>NC_045612.1:16527043-16830074 GCF_009762305.2 Zalophus californianus
TAGTCTAGAAGTTCAGAAGGTTTCACGGATGGGGCATAGAGGCAGGAGGGAGGGATTCTGGGTTGGAAGGTATAGTGTGCACTCAGTGGAGAGTCTGCTCGAGATTCTCTCTTTCCCTCTCCCACTGCCCCTCCCCCGACTCACACACATGCATTCTCTCTCTCTCTAAAATAAATAAATAAGTCTTTTAAAAATATTTCCTATTAGGAGTTTATATCAGATATATAATATATTTTATATTATACATTTTAATATATTTTATAATATGTTGATATATAAATATCATTTGTGAACTGAGGGAGATCATACTCCTTATTTATGATACCACCTTACACCAGTTAGAATGGCTACAATTAACAAGACAGGAAACAACAAATGTTGGCGAGGATGTGGAGAAAGGGGAACCCTCTTACGCTGTTGGTGGGAATGCAACAGTATGAGAAAACAGTATGGAGGTTCCTCAAGAAATCAAAAATAGAGCTACCCTGTGACCCAGCAATTGCACTACTGGATGTTTACCCCAAAGACACAGATGTAGTGAAAAGAAGGGGCACCTGCACCCCAGTGTTCAGAGCAGCAAAGTCCACAGTAGCCAAACTGTGGAAGGATCCCAGATGTCCATCAACAGATGAACGGATAGAGAAGATGTCGTTCATATATACAATGGACTATTACTCAGCCATCAGAAAGGACGAATAGGGGCACCTGGGTGGCTCAGTCGTTGCGCGTCTGCCTTCAGCTCAGGTCATGATCCCAGGGTCCTGGGATCGAGCCCCACATCAGGCTCCCTGCTCCGCGGGAAGCCTGCTTCTCCCTCTCCCACTCCCCCTGCTTGTGTTCTCTCTCGCGCTGTGTCTCTCTTTCTCAAATGAATAAATAAAAAATAAAAATAAAAAAAATGATGAATGCCCACCATTTACATCGACGTGGATGGAACTGGAGGGTATTATGCTAAGTGAAATAAGTAAATCAGAGAAAGACAATTATATGGTTTCACTCATATGTGGAATATAAGAAATAGTGCAGAGGATCATAGGGGAAGGGAGGGAAAACTGAATGGGAAGAAATCAGAGAGGGAGACAAACCATGAGAGACTCTCCACCCTGGAAAACAGAGGGTCGTGGAAGGAGAGGTGGGTGGGGGGATGGGGTAACTGGGGGATGGGCATTAAGGAGGGCATGTGATATGATGAGCACTGGGTGTTGTATGCAGCTGATGAACCACTGAACACTACATCTGAAACTAATGATGTACTATATGTGGGCTAATTGAATTTAAATTTTAAAAAAAGGAAAAAAATTTAAAAAATTTTAAAAATTAAAAAAGATTTCCCATTAGGAGTTTATATCAGATATATAATATATTTTATATTGTACATTTTAATATATTTTATAATATATTGATATAATATATAAATATCATTTCCGAATTGAGGCATTGTCACACTCCTTATTTATGCATTTCTATCTACACAAAAACATTTATCTATAGTAATAAATATATTTAATTATAAACATGTATATTTTTATAATATATTATATTATATCATAGATGATAGGTAGTTAGATAAACAGATAGATCTATGCCCCAGTGCACCGATGGCATTTTGAGATGACACAAAAAAATCTTTATGCTTTCCCCCCAACTTCTCTACAATGAGTGTGCCCTACTTTTACAGTCAGGCAAGAGATTATGTTACAAAATGACATACAAAGTGGGGGTGGGGGGATGGGGTAGCCGGGTGGTGGGTACTAAGGAGGGCACGTGATGTGACGGGCGCTGGGTGTTGTATGCAGCTGATGAATCGTGGAACACTACATCAAAAACTCATGATGTACTATATGCTGGTTAATTGAACGTAATAATAAATAAATAAATAAAATTTTTAAATGACATACAAACTATTCAAAACAATCCCTCCCATGTGAATACTGTTGAAACAGTTTCCAGAAATGCTTTACCAGTATTGGGGAAGCACACGTGCTTCCGGTCAGGCAGTGCTCCCGAGGTTGAGGGCATGCAGGCCCCACAGGACCGTCCTTAGGATATGCTCCCTGTGCAGGTAAATGCCTTTTCATGGTTTCTTTTCCCCCTACCAGGGCCCGTGATTGATCTTTCTCAGCATAAGGGCAAATGGAATTGAAATGATGTAAATATAGAATCTGAAAACTATCTGTGTCTCATTATAAAATACAAAAATGACAAGATATACATATAAAAAAATAACCATCTAGTGGATTTATTGGCTTATCCAGATCAAACCAAACCCCCAGCCCTCAGCGTAAAACCTCTCTTCCTCACTTCCTGGAGGAAAGTAAACGGCTTGTCATGCTTGAGCCTGCGTAGACCCCTTTATCACATTTCTTTGGCACACATCAACAGTAACCCCCGCCCCCAAGGGCCCTTTCTCCATCTTTTTCTGCTCCGGACCATCAGCCCCCTCAGGTTATAGGTTAATTTGTGCCTTGGCTTTGCCTCCTTCTGGGATGTCAAGTCCTGGAGAGCAGGCAGAGCCTATAACCAATGCCTGGTACAGAGTACAGGCTCAGCAAACGGTTGTTGAAAGAAATTATTGGCTGTCCCTTCTTTCGTTGTCTTCTTGAGCCTGCCTTATTGGCCCCTGCCTGCCACCCTCCACCGAAACAGGGCAGCTCCCTGGGTTTGGGCACCAGGGGGCCCCTTCGGGCCAAGCCCTTGAGCTGATGATCCCCACCCTGCCCCGCAAACCAACCAACCAACCAACCAACCAACCAACCAACCAACCAACCAACCAAAAACCCTGCTGCTTCCCCATGGTTCTACTCAGGCTTCCTTCTGCAGTGACGCTGCTTTGGGCCACTGCTCACTATTTGCCTTCCTCAGCCAAACCCTCTCCCTGCCTGCTTTCCAGTCTCAGGCCCATTTTCACTGCCAGGCCTCTAGCCACGTAACAGGATGCTTTGTTCATGGCAGCTCTATGACCTGCACTAACTGTCCTGTCTTCTTTCTGTTTTCTCATGCTTTTTGAACTCGCTAGCTCTTGAAAATAGTTTCCTCTTTCCTCTTCATGTCTCTGCCCTTTATCTGCTTTTCGTTCACCGGAAGCCTCTAAATCAATTCATTTTAATGCCTCACCATACTCCCCCTGTTCCAGATCTTTCTACCTCATGTCTGGGGTTACCAGACAGCTCTCGGGATAAAAGTTCCTCCCAAGCACTGCTTTCCTGGCCTTCACTCCCTTCACATCAAAAGTTAGCATGCTTTGTCCCATGTTTATATTTCCTGGCATTGGCCATGGTGCAGTGCAGTCCACCTTTGTTTTGGGGACAGCCGGTCTGACTTCTCGCTCTCCAAAGATTTGTTACCTTTGGCCTTTAAGCGGGCCCTAATCACCTTGGCATCTTGACAAAAAAGACCTTACTTAACCCAATTACTCCCCGTTCCTGAGTCCTACCGGTCATGGCTCAGAGGGGACTAAGATCTGCCGGGCTACCCCCGCTCCCACTCCCTCCTTGGCTGGCCCATGCAGTCTGCTTTCTCTCCCCGGCACTCTTTGGAAACTGCCCCGAGGTCCCCAGGGGCCAGCTCCTGGCCAGATCCAACAGTCTGTTCTATATTTTCCTTTGTCGACTGCGGAGCTATCTGTCACCTGCCTTTCTGAGCTCCCCCTCCCAGGCCAGCGTTTCTTTCGTCACCTGCCACTTCTCTTGGCGTCTTCCTTACCCCCTGGACAACTTGCTTTCAACTCCTCAAACTCTTAAACTCACTCGCTGTCTCAGTCTGCGACTACCTCTTTTCCCTCCCCCCGCTGCCCCGCAGAAGACTTGGCTATTTCTCCTGTTGAGGTTCATGCATTCTTTCTTTTTTCCAAATATTTCCTGGCCCCATCTGCTATATGGCAGGCAACGAGAATCCCTTGGTGAACAAGGGAAACGGTCTATTGCAGGGGTTCAGAGCTTGGATTTGAGGGTTCAAATCCCAGCTCTGCCGTTGGCTAGCTCCGTGACCCTGCGCAAGCTACTTGACCTCTCTCTGCCTCACCTTCGTTGTCTGGAGAATGGTAGTAAGAGTCGTGCCTCATACGACTGTTATGAGGAGCAAATGAATGAATATTTGTAAAGAGTTTCGAGAAGGGCTTAGCACAGAGTAAGTTCTAGGTAAGTGTTAAACCAAAGCAAGAACAGGTGGAGTCCCTGCCCATGCAGATGACATCCTACTGGGGAAAATGATCAAAAGAGTAGGTGCGGTGTCTATGGAGTGCTGGGAGAGGGGCAAAGCGTGGTGTCATGGGTCCACGGGAAGGAGCATACGCTCTAGGGGGCGTGGAGAGGTCAGGGGGACACACACAGAAGGTTTCCTGAGGAGATGACTCTGAAGCTGACACACAAGAAACAAAGTAGCCTGGAGGAGGGCCGGTGGAGGTGAAACACCGGTGGAGGTGAGACACGGTGCAAGCGGACGAGGGAGAGCGTTCTCCTCAGGGAATGGTGAGGTGGGCAAGATGGCGAGAGACATTGAAAGAGACCCAGTAGAAAGAAACAAAAAGAAACGGAAATTCTGTGTTAAAGGGGAGGGAGGGCGGGGGAGCAGGCTGGGGACAGAGGTGGCTGGAAATGAGCTTGGCAGAAGTGAACGGGCGTCAGGCCGTGTGGGGCCTGGTAGGCCCTGCCGGGGGAGCTGGACTTCCACTCTGGGAGCAGTGAGGCACCACTGAAGGATTGTGTTTGGGTACTATCGTTCCGTCTGCAGCTTGCGGGATGGGTTGGATGAGGGCAAACATGGAATCCAGGAGACAAACTAGGCGTCTCTCTCTTTCTTCTCGCTGGGTCAGGTTGTCATGCTAACAAGGGGATGAGGGGAAGCACACGGGTGCCAGGGACCCTTAGGTGGTAGGATAATCAGGTCTTATTCCTTGACTGAACGTGGGTGTGAGGAAGAGAAAGGAACCAAGGAGGACCAGTATTCTGGCTTGAGCAGAGCAGTTCAGGGCAACTGTGGGGCCGCACACTGAGACTGGGTATGAAAGAAGAGATGCATATTTGGGGGTGGCTCAGCCAACAAATGTTTATTAAACATCTACTATGCACCGGGTATTGTTCCAGGAGCTAGACAGACATCAGTGGACAAGAAAGGCCCAAATCCCTGCCCTCAGGAATGGAGAATAAATAAACAAGTAAATACCTAGTGCATGAGACAAACACTGTGGAGAAAATAAAGGAGGGACACCCGAGTATAAGTAGGAGGCAAGCTGGCCTAGGCAAGTATAAAAATAAGCCTCCGAGGGAGGAGACACTGCCCCACTCTGGCAGACTCAGGGGGAAATACATCAGAGTTGTGGGTGCTTCATTTCTTAAGCACTAAGTGCGGGGCTGGCAAGGTGCTTGGTTCTTGGTGCTTTGCACACCTCACTCAGGGCAGCAGCCTTGCGAGGTGAGACCTATTCATCCCATCATGCCGGGGGAGGAAACCACAGTCCCTCAGCTGGTCCGCAGCCCGAGCCCAGAGCCCAAGCGCTCCTTCCCCACTCCGCAGGAACAATAGCGGGATGAGAGGGTATGAGCAGAGGGCTGGAGAGCCCAGACACGGATGAGAAGCAGCCCAGCAGGAATCAGCTCCCCAGCAGGGTGCAGAGGGGCCGGAGAGAGCAGGGCGTGAGCGGTCCCCCCGCCCCCAGGACAGCACCACCGGCCTGGAGACTGGCCTCTCATCCCCCAAAGACTGGCCTGCGGTAACCCATCCTATGAGGTCGTGTGGGACCTGGCTTGGCCGTGATCTGCCTCCTGACGCCTGTTGATTTACCCGGGCCCAGGGAACCTTCTTTGTGAAACCTGATGGCAGGAGGGCTGGTGAGGTAAGCTTGGGGCGGCTGGGATCCAGGCCTCCGCCAATCGAGGGCAGTGGATTGCTGGGCACAGGGGCCTAGCACAATCCTTGTCAGCGGCTCCCTTCTGCCCTGGGCTCAGACACAGCAAGTTGGACAGACATTTATAGACCCGGTTACTCTGAGAGGTGGCGGAAGCTAAAAGTAAAAATAGCCGGTGATGAAATTTGGCCCAGGGCAGCCCCCAGACAAGCTCCCCAGCGGGTTCTGCCACTTGGGGAACTTCCTGTCACCAGTCAGGGCATAGGAGCCTCTGGGCTGAGGTCCTGAGATCGTCTATGGTGCTCCCCTCCTTCCACCTCACAGCCCTGAGGCCACCGCCCCCTTCCCCCAGAGTATGGAACCTCACAAAGCAGGAGCATCCTCACTCTGTGGTGCTCCCGGGTTGCACACCACATACACAGGGACCCCAAGCACAACAGCAGGGAAACCGGCCCCGGCCTCTCCTGCCTCCAGCAACCTGGAGCCTTCTGCCTCTGCCCCCCTCCACATCCACCAGGCCTTTGAGTCCCAGGAAGCTTTTACCTTGTAGACATTACTCAGGTTCATCTCCCTCCTTATCCCTCCATTCAGGCCCTTTGCCTCTGAGGAGCCAATAGTACTGACATACCTTCAGTTTCCCTTTTGGACCTCTGGGGAGGATTAGGGCTGTGACAAATTCTTCACCAGCTTACACCAAGCCATACCCACTTTAAAAAACTACTTATTTGCCTGCTAAAGCAGAGATTTCATCATTTTCCCCTCCTCATCTTAACACTATTATTTAAATTTTATTTTTTTAAAGATTTTATTTACTTATTTGAGAGAGAGTGAGAGAGAGAGAGAGAGAGAGAGAGCATGAGCGGGGGAAGGGGCAGAGGGAGAAGGAGAAGCAGACTCCCCTCGCTGAGCAGGGAGCCCAACACGGGGCTCGATCCCCGGACCCTGGGATCATGGCCTGGGCTGAAGGCAGACGCTTCGCTGACTGAGCCACCCAGGCGCCCCCACTATTTTTTTTTTTTTTTTAGATAGACAACATTTAAACCATGTTAGAACATATTCTTTAAAATGCAACAATAGTAGGACAGTATTTGTACTTAGGTGTAGGGAGAAGCCCTACAGCTAGTTTGTTTGTCATTAACCACTTAATTTGTCACAAATGCGTTAACTAGATTTCCCATTTTCCCTCCTACTACTGGGGATGGAAGAGCTCTTGACAGCAGACCTGGCTGGCCTTGTGCTACCACCTTAAGAAGTCACTTACCTGGTGTTCAATTCACCACATATTTATTTAGGCCGGCTCCGCCAAGCACTCTGCTAACTGCCTGGGGCAAAGGATGAACAGGACATGGTTCCTGCCTTGGTGAGTGTCTACTCCATGGGGGAGGCTGGTTATATAAGCAGATACTTTCAGTACAACGTGGTAAATGCTGAGCTACGGGGAGAGTCGCGTAGGATTCTATGTGAGCATGGAAGGGTAGGGTGTAGCCAGCTAGTTATCAGGGAAAGCCTCCTGGAGGAGGTGATATCAGTGATGAAGAAAAGAGGCAGTTGTGTTCCAGGATAAAGGGTCTGAGGTCTTGAAACAGATTAATGTGCATGATGGCCCTTGACGTAACCAGTGCTCCCATCCCACAGCTGCTGTGAATGTGGGCTGCTAAAGGCTCACAGCCTCTCTCCCTTCTCTGGAAAATTGCCCTGAGGGGTGAGAGCCACCTAGGCCCGGAGGTTAGGCACCATGCCACGTGGGCAGCCTGCCTGCCTCCCCTCCTCCAACCTGCAGCCAATGACTGACGAACACAGTCCCCTTGCCTCAGAGTGGGATCACCTTGTGGTATCATTCACACTTCATAGTGATCTGGGATCTGGCCAGAGCCAGACTCCAAATGAGACCATATCCTTGCTTAGCTTCATTCCCCGCCCCATGGTGCTTCCCCCTTTCCCTTCTTCCTTAGAGCTCTCCGTCAGTAAATTACAAGCACCCAGATCCTTGTCTCACTCAGGCTCTGCTTCTGGGGAACCCAACCCAAGATAGTATGTTTGATGAACTTCTAGAAATTTGGCATAATTTGTATTTAAGCTGTGAATCTAGGAATAATTGGAAGACCAAACCCAAGAATTAGGCAAGGGCCAGGTCACAGAGAACCTTGTGTGCCGTGTTCAAGACCTATGAGTCTTTTTTATTTTTATAGTAAGTCTTTTATATTAGACCAAAGCACTCTTCCTCAAATCATGCCTCCCCCCACCTTTAATGACGTAGCCTCCCCACATTTAGTGACTTATTCATTTAAGTCAAGGCATGGGGAACTACCGGGGTTCTTAGTTAAATACAGATCTCTCTAAAAGTGATAATCCACTGAGACATTAATGTCTAATTCACCTTAAGGTATGACGGAGGCGTGAGAGATTGTATTTTCCAAAGATGGCCATACCTATGGATCCCACCCACGTGCTCTTGCAATGTGGCTAACATTCTTCCCACTGGAGATGAGGTCTATGCTTCCTGCCCCTTGAATCCGGGGATGTGGGCTTGTGACTACACTGGCCAACGGCATGCAGTGGAAGCAGTGCTGGGAGATGTCCAAGGCAAGGTCATAAAGGCAATATGGCTTCCACCTGGACCTCTCTCACGCACGCACACTCTCTCGCGTTCTGTCAGGATGCTCATTTTTGGAACTCAGTCACCATGTTGTGAGGAAGCCAGCCCACACAAAGAGGCCACACGTTGACATTCTGGCAGACAGTCCCAGCTAGGCCCCAGCTGACACCAGCATCGATCTTCAGACTCGTGAGTGAGAAAACCATCAGATGATTCCAGCTCCCGGCTTCTGGATCTTCCAGCTGAGGGTGCAGACATCATGGGGCAGAAACAAGTTTTCCTTACTGTGCCCAGTCTGAATTCCCCACCCACAGAAACCATACAGGTGATACGTGATTATTGTTATTTTAAGTCATTAAATTTTGGAGGAACTTACTTTGCTGCAACAGATAACTGACATCTGTCTAGACTCTGAAGTTACAATTTTCCCTTCAAAATTACTCCTCTAGTGGGGCGCCTGGCTGACTCAGTCGGTAGAGGGTGTGACTCTTAATCTCAGGGTTCTGAGCTTAAGCCCCACATTGGGTGTGGAGCTTACTTAAAATAAAATAAAAGAAAATAAAATACAATTTTAAAAATTCCTCCTCTAGCTTCCCTACCCAAGCAATTGGTATCCCCAGGTTCTTTCAGTAACTGAGCTCTCCATTTGCATACAATTAATCATTAGGTCCTATAGATTTTCCTTTCTAGGGTGTCTCTGCCGTCTGTCCTTTCCCTTGGTGCCTGTCTCTCCAGATTAAACTAAAGTCCAGCCTGAATCATGTTCAAACTCCTCAAAAACTGCCAACTTTCACAAAAGCACAGCTTCCAGATGGAATTATACAGTTCAAGCTGCAATTTATATAATCCAAATGGACATATATTCTGAATATATATATATATATACTTTTAGAAATTACACTTTGCTTGTTCATTGTAATAAATTCAGATTTGTTACAATACAATACAAAAAAAGTGAACATCTCACTCACCAAAGGAAATTACTGTAAACATTTGCTGTTATATTCCAGACATTTTTCTAGGGGTGCAAGTGTGTATTCGAGATATGTGTGTATTCTAGGTATTCTAGGTATATAAAAATATATACACACACAGAGGCACATGTTATACACACATATACAATAGATATGTTTAAGAAACATTTTTTTTTTTACAAAACTAGGATCACAGCACACATTATGTTCTGTAATTTTGCTTTTTTTTTTTTTCAATTTTGCTTTTTTACCTAGCATTGCTTCCTGGTTATCTTTCGTGACAGCACGTGCAGATGTACTTCATTCTAAGAGTTACATTCATTTTAAGAGTTACACAGTATATTACACCATCATTTATTTAACCATTTCTCTATTGAAAAACATTTGGTCGTTTCTACATTTTGCTACCAACTTTCACCCACATAACACTCTATCCCAAACAGGGTACTATTAATCGTGTCTAATTTTTGCACCATATAGCCATTAATATGGACAAGGTAGCTCTCGAAAGCACTGTCATGAGAAGATGTTCACCAAAGTGAAAAAGACAGAGGTATAGTATAATTCCATTTTTGTATATATGCACAAAATGTCTGGAAGTATATATAAATGGCATTAACAGAAGTTCTTTCTGGGAAGCAGGTAAGTCTGGAGAACTTTTTTTTTTCCCCCTTATAGTGAAAAAACCTTGTGTTTAATATTGTCAGGAAAGATATTTTCCATTTTGAGAAACACTGCATAAATGATGTAAATGTTAGAAATGTGCTATGCATGGATAAAAGGAAAAAGGAACAAGACAGGGAAACAATGAGCAAGCAGTTAGAAATCTACAGTTGACATCAATTCACATCTGCTAACTGTGGGAACCAACTACAGAGACATAATTAGACTCAGCATCAAATGGGCTTTAAAAATACACAGCCCATTTCCCATTGTTTAACATAGCTCACATATAAGGGCACTGAATAGCTCTTTGGCAAACGTGTGGTAAATCAAAATTCTGATTAAATTAACTTTATTCTAATAAGCTATTGAAACAATGAGACATTTCAGAAAATAACAATTCTCAATTAAAAGAGAATAAACCTTCAGTGGCTCCCCTTCACTTAAGATGGTGTTTTGTTCATTGTAGTGAGCACAGCATAATGTATAGACTTGTCAAATCACTATGTTGTACACCCGGGACTAATAAAATGTTCTGTGTCAACTGTACTTCAATTTAAAAAATTTTAATAAAAAAGGAAGCTTTATTTAAAAAAGAGAGAGAGAGATGGTGTTTGCCAACCTTACTGAACATCAAAATCACTCCAGGTCTTATTAAAAGAACAGATATTCAGGCACCACCCCAGACCTGAATCTGATTAAAACCCAGAAATCCTCACCAAAGGGGTCTGGAACTCTACATATTTTTTAAATTTTTTATACATTTTTTAGAGTAATCTCTACATGCAACATGGGACTCGAACTCACAACCCTGAGATCAAGTCTCATGCTCCACCCACTGAGCCAACCAGATGCCCCTAGGACCCTATATTTTTAACATGCTCTCAGGTGAGTCTTCTAATCAGATAAATTTAGGACACTACATTTGTGACCTACAGAAATAAACACAAATGCTGTACTTAGACGTTTACAAATTTCTGTGACTCCTGTCCACGTTTGTAACTTCATGTGAGACATTGTTCCAGGCACTGCTCCAGGTGTTGGAATATACAGGGTATCATGTAGGAGGAATTTGTTTTAATTGAGATAGAATTCACATACCATAAAATGCATCCTTTTAAAGAGTGCAAAAAAAAAAACCACAAAAAAAACAACAACAACAACAACAACAAGAACAAAAAAGAGTGCAATTCAGTGGTGTTTAGCACATTCACAAAATCCAGCAACCATCACCACTGTCTAATTCCAGAACATTTTCTCAGCCCCAAAAGGAAACCCCGGGGCCATTAGCAGCCACTCCCCTTGTCTTCCCCATCCCACCAGCCCTGACAACCAGTAATTTAAGTTCTGGCTCTATGGATTTGCCTATTTCGGACATTACATAGAAACGGAATCATAATATGTGGGTGGCCCTTTGTATCTGACTTCTTTCACTTTACACCTATGTTGTGGCATGGACCGGTACTTCATTCCTTTCCATGGCTGAATGTTGTTCCATCGTATGGGTATAACACATTTTGATGATCCATTCTTCAGGTGAGGCATGTATGGGTTATTTCCACTTTTGGACTATGATGAGTAAGGTCTGGGGAGCCTTCAAAACTATCAGATTTCCAGGTTTCACCTCAGACCCGTGGAAGAAAAGTATCTGAGGGGTGGGGGATAGGTGGTGGCTGGACTTCTTTTTTTTTAATTGAGCTCATCAGGTGAGCCCAATGAGAAGCCAGAGTTGAGAGTCACTGAGTAGTTATCCCTAAGGGAGTGGTCTTAAATGCAGTCCCTGAAGCTGCCATCTTCAAATCCCCCAAATTCTGAATTTCAGAATGTATCTGCAGACTTCCATTTCCAGAAAGATCGAGTAGATGTGTTTTCCCCTATTCCTCCCACAAAGTACAGCTAAAAAGTCTGGACGTTACTTATAAAACAAACCCAAGAAGACACTGAAACGTGGGAAGGAAAAGACAGGTGGAGGAGAAAACTCGGGATGCAAGGAACTCAACAGTGGTGAGTTCTGTCTGCCCTGGATGCTGGAGAACCTGGCAACCCCAAATGCCAAAAGGCACAGACAGAAAATCCTCAAGCTCTCTCTAGCCCAAGGCCAAGGAGAGGAGCAGCCTAGCAAGACAGAAATCTTTTAGATAGTAACCACTCTACTCCAGCCAAACCCCAGGGAAAGTACTGTGGCCTCAACCCAGCCATGCCACTGAATTCCTGGGGTAAGACCTAGACCCCACCTTCAAGAAGCTGTCACAGAGCAGCCTCATCCCCTGGCTAGGGTGGAGTGGAAAAGGCCTAGTGAAGAGTCAGGATTTCACCACTACGCACCCCACACCACCCACACTTCCCAAACATCACACTTCCCAAACATCAGCGAAGGCCACGTAAGGAGCAGTCAGGAAGCATTCCAACCTCTCCCAGCCGAGCAGATCTCAGTGGAGACCAAATGAGGAGCCAGAACTACCGTCCCTACATAGCACCAGTGAGGAGCCGCCCCAGCCGGAAACGTTGCGTCCCTGGACCTTCCCCCATTTATAATATAATTGCCCTAGGTAATTGACAACCAGGTCAAAGTAGGGTTTTCTTTTTTGCTTCAACTCTCAAACACGGTTTAGAAAATTTGTCATCTTTTGAGTTTTCTAAATTATGTTCTCTACACTCACCCAACATCAGGACGGCCACTGCAAACCTGTACCGAAAGATACACGACAAAACACTACACATACCTCAAAATGGGATTCTAAAAAAAATGTTCAAATAACCTACAGGAAGGCAGGAACTACAAAACAGAGAGAAGTATCAGGCACAGAGGAGCATTACATAATGATAAAAGGGCCAATCTGCTAAGAACCCTAATGTGTATGCACCAAATGGCAGGGCTGAGAAGTTCGTGAAGCAAAACCTGATAGAACTGAAAGGAAAAACAGATCCACAATTTTAGTGGAAACTGCAACACTTCTTCCTCAATAATTGATAGAACAACCAGGCAGAAAATCAGCAAAGATAGAGAAGAACCAAACCATCGCCAAAGGATCTAATCAAAATTTATAGCATATTCCATCCAACGACAGAAAAATGCACGTTCTTTTCAGGCCCCTGCGACAACGTGATACCAAGATAGACCAGACTCTGGGCCATACAGAAAACCTCAGCAAATTTAAAAGAACTGAAAGCACACAGTTTGTTCTCTGACCACAATGGGCCCAAACTAGAAATTAGGAACAGAAAGCTAACAGGAACACTTTTAAACACTTGGAAACTGTCTGGGGGCGCCTGGGTGGCTTAGATGGTTAAGTGTCTGCCTTTGGCTCAAGTCATGATCCTAGGGTCCCGCGATCGAGCCCCGCATCTGGCTCCTGCTCAGCAGGGAGTCTGTTTCTCCCTCTCCATCCCAGGGTCTTGGGATCAAGCCCCACATCAGGCTCCCTGCTCAGCGGGGAGTCTGCTTCTCCCTCTCCCACTCCCCCTGCTGTGTCCTCTCTCTCTCTCTCTCTCTCAAATAAAATAAGTAAAATCTTAAAAAAAAAATCACAGATGTCAGGGCACGTGGGTGGCTCAGTCGGTTAAGCATCTGCCTTTGGCTCAGGTCCTGATCTCAGGGTCCTGGGATCGAGCCCCGCCTGGGGGTCTCCACTGAGCGGGGAGTCGGCTTCTCCCTCTCCCTCTGCTCCTCCTTCTCTCCTCCTCTCTCTCTCTCTCAAAAAAAATAAATAAAATCTTTAAAAAAAATCACAGACGTCCACCCTTATTGTGTCTTGCAGTATTCTTTCTAATGCAGTATTGCAACCTTGGCTACACATTAGAATCACCTTGGGAACTGAAAATATCTGCCTGTCCTGACCACACACCAGAACAATTAAAACTGAGTATCTGGGGGAGGGGAGCCCAGCGTATCAGTATTTTTAAAGGCTCCCTAAACAATCCCACTGAGCAGCCATGGCTGGGAAACAGTGAAAACAGGAAAAGCAGTGACCTGGTCAGGATGTAGTCTAACATAAGGAGACAGCAGAGAAAAAGCAACGTGATCAGGCCGGGGTGGGACTTCTCAGCCCTTGCTAGGTTGCTAATGGCCGGGGTGGAGACGGAGTCTGAAGAGCCGAGCCCTGGACTACCTCCATAGCCTTGACGTTGTATTATGCATATTAAGCAGTCATTCGCTGCAGTAGAACGTGAACTCCGTGGATGCAGGGGCTATCTATCTTGTTCTCAGTGGTCTCCCTAGCACCCGGTGCTAGTTAAGTATTTGTAGCATCAACTAAGTATGAGTCTCACTTTGGGACCATCGGCCTCCGAATCACCTGGGGCAGTCATTGAAACAACAGATGCCCTTCACTGTTGCACTATTGCTCTTTCTATTCCGTGCAGAAAACTTCTACGATTGCTCCCTTGTCTTTCTCATTAGGCCAGTCTTCCCAGCAACCTCCAAAGTACTCCAGCAGAAGACTCTTTCAAGATGGTTATTAGCAGGATGGGAACATTCATTCATTCACCAAATATTTATTGGTGAGTAAGCACTGGACTCTGGAGGAACAACATTCTAGTAGGAAATATATGCAATAAACATATGGCTACACTAGTAAATATGTAACTATAAATCACTGGAAGTTCCAGGAAAGCAAAGAAGATGCTGTGCTCTAAGAATGAGTAACAGGAGAGTCAAACAGACTGGGGAATCAGAAAAGACCTCTCTGCGAGAGCTGCATTGGAGCAAATTTGCGAAATGTGTGAGTTAGTCCGTTGGAGAGGGACCGAGATGAGCTTTCCAGGCAGAAGAAATGGCCTTGGCTGATTGTCTGGAGTCAGGAAAGAACTTGGTGCTTTTGAACTGAAAGTAAGCCGCGGCCGGGGGCGGGGGGGGGGGGGGACGCGGGGGGGGGGGCGGGCAGAACACCACAGTAAGTGGCAGAGTGGCTGATGAGGAAGGCAGGAACAGTTCATGCGGGGCTTTGTCGGAGAGAGGGAAGAGCTCAGGTGTCTTCCGGAATATGGTGGGAAGCCATTGGAAGGTTCGAGCAGGGGAATGGTATGATCTGGTTGATGCAGCTGCTGTGCAGGCAAAGGATTGTAGCAGGGCAGGACTGGAAGCGGGGAGTCCACATGGGAGGTTCCCAGCATGCTCTGGGTGGAGTAGTGGAGGTGGGGAGAAGTAGATGGTTAGGATGTTTTTGCTGGAGAAAGGAGTCTTTTTCCCCATGCTGGCCCTCTCCGTACTCCGCAAGAGAGACGTCGCATGAAGCTCCGTGTTAGGACGCAGTGCCACATACACATAAGGTTAGACATACTCTGGGAGGGGGAATTGTCTCAGATACACAAGATACAGAAGAACAGACCACAGGTGGTGACAGCCTTGCTCCAACCATTGCAGTTGGAAAGAAAAGCATCTTAGGAGAGATCAGTGACAAACAGATTCTTTCGAAACACGACTGAGCCATTGGTTCGTGAATTTATTTTTTTCATTGAGGTAGAATTTAATTCAATTAAAGGCAAAGATCCTGCCTGCCCAGTTTTATGATCTTTGAGAAATGTACACAGCCACGTTGCTGTTACCCACATAATCCCAGAGAGTCCCCCTGTGCCTTTTGCCAGTCAATGCCTACCCTCTCATAAGCACCCACTGTTCTGAATTATATCACCACCCACTGGTTTTGCCTGTTCTTTAGCTTTCTATAAATGGAATCATACTGTACATATTCTTAGGTGCCTGGCTTTTTTCACTCATCATAACATTGTTGAGATTGTGTTGTGTGTAACAGCAGACCATTCCTTTCCACAACTGAGTAGCATTCCATTGCAAGAATACATCCCGAGCTGTTTCTCCATCCTCCTGTTAATGGACATTTGAATAGTTTCCCAGGGGCTAACTGTCGCTCTGAGTTTCATTAGAGTTTCGTTACAAAGTAAGGTGCGGCTTCGATTCACTTTTCTCTTGTTCATCTCACCATTCTCTAGCTCAGATTTCCATCCATTCGTACGTTATTTACAGTCTTCCAACCTTGTCCACGGGAATGTGCTTCTGTTTTTATTTCCACTTCAGGGACATGTTTTCCAGGAATCCACGTATTTTCACTTGGATTGTGTCTATCCCTAGAAAGTAGACAATAAAAGTCACCTAGATTCTTATTTAGGATCTCTTTCCTCTCAGGAAGAAGATTCACAGATGTGATAGCTATCCAGATAGGTGGTGAATTTTTTAAAAACCTTACGCTTTCCAAAACAAAAAGAATTCGTGAGGAAAAATGGCATTGTTTTGCATTTCTGAAACTCTAGGGTCTGGGATAATAAAAGACGGCTAGATTCTCATATCGGCTTCTGTGTTCAATCGGTTGCCATATGTTGTTTTGGTTACAGTATGCAAAGAGAATCAGGACTCATAGAGACATGTAGTTGGAAAGAAGATGAGCATTTTAATAACTTTTTCAAATAATTATGGATATTTTTCTTTGATACTGCACCAGGTTCCATGTGTTCTGATAGCTCTGGGAACTCTGGAAGATAAGAGGTTGGAGTGATCCAATTTTGGACGTGTTGAAGGAGCTATACACTCTCCCATAGATGCTATAGATGGTCTTATAGATGGTCCAGGCTTCAGCCAGGGCAGGGTTTCTCAACCTTGGCTCTACTGACGTTTTGCATTGGGTCATGACTTGTCATGTGTTGGGGTGGGGAGGGGCGGGCGGACTGTGCATAGTGAGGTGTTTACCAGCATCCCGGGCCTCTACCCACTAGATGTCAGGAACACCTCCCCCACAGTGTGACAACCAAAGATGTCTCCAGACATTGCCAAAAATTGCCTGGTGGGGTCAAGTCACTCCCCCACCATTGAGAACCACAGAACAGGTACCCCAGAAAGGCCCTTTAGGCTGGACTGAACAATTCAAGATGAAAGTTATGTAAGGAACTTCAATAACTTTACTGACATCTCTCTGTTGGAAATACAATTGCCAAGAGCTATCGTTTACTAAGTGCTAGTAGGCACTTCCCACACATTAACTAATTTACTCCTCACATCAACACTACGAGGTAAGTATCAATATTCCCATTTTACGGATGAGGTCATCAAAACTCAGAAAGATCGCCACATGTCCAAGAGAGGGGCAGAACTGGGATTAGTGTCTGCGTCTAATCGACTCCCATGCATATGCTTCGAACCTCCAGCGTGTTAGTTGTTTATAAACTAGAAATGTAGTTTCCTCTGGCACACATCGTGTAACCCTGTCTAATGACCTTATTGAGATAACAGAGTCGTGAATGATTTTAGGTGGCAAATATAATTGGGGGTGACTTCTTGACCTAGTACCTGGAATAGCTTTGGGGTAAACTGAACTGAAGCATTACTTTGATGGATTGCAGAGACTTCTGGGGTAAGATCAAAGAGACATAAGTATAAGGCCTTGAGGGACCAAATTACCCATTTCATTGGTTCTAGAAGCCATGGCAATAATCAATCAAGCAGTCTTGTGAAGGTGCTGGCAGGACTTTTCTGATACCTCAGATCATCAGCCTCCCCCCTGGGGGGGGGGGGGCAATAACACCTCTGATTGACCCCAGGCCTGGCTGTTAAGCCCTTTGCTTTAGCTTAGGAGGAAAATGTTTGGGGGAATGGTAACCAGGCGCTCTAACCTCTAGGGCAGTGTTCTTCCAACTGCCCATCACAATGCTTTTGGGGTCATGAAATCAATTTAGTGGATGATGAGCAGCATTTAAGAACAAATAGAGAAGACCAGAGCAGAAAGCATCGTAGGGTCACCCCCACATTATAGGCAAGACTGGCTACAGAATATGGAAAATGTGGGGCTCCTTCATTACAAAGCAGGAAAACGGTGTTATTAAAGGCACTCAGATATAAAGTTTTTCCTTTCTTCTGCAGTGTCTGGCTTGACTTGTCACGGCCTTTTTTTTTATTTGCTATTTATCTATTTGATAAATTATCTATTTGAATTTCACTAGACCTTTTTATGCTTTGCAATGCCGTTTAAAATGCAAATGTAAGGGGGCGCCTGGGTAGTTCAGTCAATTAAGCAACTGCCTTCGGCTCAGGTCATGATCCCAGGGTCCTGGGATCGAGCCCCGCCTTGGGCTCCCTGCTCCGCAGGGAGCCTGCTTCTCCCTCTCCCTCTGCTTGCCCCTCCCCTTGCTTGTGCTCTCTCTCTCTCTCTCTCTCTCTCTCTCTCTCATTCTGTCAAATAAATAAATAAAATCTTTAAAAAAAATACCAAATAAAAGGCAAATGTAGAAACATTTAACCAACATGCAGGATCACCAAAATTACACAAACCATATTTTGTAGCTCATACGTTCTTACCAGAACAGTGAGCGTACTGCATGAAACTAATTCAACTGTTTTGATCTCATGTTCTAAATTTTTAGTTATTGGTTTTTCGTTATTGAGGTATAGCTGACATAGAACATGGTATTCATTTCAGGTGTACAACATCATGATTTGCTATTCTCGTCACAAGGACAAAATGTTATTTCCTTTCTTGATACACGTGCATTCCACCAACTGTCTCTACCTTTAGCTTATTGGTGAGTAAGGACGGAGGAAAGGGAAAGGGCAGGTTTGCCTTCTGTGTCATTATTTTCAGCGTAAGGGGTCCGCTAATGCAGGAAAGCAACCCACCAGGATGTGCTAGGGTTCCTTGGTCCTCAGGTTCCCAGAATTCTACTGCCTTCTTTCTGCGCTGGAAACAAGCTCCGCTTCGAAAGGAAAGCGTGGCCTCTGGGTTGTCACCACCAGCACTCCCCCACCACACCCCCCACCTCACTCAGTTGTAGATGGGACACACTGGCCTCGCCCTGCCCCCCCATCTTGCTGGGCTCCCTCCCTCCCCCACTTCTATGGGCCCAAGGAGAAAAAGGCAGCCCTACCTCCAGCCTTCTGTGCTCTCGGGGCATCAGCGACACTCTATGCAAATGGGCAGCAAGAAACGGCAGGAGACACGCATACTACCCGAATCTCATCTGCTCGCGGGCGGGCGCCACTGTTCCGCCCGGCTGCGCTTGCAAAACCCAAGCTCAAAAATAAAATTATTAAGAATGTCAAGACAGCAACAGCAGAACATTAAACCAAAGTGTGGGGGCCCTCCTGAGCCCGGAGCCCTGCGCTGCTGTATGAGTCATGTGCCTAGGAAGCCGGCCCCGATTATAAGGTATTGTTGCTGAACGCTTCGTTTCAGGGGTGTGTGTGTGTGTGTGTGTGTGAGAGTGTGTGGCTAGGGGTGTACTGGGGGGGCGGGGTCACCAAAGTGTGACAGCGCCTGCTTCTGCCCTTCCCTTTCCCTACTAGGGGTGGGAGCTTTTTCTGGAAACAGTAAAGGGATTTTGGTTAGAAGAGGACAGAAGCCAGCTCCTCAGGGTGATGCAAGTTCTGTCCATTCTCCCTTAACCCCTGCGTCTCATGTGGCTGTTCTGGCAAAGACAGACCAGGGTCACCTCCTGTTACAAGCAGGCACCCTTGACCTCAGCCAGGGAGGAAACCAGAGTGAGCCAAGGAGACAAAGGCAGCCCTACCTCCAGCCTAAATTCCTTGAAGCTCAAGGGGCAAGAGGTGTCCCTAAACCTCACTCGTGCAGGCCAGTTTACCAGGATATCTAACTACTTGGAGACTCGGTCCTAAGCAGGCCCTTTCCTGGGGCATCTCTGGGATTATATCCCACCCTCGGGAATCTGTGGGGTTGGCCAGCAAGATGGGCTTCAAGGATCCAGAGAATTTTCGCCACACCTGTCTTTTTCCCTGTTCACGTAACAGGCCTTGGCATTAATTTTATGTTTTACATTGTAAAAGTTTTGCAAGTTCCGCAGAGAAGTGAGAAGATACAGAAAATTATAAAGAAAATGAAAATTTCTTACTGCCTAGAATTCCATCATAACCACTACGACCATATTTTGTGTATTTTCTGCCATTTGTTTTTCTTTTATTTCACGTTTATTTCTTTAAGTCATCTCTACACCCAATGTGGGGCCCGAACTCAAGACCCCGAGATCAAGAGCCGCATGCCCTTCTGACTGAGCCAGCCAGACACCCCTGCTGTTCATTTCTCTGTGTATGCACTACAATTAAAAACAATGGTACACTGAAACTAATATAATGCTTTGTCAATTATACCTCCATAAAAAAGACAATGGATCATATTGTGTATAGAGGTTGGAATCTGGTTTACTCCACTTAATATTATAAAGGATTCAGTTTGTCTCTCCCTTAGACTATGCTGCACGTGCACAGATAGAATCTTTCTCTCACGCTGTCTTCTATATTTCTTTCGATGCATTAATATCATTGGCTCACCTAAAGTTAAAGTAGTTGTTCCTCATAGGAAGCATTTTTTTCCACCTGTTAGTTTCCCTCTCCAAATTTCATCTTTGCTCTTGTAATTTGTACCCTCTGCCACTAACAGGGAAAGGGAAAAGATTTTTCCCTTGGAGCTAGAACCAGACTTCTACAGAAAGTTCAACTTTTTATCAAAAAAAAAAATTATTATAGGGGCACCTGGGTGGCTCAGTCGGTGAAGGGTCTGCCTTCGGCTCAGGTCATGGTCCCAGGGTCCTGGGATTGAGCCCCCATCGGGCCCCCTGCTCGGCGGGAAGCTTGCTTCTCCCTCTCCTGCTCCCCCTGCTTGTGTTCCCTCTCTCGCTGTCTCTCTCTCTCTGTCAAATAAATAAATAAAATCTTTAAAAAAATAAAACACTAATTAGGTACATCTTTTTTCTTCTAAGTAACTCAGCAGCACTTTCTCTCTTCTTGCCTTTTTTTTTTTTTTTTTTTTTTTTTTAGAGAGGGAAGGGGGAGAGACAGAGGGAGAGGGAGAATCTCAAGCAGGCTCCACGCCCAGCACGGAGCCCGACGTGGGGCTCCATCTCACGACCCTGAGATCATGACCTGAGCCGAACTCAAGAGCCGGACACTTAACTCTGACTGAACCACCCAGGCGTCCTGAACTTTCTTGCTTTTAAAACCTGGCCTAAGTGATAAGAATTTCTTTTGTCCTTATGCCTATCTGCACCCGCCTTGGCCTCTAAACTTCGGCTGCAGGATTTGGTTCTCTGGCTTCAGCTGTCTACTCCCCACCCGGGAAGGCAGGGACTGTGTTTTATGGATAAATACAGAACTGTGGTTTTACTTTTTTTTAAGTTTTATTTTTATTTTTTTAAGATTTTATTTATTTATTTGAGAGAGAGAGAATGAGAGAGAGAGAGCGCATGAGAGGGGGGAGGGTCAGAGGGCGAAGCAGACTCCCCGCCGAGCAGGGAGCCCGATGTGGGACTCGATCCCGGGACTCCAGGATCAGGATCTGAGCCGGAGGCAGTCGCCTAACCAACTGAGCCACCCAGGCGCCCTTAAGTTTTATTTATTGATCTGAGAGAAAGAGAGAAAGAGCTAGCAGGGGGAGGGGCAGAGGGAGCGAGAGAATCCTGAAACAGACTCCTCACTGAGCACGGAGCCCAACTTGGGGCTCAGTTCCAGGACCCTGAGATCATGACCTGAGCCAAAATCGAGTCAGCAGCTTAACCAACTGAGCCACCCAGGCGCCCCAGTTTTAAAATTTTCTAAACAGCTGAATTATAATAGTAATTATAAAAATAACTCCGCCTTTCCCCCAGAACAGACCTTTTTAAACACATTTATACAGAAGAAAAACAGAGGTTGCAAAATAAGCACAACAGAGTTCCTTCCCACTGTTACAGGCTTTCGCTGATCCCACGGTTCTTGAACCTAATTTCCTCCCCTCACCCTCCTCTTCCTCCCACTTCTAAGGAGCACTACCCGGTTTCCTCATTCAAGTCAACACCAGCCAGAGAATTGGCATGGTGGGGCCCCGGTGTATCCCATTATGTCCAAACAAGGAAAGAGCATTTGGAGAGAATTTCTGAGGAAATGCCTCTGTCCCTATTGTGATTGTAAGTATATTCTAGAATAGATGAGAAACGATGGTGGCCACAATCCAAGGATCTCATAGCTATAGTTATCTTTAAGTTTGCAGACTAGGAAAATCATGGAATGTCCAATTCTGGAAATCATCCCATCCTGCTGTTCATCCAGAAAGCGAAGGAAATTGAAAGTCACATGTCTAGTTAGTGGAGGATCTGGGGTTACAAGGCCAGGTTACCTGACTCTGAGTTCGGCACTTTCAACTCCGCGAAATTATCTTAAACCCTTGCAAGGAGGATTTTATTTTCTTTTATTTAAGGATTTTAGGCTCTGATGAGGAGCTGGTGACTTATGTAAATTAGTGGGGCGCTGGCTAAGAGGGAAATCGATTTATTTGTTCATTCATTCAATTCCACAAATATTCAAATATTTACTGTCAGCCTGGCAGGCGTAAGCAATGTGCTGGACACTCTGGGGGGTTCGGAACTTCATGAGCTCATGTCTTATTAGGGAGGTCATAAAAACAACTACTTTGTAAGAAAGCGTGGGTGCCGTCGAGGCAGTATAGACACAGCCAGGCAGGAGTTTCAGGGAAGGACAGTTTGATGCTTTCCAAGAGGGGTCTGGAAGGGCTGTGGGTATGGGGAAGGACAGGTGAACTCGGCTTTGAAAGGCAAATAAATAGCTTAGGGTTTCTTGAAATGGAGATGAAGCAGAAAATTCAATCCTAGATCTGGCTAAAGATTCAAAGCCTGAACTCTTAAACATTTGCTATATAAGCCCTTTGACTAGGTTAGGCTCGACGGTTGGGAAATAGCACAGGGCCTTTAATGCCATTCTAAATGATTTGGATTTATTCTGTATGTAACTGGTAGCCATGGAAAGTTTTAAAGCGTGTGGTCTGATGAGCACTGTGCTCTCATCCCAAAGCGCTAAGCACTTAGAACAGTAGGTCCTGAGAGCAGATCAAAGACGACAGTGCAAAGGCCAGGGCTCCATCAGAAACTCTGGTGGCTGGGAATTATTCTGCAACTTTAATTGCTCAGAGCCGTTTGCTAAGCTGCACTCTGTTACACTTGGCTGGTCAAGTTAAGAGCTGTCAAATCTATTCCCTGAGCTATGGAGCAAACCAGGATTTGCTCAGAAAGTCGGGGTTTATTCAGAGAATTTTATTATAGGTTTTCTTGGAGGAAGGTTTTACATCCTTTTTTAAATTAGAAAAAGATAATTAATGCCATTTCCTGATTCCAGAATTTTCTAACGTTATGGAACTATGTGAGTGTTTTAGAAAGTGAAAGTGTCTCATAGTCCCAGCCCTTGAGAGATAACTACTGTGAAGTTGGTATCTATTCCTCCGCACATTTTTTTTCTTGTCTGCGTAATAGCACTTATTAAGGAAAAATAGTTTTTAAACAAACTGTTCATGCCATTTTGAAGCTTTCTCTCTTCACTGATTTATATAGCATGGACATTTTCCCATACCATGTAGATCTATCTATTTTTTTTTAAAAATAGTGCCCCATTTGGCACCTGGGTGGTTCAGTTGGTTAAGCACCTGGCTCTTGATTTCAGCTCAGGTCATGACCTCAGGGCTGTGAGATCGAGGCCCATGTCGGGCTCCGCACTGGGTGTGGGGCCTACTTGAGATTCTCTCTCTCCCTCTCTCTCTGCCCCTCCCCCCTCAAATAAATAAATAAATCTTAAAAAAAATAAAAGTAAAAGTAATGCGCCATTGTATATTTTCTCCGTTCTTGTGTGAATAGACACTTAGGTTGTTTCCAGGTTTCCGATTACAAACAACATGGCAGTAAACATCCTCGCACATAAATCGTTGCAAGCTAATGGCAAATTTTTTATTACCACATTTGTGCTCGATTTTTAGCACTGGAAATGTTGGCTCATTTGGGTCTGAAAAGTTATCTTTTATCTGTCCAATTGCCTTTTGAAAATGTCCTACCACTTTTCACTTTCAGCCGGAGGGTGCTGGTTTGTCCACATCCTCCTCAATACTACCAAAGTTTTAAACCTTTCCTACTACGATGGACAAAAAAAAGATATCTTATTGTTCCAATACTCAATATATGCTAAACATCCCTATTTAGGGTGAATTAAGAAACACCACAATTGAGGAAGTTAACTGGCCTCTATTGTTCTTCTGTATAACCTGCAAACGTCTTCAGAAAGTTCGTAGTGCCATTTCTCAGGCCCTGGCATGTCAGATGCCCACTCTGGGAACACGCACAGAGACATATGTCTGGTATATATTACCTCATAGCGTTTGTAGGTAGGAAATAGAGATCTAAATGGGTAATAGGTGTGACTCAGGGTGCACACTAGCCCAATCCAAGGAAATAGCCCAATCAGCCATCAGAAGACACAGAGGAAGAAAAGCTTTATCAGGTAACAACAACCTAGAGAGCATAGCAGGTCTGTCCTGGGTCTGCAACTTAGCCATTCATCTTATTTCCTTTACACCACATACCAATCACATTTTCCAAATGGGGACAAGAGCATCGCTAATACTGTGCCTCAAGCAGTGTAATCATTTTGCCAGATGATTTAGCACTGTTGGCTCAAACCCAAGAACAGATGATGGAATAATTTCCAGTCAGGAAAAACAACAACTGTAACAACACCATTAAAGCCCAAACCTTTGAGTACTTGGCTCTCTGGACACAATAACTCACAAACCCGCTTAGCACACAATACTCACAAGTAGTATCTGCTTAGGAGAAGTCGAGCCCTCACCCAGCTGGTGTTAGTCTAACTGGTCTTCTTCCCAGCACATCGGAGGAGTCCACTTCTCCATGCCCCATGGCTGCTGGGAGGGCCAGGTGACTCATTCTGGCCAATGAATTATGAAATGAAGCAACGGATTTCACGCCTAGGGCACAGAACTGGCTGTGCGAGACCCTGCACTTTCTCTCCACCCTCCCACAGTGATTGTGGAAGCACATATGGAGGTGTGGGTGCCACAAAATCAGAGCGGCAGCGGTCACTGAGTCACCACATGGAGGAAAGCTGCCCCCGGCGCGTCACCTGGGCTTGCAGCAGAATTTGTGAGAGCAAGAAATTAAATGCTATTGTGGTCAGCCACTGAGAGCTTGGCGTTGTTACTGCAGCATGACTAATACATTATCCCTCGGCCAAAATGAATCTGTTAGATGGCCTAGCAGGTGGAGAGACAGAAGCGTCAAGGAAGAACCACTCGTGAGCGCCTCTTCTGTGCCCCGGACGGTGCGTGGCGCATGCGCAATGCAAAATGCCTGCACTGTATTCAGACCCCTCGGTCTCTGCTGTCTTTGATTCCCTGCTTCCCCGGTGTGTTCCCATGACACTCTCACCTCCCCGCTCTCAACCCTCCGGCCGGACTGAACTACGGGCAGGTCCGTGCACAGGTCAGGTCTCTCTCCAGGCCTTTGTCAATGCTGCTCTTTGGACTGGGGATGTCACTTGTCCTCTCCAGCTCCTGGCCTGCCTCGCTCTTACTCATCCTTCGTGTCTCAGGGCTTGAATCCTTCCCTGCTGCCCCGAGTCTGGGTTAGGTGCCTCTCTCCTGGGCTCCCGCGGTTCCCTGGGCCTCCTTCACCATATTACTTATTGTGCTTGCCTTTTCATCTGTCGGTCACCTCCTCCCCGTGGCAAGGGACTGTCTTGCTCACTTTTAGAATCTAGGACCTCATCAAGATCCTGGCACAGAGTAGGCCTGCAATACATTTTTGAATGAAACAAATACAGTATTTCATCGTACTAGGATAATCCGTGAATGAATGAGCCTGCTAGGTTCATGGGGCACAGGTGGGACAGGCCTGACCAGAGTAGAAGTATGTTTGGAGCTGCAGGAAATAAGGGCATGGGGGTGGCTGGGGTGAGGACTGATGGGGGAGGGTCTTGATAGGCTAACAGATAAGTTTACACTTTCCGCTATTGGAAATCCGGGGAGGCACTAAGAAGTTCAGGCCAGGGGAGTGAATGTCATGTGTGATGTTGAAGGACCATTACTGTGGTAACCGGTCTGTGGGATAGACTGAATGTGGGAGTCACTGTGGTTACCCAGGCCAGTGAGTGGTCATTTGGGCGGGAGAAAATGACAGCCTGAACTAGGTTGGTTGGTGGTGGTGAACCTCGAGAAGAATAGATAGTGGATAGAACGTTTTAAGTCATCATTCACAGGAGCCTGGGAAAACCACTTCACAATGCCTTCTCTGATCATTGCAGTCTATGTTTTAAATCCAGAACAAATCAAGGTAAAATGCACATCAGGGTAGCTTTCATGAGAAAAGGTGTCACAGAGCAAGGTGATTGAGTGGCGTCCCGGGAAGCTGGCCCCTCACCACTTTCCAGTCTCAGTTTATGACCCTCCAGTAACTTTTCTTTTTCTACTTCAGGGACTTATTCTCTCCCTCAGCATGCCCCATACATGAGTTCCAGCACATGGGGCTCCCAGAACCACCTCCCCCCATTGGCCCTAAGGTAGGGATGATTTTGCTGACTTGACCCAACCCAAGTCACACACGTGTGTGTGTGTCTGTGTGTATGTGTGTGTGTGTAATAGCTCTCTCGCAGCAAAAGCATCTAGAAATGCAAGGCTATTATAGCTAGGGTCCTTCATTGAATAGATCCCCTGAGCTGAATTATTGCTTAATACACACTCACACGGGTGCATGCATTCAAGACACATACATGCATACACGGACATATGGGCACCCCTAAATAGGAAGAGTGGGTGAATTTAATGAGTTAGCTCAAATTAGAGAAGTTTGCCTTACAGTATAGAAATAGAGAAATTCTGGTTTCTCTGAATACAGTAATAATGGGGAATCCTAGAGCAGTGACATTCCAAATAAGCTGAGAAGAGGTATTATTCAGAATGGACATATAATAGGAATATTATTAATAGGAATATTAAATAGCATAGTCAGTTGACACGCAGACATAATTTTCTCATTCAATATTGCATGGAACTCATTAAGGTACAGAGTTTAAGAGGACAGACCATAGGGACCCCTAGATGGTTCAGTCGGTTAAGCGTCTGACTCTTGATTTCAGCTCAGGTCATGATCTCAGGGTCGTGGGATCGAGCGCCACGTTGGACTCTGCACTGGGCATGGAGCCTGCTTAAGATTCTCTCCCTCTCCTTCTGCCCCCCCACTCGCTCTCTCTCTCTAAAATATATATATATATATATATATATATATATATATATATAAAATCTTAAAAAAGGAAAAGAAAACAGAACACAGTCGGTCAGACCTGGTCCCCACCACCACTCGTTAGCCGTGTGCCCTTTAACCAATATGCACCTCACTTTCAGGGCACCTGGGCAGCTCAGTCCATTAACCATCTGACTCTCAATTTCAGCTCAGCTCATGATCTCAGGGTGGTGAGATCAAGCCCCCCCCCCCATGGGGCTCTGCGCTTAGCCGGAAGTCTGGTGGAGATTCTCTCTCTCCCCTCCCTCTGCTCCTCCCCCTCTCTCTGAAGTAAAAAAATAAATCTTTAAAAAATATGCACCTCAGTTTCCTCAGCTGCCAAACAGAGTAATAATAATACTAATTCCATAGGCTTTGCAGGAGTTAAGATGGTGGAGGAGTAGGGAGACCCTTAGGTTTTTGATGAAGATCGATACCATAGACACAAACAGGCTGATACACAATAATGTTTATAACATAAGAGCTATTGTTCTTTAAATGCAAATGTAAGGTTGTATGTCCTTTATTAGTCATTATATTTTCTCATCTGGCCAGATGGCAGACCATCACAGTGGAGTCAGAGGAAATGATGAAGGCGAGAAGCCAGAGAGGAGAAGAGTCCCCACTGAGGTATGCATGACCAAGAGCCTTCCCCACACTCACCTGTGTCTGGAGTATTTTTATAATTGATAGGTATTGGTTGACCATCTATGATAACCTAGTGTACTTTGAAAAAGCTATCCATATTATTAACTAGGGACTAGAATGTGAAATTATGTTCAAACGGCTTTTCTCTCCCAATTGTTCTAGCTCAACACTTGGAATATCTGGGCTGCCATTCAAAGAATCACTCATTTTTATTCAAGTGTTGTCTTAAGAGTATGGGCTCTGAAACCAAACTACCTGAACTCAAGTACCGGAAGGTACCATTCTATAGCTATATTGTCTTGGGCAATTTACTTAACCTGTCTGTGCCTTGATTTTCTCATCTGTAAAATGGCCACAATAATAGTGCCTCCCTCATAGGATTGTTGTGAGGTTTAAGTGAAATATTCCCCCATGCTACTTTATATTATTACCTTTCTATCTGCACGTACTATCTCCCCAACTAGGTTGTAGCACTTACCATTGAGGCCAGGACCTGTGTCCTAGTCATTTTTGGAGCCAATGTCCAATAGGAATTCCTTGTAAATTATGAGGAAACCAGAAGTAATATTTTTCCTTAATACATCGATATTGAAAGACAGATCCCTGCAACTGACATGAGGTGGGTTTTAGTTGACACTTTCTATTTAAACTGAAAGTAGGTCAATGAAATGGGTCACCTGCCACCTTAGCTTTATAAAACAAAACCAGACAATTCTCAAACAATAATGACTGTCTTAACTACAACTTAGAACCCAATGCACAGCATGACATTTTGACTTCATTTTGAAGCAATTCCAAAAGGTCAAAGTGTTTTTAGCAAAGTAAAGGATTTCTGCTGTGGTCTTGGTAATCTAGGACTTTTAGGTTTGCTTCCTAAAGAAAGTGTGTTGTTCTGGAGAGCATGTAATTGGCTACAGATGGATCTATCCTGATTTGTTGCCTAGTGACGGCCAAAGGAAGTCACCCTATGGTGAACCACAAGTCTGTTTGCCATTACAGCTTCACACAAAATGGCCTCGTAGCAATGTTTGGTGAAAGCAATGCAGTGCTCATTTGATCTCAAAATGGTTTCCTTGGGGAGGTCCTACATTCTGAACCCCTGGTTTGCTCTGGGGTGCCCTGGGACCACCAGTGAGACTTGGGATGACATAGGAAAGAGTCCAGTGGTTCCAATGAAGCCCCCTAGTTACTCAGCATCAGCCCCTACAAGTCTGGGTCTTTCAGAAACGCCGGGGGAGCTGATTATTCTGTACACCCCCTCAAGATTAACTAACTGCTTCAGGGGTCTGGACCCAATTAGAATCTACTCTTTAATCAACTCCTATCCTTCAGGCTGTTTGACCCCCTTACTCTCCACATACGTAGTGTTAGTTTCCTAGGGCTTCTGTAATAAGCACCACTAACTGGGTGGCTTAAAATAACAGGAATTTATTGCCTCACAGTTCTGGAAGCTAGAAGTCTGAAATTAAAGTGTTAGCTGGGTCGTGCTCCCTCTGAAATCTCTAAGGGATTCCTTCCTTGCCTCTTAGTAGCTTCCAGTAGGTTGCCAGCAATCATTGGTGTTGCTCGGATTATAGGTGCATCACTCCAATCCTCTGGCTTCACATGGCATTCTTCCTGCGTCTGTCTCTGTGTCAAATTTCCCTATTTTATAAGAACACATAAAGTGCTGTTGGATTAGAGTCCACACTAATGACCTTGTTTGAACTGGATTACCTCTGTAAAAGATCCTAGTTCCAAACAAGTTCAGATTCTAAAGCCCTGGAGATTAGGACTTCATCTCTTTTTTGGAGGGGACACAATTCAACCCATAACACACTGTTTGTTGTTGTTTTGGTTTGTTGGTTGGTTGGTTGGTTGGTTGGTTTTTGTTTTTTTAAGATTTTATTTATTTATCTGACAGATAGAGAGAGGGAACACAAGCAGAGGGAGTGGGAGAGGGAGAGGGAGAAGCAGGCTTCCCGCTGAGCAGGGAGCCCGATGCGGGGCTCAATCCCAGGACCCTGGGATCATGACCTGAGCCGAAGGCAGATGCTTAACGACTGAGCCACCCAGGCGTCCCCTGGTTGGTTTGGTTTTTTTAATCTCACCAGATTTCAGTCCCCGATTCTTGCATGTTCTCCTACTCAAGTAACCCATTTCTGTCTTCAGTTCTTTTCCAACCTAGACTAAATGTGTGGTACATCAATGGATAACTCCCTATCCTACCCCCCCCTTGTATTTCCATGCCATTTTTCCAAAACTCCAAATCCAGATCAATCCAAATACCTCTGCCTTCTTTCTGCCTCCTTATCTAGGGCTGCTGAGCACTCAAGAGAAAATCCTGCAACCACGTGGATGGATGGACTACAAATTCATGGTCTCCGACCTCAACTCAGTCCTTGATGCCATCCAGCAATCCTTCTCTGTAACCCAAGTCAGCAGATTCAATCTCTCTCTGTAGGTTCTGTCAGAGTTCTCCAGAGAAACATAACCAATAGGATATATCTCTACAATCTATCTATCTATCCATCTACTGAGAAAGAGCGATTGTAAGGAATTGACTCACATGACTGTGGGGGCTGACAAGCTGGAATTTGACAGGGTCGTGCAGCAGGCTGGAGACCCAGGGAAAATTTGATGTTGCAACTTGAGTTCGAAGGCAGTCTGTTGGCAGAATTCCCTGTTCCTCAGGGAACCTCAGTCTTTCGCTCTCAAGGCCTTTGAGTGATAAGGCTCACCCATATTATGGAGGGTAATCTCCTTTACTCAAAGTCCACTGATTTAAACATTAAATCTCATCTGAAAAAAAAGCAACCTTCACAGCAACACTTAGACGAGTGTTTGACCAAATATCCTGGTACAGTGGCACAGCCAAGTTGAAACATAAAATTAACCATCACGTTTTTCCATGCCCCACAAGAACTAATTGAAACCTTTGCCACTTTTAACCCTCGGTTGTAGCAAAAGGACTCTGCTTCCTACTCTTCAGGGAAAACGGACATTGTTAGGCAAGAAGCCCTTCAGCTCTCCACCTTCCCGCCACTAAAAACTCACCCACTTCAGCAGCCATTCTTGTCTCCTCTCTCCTTGTCACAGTGGAAGACGCGTTGCTCCATCTGAGCCCAGACTGTCCACCTGTGCTCTGAGTCTTGATTACCACTGCGTTTCCAGGACCTATGTAAGGTGGGGAATATGGCAGCCCCTCAAGCACTTGTTGACTGACTGATTGAATTCTCTCATGACTCCTCTCTTCCATTTCCACCCCTTTACCCTCTATTTTCAATCTCTTCTCCACCCTTTAATGTTTCCCACCAGCATTTAAACAAACCCAAGTCTTTCTCTTTAAAACAACACCAACCTAATCAACATCTTGACTCTGGCCCTCTCTGGCTATTGTCCTTTCTTCTTCCTTCGTGGTCATACTTCTCAAATGAATTGTCTGTATTTGTTTTCTCCAAATCTTGTTCTCCTATCCACTCCTCAACTGCTGCGATCTGGCTTCTACCCCTATTACTCAATCGATATTGGTTTTTGACAAAATTCAGGCCTTTTCTTTCTGCTCATCTCCCTAGTAATGAACGCTGTTGACCACTGTCCTCCTTCCCTGTGCCCTCAAAATTATCTTTCTGTGACATGACTTCTTATCTAGGCTGGACTGCCTGGATAGAATCCAATCCTTCTATTACTTTCTTGCTCAATTTCTGCCCCCCCTTACCCTTTAGTCTTACCTACTTGGAGGAACCCCATCACACTTCTTGGAGGAACCCCATCACACTTCTGTTACTGAGAGACTGCGTGGTTTCCCCCGTGGTGTTCATTTTTCCTCACCGGTGATGAGTAACAAACCCAACTTGTTCAACTACAGGTGTGTTCCTGGGGGTCATCAGCTGAAAGGCACTGACACTTTCACACTGCCTAAATATTTGGGGCATAAGTCCTGGCAGAGACCTGAAAAACTAAAATCGAAGTATGGAAAATTTTCACTCCTCCACCCCCACCTCACAATCCAACGTTACTTGACACCCATTCAGTTGAACTTATCACAAGAACACAATGATTTGATTCTTCGGTCATAGACCACTGGAAGAATCCTATACAGAAATCGGTTCCTAGAAGTGGGGTCCGGTAAGGGCCAGTCTGAATAATGTGGAATTGACTAAAGCAAGGTCAGAGGGTGGGGGGCAGAGAAAAACTCTCTGTCTTGTGAACCTGGTTATATGGCTTCAAAGTGGTCCTTTTTTGCAAACTGTGTGCCCAGCAGGGCTAGGGCCTTATGGGGCTTCATAAAAGAATTGAGATAGAGGTGTTCTTTTGGTTGCTCCTTGTTGCATTCAAAAAGGTTCTACGAGGAAGAAACAAATTTTGGATGGTGAAGCTGATCCATCTGAAAGCAGGCAGAGAAGAAAATACAGCTTTCCTAATAGGACCCCTGCAGCCTATATTCCGAGATGGCTGAATCAGACAACTGTGTAAAGTGGACAAAGCCCAGTTATCTGCCCCAAGGTGGGCAGATAACTGGTAGGACCAGTTAAAGCAGAAACCTAAGAGGAGGCTTGGCTCCTCCCAGCCTTTTCTAAGCACCTCAGGCTGGACATTCCCTGCCTGGGAAAAATACCAATTATCCCCACAAACCCTCTTCATCTCAGGTTATTGTTTTGAATTATTCTAAAGCAGAAACCAAGGAAGCTCATTAAGTTCGGAGCCAGAGGATTGGACTTAGCAACAAGGACTGAAAATGCACCCACCTTGAAATCTACTGGTTGGTAACTGTCCTCTTTGATCATTAGTCTATAGAATTGACCAGAAGCAAAGAGATCCCCAAGATGACCCCAAGCCGACAAAGGGGTCATCTTGCTGGAGAAACTTCCAGCCTCGCAATCAAGGACCTGACTGCTTACCGCACCATATACCTGGCCTACCACCAGGAAGGAGGCTGCCATACCCCCACAAGGGGACTCCTTCCCTGTGCCTTCCTCAGATGTGGACAGGACAAGGAGGGACAAGGTTTATCTTCCCAGAGAGCTGAAACTAGGGGCAGCAGAAATGTGGCCCAAGCAACTCACTCTTTCATTAGTATGGGGAGCCCCTCTTTTCTCCTCTCCAGCAGAATGTGACATATACGACACTTCGGGGACCACCATGGGTGATGTCTCCCCTTCCTTTTCTTTTTTTTTTAAATTTATTTATTTCTTTTAGAGAGAGGGGGAGACCACAAGTTGGGGGAGGAACAGAGGAAGAGGGACAAGCAGACTCCCTGCTGAGCATGGAGCCTAATGTGGGACTCGATCCCAGGACCCTGAGATCATGACCTGAGCAGAAATCAAGAGCCGGACACTTAACCGACTGTGCCACGCAGGCGCCCTTCTCCCCTTCCTTTTCTAAATGGACATGGTATTACAGGTATTCTGTTATCTAACTCTCATCTTGTATCAGACTGTTGGGAGTGGGACATGTTCTCCTTCAACTGCAGGTGAAATTATGAATTACAAAGTGCCATATCCAGAAATGAACAAAAGCAAAGACCATCACCCAGAAGTATTGCACTTGAAGCTTGATATAAAACAAGGATGAGATTTTGCGTTGTCTCCTTTGAGAAGGGGGTGAGTGCCTTTGTCACAGTGCATGTGATCGTGACACAGGGAGAGTTTTTGCACGTAAACGAACAGAAAGAAGAGCATGTGTGGATGCTGGGCACCTGGCGGGGGCTAGGGAAGTGGGGAGGGGTTGGACTACAGTACATCAGTTGTTTTGCATACTTTGTGCATCATTTTTCCACATTCTGATAAGATCGGTGACACTGGGATGACAATCTGTGCATGATGAATTTTCAATCATTTGGGTCATTTCCTTAGGATAGAGTCTCCAAAATGGAAATTGTTAGGTCAGAGGTTGCAAACAGTTTCATGGCTCTTGCTAAACATTTGAAAACTGCTTCCCAAGAGGGTTCAAGCAATTGGCATTCCTACGAGAAGATGGGAGACTCTTCCTGGATATGTCATCAACCACTTCTGAAGTTTAATGCTCCACGAATACATCCTTCAGCTTTGAAAGTATAGGTGAGCCTCTATGGTGATGATCCTCTACGTAGACTAACAAAGAATTGTCTCCCAAGGGGCCCTTGGGTGGGCTCAGTCAGTTGAGCATATGACTCTTGTTTTCAGCTCAGGTCATGATCTCAGAGTCCTGAGATCAAGCCTCCTAGTTGGGCTCTGCGCTCAGCAGAGAATCTGCTTGAAGTTTCTCTCCCTCTGTTCCTCTCCCTGTGCACTCTCTCTCTCTCTCAAATAAATAAATAAATTTTTTTTAAAAATTGTCTCCCAAAGGTTTTTCTGATTCATGTGATAAAGTTGTACCCCCAAAAAGGATCTTCTCCCAGTTTCCTTCAGCTCAATTCTGCTGCCTCCACCAGAAGAATTAATGCATTTATTTATTTCTCCTCATAGGGTGGCGATTTTCTGGCTGCAGCCCTGAGCATCATGCCACTTCCAGCCCTTTCCTCTCGAGCATTTCATTCAATCGGAATGGTCCGAGATGGCACCCGAGACATCAAAATCTACTCTACCGTGGCATGGCATGAGGCATCTCAGGGCCCCAGGTAGATACACTATATAGATAATCAGCTTAGTTGCATCTTATTTGGCACAAATTAGCTCCTAAGTCACACTTTTGTATAAACAAAGGTTTTAAACCTGAAACTCTAAAAGATGTGTGCTTGGGAGTGTCATTAGTCCCAAACTCACAGTCTGCAGAGAAGGAAATGGGATCTCAGAAGGCTAAGGGCCAAGTGCACGCAGTGAGCCATGAACTTGGGATGCCAGTCAGTTCTCCTTGTATGTTATGCTTTTGCCTTGTTCCAGCCCATTTCACTCCAGGCTGGGCAGCTTCTCTCCCTCAGCCCTGGTCCTTGGTCCTATCTTGGCCGGCTCCAGGGGCAATTCCCCTGAATCCAATAGCAACAGGATCTACGATGGTTCCTAACATAGCAGTTATTCACTGCCTGGGCCACACATCCAGAAGCATCCAGCTGCCCTCTCCTCTAGGCTCCACAGCCTAAGACTGGGGTTACTCTCAAAGCTGGGACAGATCCTTCTCCCTGAAGACCTCTTCCAGGTCAGGAGCTTGGAAGCACCCTTCTGTCTCATCATATTTTCCTCCTTCCAGCTCTCCCCTCAGTGCTCCATCTATAGGGAAGGAAAAATCCTTCCTTTACCCTCCAAGGTCTTCCAGCTGAACTAAGAATTAAATTGACAGGGGCGCCTGGGTGGCTCAGTGGATGAAGCGTCTTCCTTGGGCTCAGGTCATGATCCCAGTGTCCTGGGATCGAGTCCTGCATCGGGCTCCTTGCTCAGCGGGGAGTCGGCTTCTCCCTCTGCCTGTCACTTAACCCTGCTTGTGCGCTCTCTCTCTCTCTCTGACAAATACATAAATAAGTCATTAAAAAAAGAATTAAATCAACATGAGAGAGATTAACAGGAGACAAAAACAAAAATTTTATTACACGTGCACAGAGGCCCAGTAATGAAATTGAGACCTAAAGAAATGACCAAGGTGGGCAGTTTTTATCCTTTTTAGACAAAGAGACGATAAATCCAGGAGGCACTGGCAGGGCAAAGAAAACTTAACTTTGGGAGCTTCAGTTAGGAAGGAATTCTAAACAGAATTTGGGCCAGGGTTGTACATTAGTACAAAGTAACAAGGGTTGTTTTCTACAGTCTTCTCTGCTCTGAATTTCCCACCTCTGGCGACAGGGATGTCTCTTTGCCTCCTGGTCCAGGAATGGCACCTTTCTCATGGGAGATTTAGTTTCTGCTTTCAAGGGGACAGAGTAGGGTCTGAGTGTCCTTCTCACACAGGCTGTCTCTTCAGTAACTTTTATTTTTAAAATGATCAAGAGCCAAAGTGGAACATTTTGGGGCGGCCTGCCCTTGGCCCCCGCACATCCTCTGCCTGGATATAGTGTCCAAAAAACTGCAGGTACAGGGATTACCCCAGAACTCGGAGCTGTCTTTGAAGAATCTCAGGGGGAGGTGGGGGAAAAGGAATGCCTTTCATCGGTCTGATACTTCCTAGTTTCAATCCAGCAAACCCTTAGATCAGTGGATTTTATATTTCTTTTGGCCACAAGCCACTTCAGGAAACTGATGAAAGCAGTGGACCCTCTCCCAATTCCCATTAGCACAAAATTGTACCTACAAGTTTAGGGCCATCAAAGACGATCTGAATCCTATCCATGGTCAACAGATAATTGTGGGGGATTTGATCACAGTGGTTACTTCCTGGTCTTAAGCAGAAATACTTTCCAATAATTATGGGAGAATTTGAACCCTGCAGGTTACTTCCTGGTCTCAAACAAAACATGAATAATTGTTGTGTCTGGAGTGGGAGGTGGGGAATTTTATTCATGGCAGGTTTTTTCCTCAGCTCATTCACACAGATGGCCTTCTAAATAATTGCGGGGATGTTATCACAGCAGGTGGCTACCTAAAGCCTTCCTGTTTAATGTACCTCTTGGGCCTAGGATGCATTATTCTGCACCGTCAAAAGTAGTTTCCGGCTCCAGATTGGCCTATAACAGTGGGCTCAAAAATCTGCTTATAATGGCTTCTGGTTAAACTGTTAACCAGAAGCTTCTGGTTAGCTGTTAGGATTAAAGACGAGTTAACTCACAGGTATTTTTGCAAAGAGTCGTAGAGCCAGCCCGCGTGATAAACTCCGTGCCCCAGTGTATCTCCACTTGCTACGGTTATGTCCCTGAAAACCATCATGGGAAGAGAATTTACACCTGACAAACTTAGAACCTTATAGGGACCCCTCTTACACTGTTGGTGGGAGTGCAAGTTGGTACAGCCACTTTGGAAAACAGTGTGGAGGTGCCTCAGAAAATTAAAAATAGAACTACCCTATGACCCAGCAACTAAACTCCTGGGTATTAACCCCAAAGACACAGATGTAGTGACAAGAAGGGCCACATGCACCCCAATGTTCAGAGCAGCAATGTCCACAAGAGCCAAACTGTGGAAATAGCCGAGACGCCCTTCAACAGCTGAATGGATAAAGAAGATGTGGTCCATATATACAATGGAATATGACTCAGCCATCCATCGGAAAGGATGAATACCCACTTTTCCCATCCACATGGATGGGACTGGAAGAGATGATGCTAAGTGAAATAAGTCAAGCAGAGAAAGTCAATTATCATGTGGTTTCACTTATTTGTGGAACATAAGGAACAGCATGGAGGACATTAGGAGAAGGAAGGGAAAATGAAGGGGGGGAAATCGGAGGGAGAGATGAACCGTGAGAGACTATGGACTCCGAGAAACAAATTGAGGTTCTAGAGGGGAGGGGGGTGGAGGGATGGGTTAGCCCGGTGATGGGTATTAAGGAGGGCACGTACTGCATGGAGCACTGGGTGTTATACACAAATGAGTCACGGAACACTACATCAAAAACTAATGATGTACTGTATGGTGACTAACATAACATAATAAAAAAAAAGAACCTTATAGGGAAAGTAGAGTCAGGAACCAAAGGTCAAATTGTGAGTCTATAAAAGCTCATAGACACGTTTTTTGGATTTCACTAAAATGAAATGTAAAAGATGGCATGTCAAATAAAAGGAACATCAGTGTTTTACAGAGGTTTTTTTTTTAAAGATTTTATTTATTTGTTTGACAGAGAGAGAGACAGCGAGAGAGGGAACACAAGCAGGGGGAGTGGGAGAGGGAGAAGCAGGCTTCCCGTGGTACAGGGAGCCTGATGTGGGGCTCGATCCCAGGACCCTGGGATCATGACCTGAGCCGAAGGCAGACACTTAACGACTGAGCCACCCAGGCGCCCCTGTTTTACAGAGGTCTTAAACTAGAAACAGTCATAAATAGTTCTGTGCAATTTCTATCTACCATCCCTTAATCACTAGACCATTTTCAGGAACTCCTCCCCCATTTGATCTTTAGTTGTACTATTTATTTTTCAAATAACACTCTTGTGGGGCACCTGGCTAGCTCAATCAGTAGAGCATGCAACTCTTGATCTCGGGGTTGTGAGTTCAAGCCACACGTTGGGGTAGAGTTTACTTAATAAAAAAAAAACTAATACTAACAATTTAATCGTATAGAAATGTTATAAAGTGAAAAGCAAAAGTCACTCAAATCTCACTCCCCATTCAGATCATCACTATTAACGGAAGGATATTTGGACTGCTTTCCATTTTGGCTTTTTTTTTTTTTTTTTTTAGGCTTATGTTTTAGATGCATGGTTTTTATAGCTACAGAGATTACGAGGCTGGATTTGAAGACTCCCGTGAAGCTGGGCAGAAGGGGCTAAGAATAGTCCAAGTTAAAAAGCCACAAACCCTCTGTGCTTACTGTGATTCAGCACTTTTTCTCGAATAAAAGCTCCTTGGGTTGTTGCAAGCCTTGGGTGAACATCCAGAGTTCTGAACACGTTGACTTTGACCATTTCTGCCAGTGTGTTCATTGCTTTTCTGGAGGAGCCAGTTTATGAAGGTCCTCATGCTGCTATTCCAGACTTCCTCTCACTGTTATACAAGCCTTTTGTATTTCTCAATTGTTCGAAAATATGGAGGCCACTTGGCAAGGAACTACGGACAGCCTCTAGAGGCTGAGAGTGACTCCCAGCTAACAGCTAGCAAGAATGTCCTAAACCCACAAGGAAAAGGGTTCTGGTAACAACCAGTGAGCTTTGCAAAAAGATCCTGAGCTGCAAATGAAAATCGCAGCCTGGTTTAGACCCAAAGCAGAGGACCCAGCTAACCTGTTCCCAGACTCCTGCCCTTTGCCCTTTTCATCCTTGACCCGCCCCTTCTCCCGTCAAGGCCCCAATTCAGAACCGATGTCCTTAATCCAGAATATTGAAGGGGGCTTTGTAATAATGGAGCTAGTTTGCACAAATATCTTCTAGGACCCATGGAAACTGGAAGTCTTTCATTCTTGGTCGTTCTTGGGAGGTGGCCAGGTGGCAAGGAAAGAATTGTTTTTTCAAAGTCACGCTTATTATGCCCCCCAGGGTACTAATAGCCCCACATAATTTACAGAGGCCTGGAGAAATTACTCCAGTCAAGAGATCATTGTTTGTCAGCTTCACTCAGCAGCTACTTCGTGTTATTCCAATAACCTGACACAGACAACTCTAAGCGGTCCCTGTCCCCAGACACACTCTGCTCTCAAACAGGAACACCTGAGATCCCGAGACTTATCTCAAATTCTTAAAACCTCACTGGACAGATGAAGGCTTCTGCTGATCAACAGCCTTAGGTGGCTACTAATAAAGCCATCTAATCACACAAGCAGAAGGACCGCGGCAAAGGTGTGCATCTTGCATTTGGGGATGCTGCACGTGAGACCTCTCATCTTGGCCGTGAAAGGTATGGAAAGAACCCCATGAACGTTCAGACCTTGCCAGCCCTCTTTCTTACTTCCACAGTTGGAGAGGTGCATGGACTTGAGTTTGGAAATGTTCGTAACAGCTTCTTAACATAAGTCATTCATCTCCAGCAAATCATGCCCCCAAACGCTTCATTTCAAGAGGTCGTGGGCTCCTCCCTGCTCCATTCCCACACATCTCATTCCTGCCCTTTCTGCTCCATGGCTTCTAAGAGTCCTGAGGGGACTCAGACCAAGCCCAGGAGGAAGGAAGAAGGTCTGGGCTTTGTATCCTTCCCTCCTCACCCCCATCTCCTGGCAGACTGTTGCATTTCAGGTGTGTATGGAGAGTCCGATTGAATATATAGCGCCGGGCTGTCGCTGGCCCCAGGGTACCAGGACTTTACAAAGGGATCCAGTCCCGCAGTCCTGGGTCAGGACACACCACAACCGCCAGGAACCCCTACTCCTGGTTTTACCCAGGCCGGTGTGGCCCAAGACAAGGGCTACATGAAGCATTCCCAGCCTCGTGGGAGTGCTTGTGGGATCAGGAATCAAAAATCTCAAGCTTTCTGTTTAAGAATATTCTGGTGTATCCATTATGGTTTAAAATGGTCTTTAGTAAAACGGGGCTGAAATGTCTGTTGTCGGTGGCAGGGACCCTGCCTGACAGACAGACAGCTTTGGCGGAGGCAGAAGCAATTGATCGCACGGCCAAGGAAGTGGACAGCAGTCTCCACATTGTTCATCCCAGAATCTGCCAGAACCTGGAACCCTAGTCTCGAACTCCAACCCGCCTGGGGACACCCTGATGCCAAATGTCTGCCCTCCTAGGATTTTTCCCATGAGGATGCCCGACTCTTCAAAGACAGTTTTTAGCAAGAACTGGGGTGAGGAAAGTGTTGGGAGGGGGGGAGCAGTGGGGACCTTTTTGACCCCAGTTCTGGAGGAACTTGGTACTAGGTAAGGAAGTCATAGATGTAGATGCGAGGACATGGGACAGGGGCCCTGTTAGTAGCACCAGGCAGAAGGCGGGGGCTTGGTCACAGAAACAAAGCATGAGCCTGGCCTCTGGGACCAGAGGAGAAACCTGCCTCAGGGCACAATGGACAAGAGCAGTGCAGAACCGCCTGGGCTGAAGGTCAGGCAACGTGGCCCCCCACCTGGGCCCTCCCTTCTGCTCCCCATTGTCTGGCTCTGTGCCTGTCACCGTGAGCCTGCTTTAGGTCATTTGTAAAACCAGGAAACTGACTTGTGGAACTCCTGGAGCCTCCAGTTAACCACAGAGCTATGCTTTTCAAATTCGAATGTGGGGGCCTCAGAGTCACAAGCTCCCAGGTGATGCTGTTGCTACTGGTCCCCAAAGCACACTTGAGCAGTGAGCAAGCCTAGAGGACTGCCCAGTGCGGGTGGCTCATGGGCTGGTGCGGGTGGAAGGCCAGAGGCAAAACTCTAGGGGCCAACCCCCCAAGCTTCAGCCAGAGCAGCTTGCCTTTGATGTGTTTTACATATTAGGGTTCCACCTAAGATCTTATTTGAAAAAAGGGGGGGTCCTTTTGTTTATTTTTTAAAAGAACTTGAAAACCACTGGATTATAGCCCTTGAGGTAAGGGATATTTGAACCTACTTTTATTATGGAAATTTTCTTTTTTTTTAACATTTTATTTATTCATTTGAGAGAGAGAGAGCACGAGGAGGCAGGGCAGAGAGAGAGGGAGAAGCAGACTCCCTGCTGAGCACAGAGCCTGAGGCAGGGCTCGATCCCAGGACCCCAGGATCATGACCTGAGCTGAAGGCAGATGCTCAATCGACTGAGCCACCCAGGTGCCCCAATTATGGGAATTTCCAAACACACACCAAATTCAAAAGAGAAGTCTAACAAACTCGGGTGTACCCACTACCCAGCCTCAACGAGTACCGCCATTTTGTCAATCTTGCTCCACATCCGGCTGACAGGAACTCTAAAAACCAGGGCACAGGGCAGCCCCAGTCTGGCGTCTGGGGGCCAGAATGAAACAACTTCCATGATGATGGCTGACTGGATCCTCATTTATGCTATAATGAGACTGAGTTTAGACAACATGAACTGTAGCTGCTAAAGGACACGTCTCCAGAAAATGAGACAGCCACCAAGCAAAAACGCAAAGACTGAGAACACAACATCCAATGTGTTTGCCATGTTTGACCAGCCACAGATTTAGGAATTCAAAGAGGTCTTCAACATGACTGATCAGAACAGAGATTCTTTCATCGACAAGGATAACATGCATGTTGTGCTCACTTCTCTAGGGATGAATCCAACTGATACATATCTCAGTGCCACAGTGAAGGACACCGTAGGGCCTGTAAATTTCACCTTGCCCCTCATGATGTCTGGTGAGAAGTTGAATGGCACAGATCCAGAAGATGTCATCAGAAATTCTTTTGCTTGCTTTCATGAAGAAGCAAAAGTCACGACTCAGGAACATTATCTGAGAGAGCTGCTGACAACAACGGGAGATTGGATTCCAGACAAGGAAGTGCGTGAGCTGTACAGAGACTATTGACAAAAAGGGAAATTTCAATAATATTGAGTTCATGTGCATCTTTAACTATGAAGCAATGGACAAAGATCATTGAAAGAACTTCAGATAAAAACTTCCAATTACTGTGTCTTACTTTCTTTTGTTTTCCAGAGGCTTACCTCCACTCTCATAGAACCTGTTGAATGAAACTTACAACTCTCAACTTTGCCATCTTAAAAAATGTATTTATTGCAGATCTTTCAGCCACTTAACACTTGTATAATGAGACTGGAAATGGAGGTGAGGTTGTAAGTTGTACTGAAAAAGAGATTGCAGGGGCGCCTCAGTTGAGCATCTGACTCTTGCTTTCAACTCAGGTCATGATCTCAGGGTCATGAGATGGAGCCCCACGTTGGGCTCCGTGCTGAGCTGGGAGTCTGCTTGAAAGATTCTCCCTTTCCCTCTCTCTCTGCCCCTCCTCCCCTCACCCTGCTTGTGCACGTGTGCACATTCTCTCTCTCTCTAAAAAAAAAAAAAGGAGAGAGAGAGAGATTGTAAATAAAAATCAACAAATCTGAAAGCCCAGGAAAATATATCCATATTTCTGGTTTTGCTGGATTTTTTTATTTTTATATAATGAAAATGGCATTTTGAAATAAAGATAATTCTGACTCAAATGGAATATAATGGCAAGTTAAACAAATGAGTGGTCATTGGGGATAGTCTTTTTTTTCAGGTTTTCAACTTCATATAATTCAGATTTCATGGTAAAATTGATTTTTCACATATGTGGGAGAATGTCCTTCAAAAACTTTTAAGTACACTTTCACATTATTGTGCAGTGAAAACTGGTTGTGCCTTTGTTTTTTTCATGCTTCTAATAAGTCAGATGTTTGAACTACTGAATGATAAATATAGAATGTATCTGAAAAAGTATTCAACATTTTATTGATCTAAGATTCTTTTTTTAAAGATTTTATTTATTTATTTGACAGAGACAGAGAGAGAGAGAGCACGAGCAGGGAGCCTGATGTGGGGCTCGATCCCAGGACTCCAGGATCATGACCTGAGCCAAAGGCAGATGCTTAACTAACTGAGCCACCCAGGCACCCCTTGATCTAAGATTCTAAGAAGCAGCACAATACTGAACATTTACCATGCATAAGGTATTGCACATAGATGATTTTCACTGACTCCTCCTGACAACTTTGTAAGATAGATTTTTATTAGCTCTATGTTTAATTTTTTTATTTTTTTAAAGATTTTATTTATTTATTTGAGATAGAGAGAGAGAGTGAGCATGAGCAGGGGGAGCAGCAGAGGGAGAGGGAGAAGCAGGGTCCCTGCCGAGCAGGGAGCCCAATGAGGGGCTCGATCCCAGGACCCTGAGATCATGACCTGAACCGAAGGCAGATGCTTAACCCACTGAGCCACCCAGGCGCCCCAATTAGCTCCATATTTTTAAATGGGGGACTCATTTATTTCTTTTTAAAAAAGATTCTTTTTAAATTTAAGTACAATCTAACCCCCAATGTGGGGCTCCAACTCACAACCCCGAGATCAAGAGTCCCATGCTCCACTGACTGAGACAGCCAGGCACGCCATTAAATGGGGTACTCATTTCAATGAGTCCCAAGTAGTTGAGTAATTGGGCAGCATCACTATTAGTAAGTGAGGGTTGGAATTCCAACCTAGGGCACCTAACTCCAGAGCTTATAATGCTGGAACACTGTGCTCTCTCTATGAAAAGCCCCCAAAGCCTAGAAGAGTCAAGACATTTGCACTACATTATAATATGATTCTGTAGTTACTATTGAGCTTTCACATAATTGGGGTAATTATCTGACTAGAATTTCAGAAAATTCTTTCCCAGGTTAGAAAAAAAAGCAGAAGACAAAAGATTCTGAGCAATACCATTGTATGTTGAAAGGCAGTGCATGTGGTGTGGTCTGAAAACCATGTCGACAAGGGTGCTATGAGCTTATGTAAAATCCTCAAGGCCAAACATTTTGAGAAATAGATGAGAAAATTTTTGAAAAGAAAAAAAAGCATTAAAACGAAGTTTCCTACTGTTGTCCAACATCTATTCCCTCTTCTGAAAGTGTCTAATTGGTATGATTTTTTAAATTTTTTTAAAAAAGCTTTTTATGTATTTGAGAGAGAGAGAATGCGAGAGAGAGCACGGGGAGGGGGGCGGGGGCAGAGGGCGAGGGAGAAGCAGACTCCCCGCTGAGCAGGGAGCCCGATGCGGGGCTCTATCCCAGGACCCTGGGATCAGGACCTGAGCCGAAGCCAGACGTCTCACCAACTGAGCCACCCAGGCGCCCGTTGAATTGGTCTTTTACCTGCTTAAAATGAATTCACTTACATATTGTTTAGGATTTGTGCTTTACAGCTTGGTGTGGTGGACAAATCTCGGTTCACTTACTACCACCTAGTTTTTCTGGGCTTCCTTTTCCTCATCAGTCCACTCTTGTGGTCTAGGACAGGGCTCCACAGTTCATAAGAGCGTTCCCATTTATTATCCAAACTCACAGCCCAGGAGGTAAGTAGGCTTGAGTGGAGCTGAAGTTTAGAATCACTGAAGCACTTAACCACCGTTCCTCAAGGACAGGAATCCATATCTGGTTCCCCTTTCCATCAAGCTTAAAGGCACCAGGAAGTAGCACAAAACCAGGTGAAGAATCACTGTATATGCTTAAGGAAAAGGGGAAGAAACCCCAGTGGGATTATCTTGATCATCATTAAACCAATATTTATCAGTCACTGGTTACGTGCCAGGCACTGTTTTAAAGTGTTGGGAATAAGAGGGAGGCAGGACAGACAAAGACACTGCCCTCCTGGGGTAAACATTCTCTTGTTGAGAGACAACCAAGAAGCAGGCGGGGCACAGGGTGGTCAGCAACACCTCTTTGAGATGTCATGTTAGGTGGAAGTCCAAATGTCAAGAGGGAGGACCCATGAGATGATCAGGGTGAGCTTCTCCCTCCAAAAGGGACAGCTCCTCCCAAGGCACAAATGGGAGGGTCACCGGCAGCGCACAAGAGAAGAGCAGAAGGAAGGGACCTGCTGCGTGGTCTAAGTGCCAAATCCTAGGGCTGAAGGCAAGGGAAGAAACGTGCTTTCTGGTTTTTTGTTTTGTTTGTTTGATTCAACTAATTAACATATAATGTATTATTGGTTTCAGAGGTAGAGGGCAATGATTCATCAGTCTTATATAATACCCAATGCTCATTACTGCTTTCTGTTTTAAAAAACTCAGCCTTGCCGCTGCATATAGGAGAGAGGGGCAAGCGTAGAAGCAAGCAGGCTTCCAGGTTGGAGGCTGTCGCTGTCCCCAGGCAAGACATGAGGGCAACTTGGACTCAGAAAATGCTCTAGGAGATGCCTGTAAAATGCCTTTCCTTGCCTGCCCCATTTCCTCCCCTCTATGCTTTCTGACCATCTCTCTGGCATAATTTTAACCGCATTTACTCCATTGCTTTGCTTAAAGCCAGATTTGAAAGATTGAGGGGAGGGGGTGCCTGGGTGGCTCAGTTGGTTAAGCATTGGACTCTTGATTTCGGCTCAGGTAACGATCTTGGGCTGTGAGATGGAGCCCCAAGTTGGGCACGACGCTCCACGGGGAGTCAGCTTGAGAGTCTCTCTCTGCCCCTCCCCCCACTCATATGCTCTTGCTCGCTCTTTGTCTCTCTCTCTCTCTCTCTCTCCCTAAAATAAATAAATAAATATTTATTTTATTCTTTTTAAATCTTTTTTTTAAAGATTTTATTTATTTATTTGAGAGAGAGAGAATGAGAGATAGAGAGCACGAGAGGGAAGAGGGTCAGAGGGAGAAGCAGGCTCCTCGCTGAGCAGGGAGTCCGATGCGGGACTCGATCCCGGAACTCCAGGATCATGACCTGAGCCGAAGGCAGTTGCTTACCCAACTGAGCCACCCAGGCACCCATAAATAAATATTTATTTTAAAAAAAGATGGAAGAAAAAAAGCTTTCAAAATTAAAAACAAAAGGGCTGGGTGGCTCAGTGGGTTAAGCATTTGCCTTCAGGGCCTTGTCCCTCTTCAGTGTCCAATAAATATTATTAGTGATGATGATCAAACCAAACCAAACCAAATGAAAAGCAACAGCAAAGAAACATAAAGATTATCCTTGGTTTCCGAAACGCTGGGATTCCCAATTCTTCCCACTACAAACAAGGCCAACTCGAGCGCCTGGTGGGTCCGGACACACAAGTGGGGAGTAAGTGGGCCCTGCGCGGGGAGCTCTCAGGAAGCAGGGACCAGAAACTGCGATGCAGGACAAGGCGTGCTTCTCCCCGGCAGGCGAAGTCACAGGAATGAACAGAGTCGGGGCAGGGATGTGGCCAGGCTCTTGTGCTTCGGGTCTCCCAGGGGCGCTGGCGAGACAGACAGACAGACAGCACCAAGAGGCTTGCTGCTGTGGCTACTGGGGGCCACACGGCGAGGCACGCGAGGACGCACGCCGATTCCAGCAAAGCCGGGCACAGAGGAGACCCGGGAGCGTCGGGGACGTCCCTGCGGCCCGGAGCTGCAGGCCAGCCCTCGGAGTCACAGGCGGCTGTCTTTTTCGAAGCTGGACACACGCGGACGGATGGAACCCCCTCCGTTTCAGGTTCTCCTTTCCCTCCTTTTCCATCCCTGCCGCGCCCCGCCCCACCCCCGCCCCGCGGCCCCCGAGCCCTGGCGGAGGAGAGGGACCGGACAAGGCGCGGACACGGCCGAGGGAAGGAGTCGTCTCCGGGGCCCGGCGCGCGGTGGACGGTGCTCCCGGGATGCAGGCCGCCCCGGCAGCTGTGACGTACGCGGCCCTTGCTCGGTGCCCGGCAGTCCCGCAGCGCGGCGGCGTCTGGTCCCCGGGACAGCCTGCCGGGGGCGTGCGGCACATGTCGCTTGTAGCGGCCACGAAGCTGGGACTCAGGGAGGCCCGGGGCTATTCCCACGGCCCCTGGGGAGTGGTGCGGCTGCTGGACCCATCGACAAAGTCCGTGGCCTTGACACTGACACGGGGCTGCCTTTTGGCGCCGTCGGGGAGACGAGCAGCCTGAATGATGAGCTACGAAGGAAGGCTCGTAGCCAATAAAGACGAGTCCTCCTTTACCGGCGGCTGCCACGTGTCGGGCTCCGGGCTCAGCGTCCAGTCCTAGACGTGCGTGGCTTCCCCGACTGCTCGCGGGACCTCGGAATTACTAAATCCCTGTGCACACGAAGAAAGTGAAGGGCAGACAGCAAGGATGAGGGGCCTGGCACCCACTCCTAGCCCGAACAGCCAGGGTTCCAACCCAGCTGCTTCCCGCCCCCCCCCCAAGCCTGCTGCAACCGCACGGCGCCTCGATCCAAGAAGGGACTGACCATGTCCCGGTGCTAATGCTGTTCGGAACAGACCCCGGGGACACGGGGGCGCCCCGCTTCCCCCCGCTGTGTTTGAGCATCACGGTTGGAGCATGCGTGTCAGCCGAAGCACATCATCCGTTCACGGGTCTTCTTTGCTCAAGATCTTGCACCTCGGGTACCTCGAAAACCTGAATGTCTGATCCTCGTGGTCGACCCCTTTACAGGAAGCTAGTTCCGTCCAAGCTGGATGGAAGGCTCTTTGCTCCGCCCCAGCCTGGCCTGGGCTGTGGGAGCAGCGCCACCTGCTGGCAAATCCCTTGAACTACACCAGAAAGGCCGGCGGGGGCGTAGCTCGGGCCTTCAGCTGGAGGGCCAGTCGGCCCCGCAGGGCAGTTTTTGATAAGGGGGAGGGAAGGAGGTCTTGGGGCACAAAAAGGTGGTGGGGGGTGTGGGTGTCAAGGTGAGCGTGCAGGGCATCTGCGTTAGCCGTTTCGCTGTGACAGGGTCTGACTTTTTCTCAAATCTGACATCGGGGAGAAGCCCGCCGAGCCCCTGAGCAGAGAACTGCAGTCCCCGCAGGGGCATAGAATGTGGTTTCGTCTCTGACAGGTATGTCATGGTTTTGAGTTAATTTTTGTATATGATGTGAGCTTGGGGTCAGGTTGCATTTTTATGGGCATGCTTTTCCGATGTTTCCAGTACTGTTTCTTTCTTTCTTTTTTTTTCCCAGGACTATTTCTTGAAAATATTATCCTTTCTCTACTGGATTGCCTTGACGCTTCTGTCCAAAGTCCATCCTCCGTGTAGTTCTGAGTATATTCTGAACCCTCCGTTCTGTCCATTGATCTCTATCTTTCTGCAAGAGCACAAGGCCCGGATGATGGCTGTAAGTCCTGAAACTAGGTCGTCCAAGTCCTGAAACTCGGTTCATTTTCAAAAGTGTTGGGCTGTCCTCAGCCTCCTGCATTTATGTGTAAGCGTTGGAATCACCTTGGTAATCTCCTTAAGAAGTCCTGCTGTGAGCTTATTGGGAGTGCACTGAATCCATAGGTCGGTTTTGTGGAGTTGACCCATAGCAATACCGAGTCTTCAAATCTATGAGCGTGCTATAGCTGCGCGTTTACATTTGTTCTTTAATTTCTTTTGAGGTTTTCACGGTGCGGGTCTTGCACATCTTTGGTCAAACGTATCCCCAAGTACGGCTCTTTCTACAAAGGCCTACAAATGGCCAACAAGCAAATGGAAAGAGGCTCAACATCCTTAGTCATTAGGGAAATGCAAATTAAAATTCCACTGAGACGCTACTTCACACCCACTAGGAGGACCATCATTTAAAAACAGGCAGATAGGGCGCCTGGGTGGCTCAGTTGGTTAAGCGACTGCCTTCGGCTCAGGTCATGATCCTGGAGTCCCGAGATCGAGTCCCACATCGGGCTCCCGGCTCAGCGGGGAGCCTGCTTCTCCCTCTGACCCTTTCCCCTTTCATGCTGTTTCTCTCTCTCTCAAATAAATAAATAAAATCTTTAAAAAAAAACAGGCAGATAACACGTATCGGAGAGAATGTGGAAAAGTCAGGGGCATCATACATCACTAGTGCGAAAGATACTGGTGCGGCCTCCGTGTGGAACAGTGTTGGCGCGTCCTCAGTATGTTAAACAGAGGATAACCATGGGACCCAGGAATTCCACTCCTAGATATGGGTCCCAAAACTTGAAAGCAGGTGTTCAAACAAAACTTGTTCATGAATGTTTACCGTAGCAGCACTATTCATAAGATCCAAAAGGTAGAAACCACCCAAATGTCCATCAACGTGTGAATGGCTGAACAAAAGTCGTCTATCCAGATGATGGAATAGAATTCACCCAACAAGGAACAAAGTACTGACACAGGCAACAATCTCTCCGAACCTCCAAAACCTTTTGCTAAACTAAAGAAACCGGACATGAAAGGTCACATATTGTATGATTCCGTTTTTATGAAACATCCAGAAGAGGCATAGAGACAGAAAGCACATTTTTGGTTGCCAGGGGTAGGGGTAGGGAAGGAATGGGGAGCGAGAGCTTAATGGGTATGGTGTTTCCACTTTGAGGTAAAGAAAATGATCTGGAACTTGATACTGGAGACAGTTGCACAATATCGTGAATGTCTTCCATGCCACTGCATTGTAACCCTTAAGTGGTTAAAATGGTAAATGTCATGTTCTGTGTATTGTGGCACAATAAAAATCAATCGATCATATATGTAGGGATTTGTTTATAATCTCTCGGTCCGTTCCACTGCTTTATACACTTATCTTCGCACCAATACCACACTGTCTTCATTACCGTGGTTTATACTAAGTTTTGAGATAGGTATGGTAAATCCTCAACTTTGTTTTTCTTTTTCAAAATGTTTTAGATATTTAAAGTCATCTACATTTCCACATACATTTTGGGATCAGCTCGTCAATTTCGACAGGAGACTAAGCTGAGATTTGGATAGACTTTGTGTTCAATCTCCAGATAAACTTGGGGAAGATTGCCATCTTGACAACATTCAGTCTTCCAAACCATGAAATGTCTCTATCTATACCCTCTTTTTAAATATATATATATTTATATAATCGAGAGAGAGAGACCAAGTGAGCACGAGCAGGGGGAGGGGCAGAGGCAGAGGGAGAGAGAGAGTCCTCAAGCAGACTCCCTGCTGAGCGCAGACTCCCACGCAGGGCTCATCCCGGGACCCTGAGATCATGATCCGAGCCGAAATCAAGAGCCTGCCGCTAAACCAACTGAGCCACCCAGGCGCCCCTCTATCCAGAGCTTCTTTAAACCTTCCCAGCAGTGTTTTTCAAATTATTTTATTTCATTTTTGAATTTTTGTTGCTAGTACATAGAAATGCAGTTGCTATTTTAATATTGATCTTGTGTCCTGTGGCCTGTGCCAGATATACTTATAGGTCTAGTGCCTTTTTGTCTATGTGTATTTCTTGGGATTTTCTCCATATAGGATCATCGGTGAATAAAGATAGTTTTAGTTCTGCCTTTCCAATCAGAATGTTTTTATTTGGGGGGATGAGGAGCTTATTCCACAGTCGAGGATCTCCTCTAATAGAAAGGGCAAAAGTGCACATCCTGCATTGTTCCCGATGTGCAGAGAAAATCTTCATTCTTTCACCATTGAGTGTTATGCACACTATAAGGTTATGTAGACACTCCTTATTAAGTTGAGAAAATTCCTTTCCATATACCAATTTTGTTGAAAATGTTTATCATGGACGGGTGTTGGATTTTGTCAAATCTCTCTCCCGCACCTACTGTAATGGTCAGGTTTCCCCCTGCTTATGTTAATATGGAGTAAAACATTGACTTCAAGATGTGAAACCAACGTTGCATTCCAGAGAGAAATCCCACTTGCTGCTGGTATGTATCTCTGGGGTGTTCTGACCAGGCCCTACCTGGTCTCCCCACTTAGCCCTCACCCAGGCTGTGGTCCCTGAGGCAGAGAAAAGAGAATGGCATTGTTGGGGGCGAGGAGCCGCCAGCATGTTCTAGGGCTGGAACCTTGCTCAAAAGCCGTCCACGACAGGCTCTTATCTTCCCAAGGACCTCACCGAGGAGCCTGCTGTCCCCCTAAAGCACACACGGGGGCACCCGCCCCGGCCCATTGCTCTATGGCCACCATATTGGCTATCTCGCCCACGGTGGGAGGAGACCGGACCTCCTTGCCTCCACCTCTTCGGGGCCGCACGAGCCTATCCACTGCCTCCCCGTTGGCTCGAAGGTGGCAGGGGCGGGCCCTACATGGCCCGCGCTCGGAGGTCCTGGGCCTGGGGCTCCTGCCGGCTGCTGCGATGGCAGCAACGATCCTCGGAGGGTACGGGGCCGAGGCACAGAAGCGGGAGGTGCGGGCCCTGAGAGGCTGCTGTGACCACAGAGCATCCACGAGGCCAAGGATGAGACAGGCAGGCCCTTTGCTTTGTTTTGTGTGGTGGGCCACCCAGGTGGTGGTGACTTCGGGACCTTGCTCAGCCTTGGGACCAGGGCTGTGGCCGTCTTCCAGAGGAAGGTGGACTCTGCAGAGGGGGACTGCCTGAGGCAGCTCGGTGCCCTGCCAGGGGTGTCTCCGTCCCTCTGTCTCCCGCGCAAGGATCCTCTCCAGAGGGGCTCCCCCACCCCTGCTCCAGGCTGCAAGGGTGGCTCCATCTCGTGGGCATGGGAGGCCGTGTTCCCAAGTCCCCCACAGCTGGGTCTGCATCCAGCTAAGCCCCAAATTCTCCTCACCCACCGCAGTGGTGACAATGCCGGCAGAGAACCCTGGGGGGGTGGGGGGCTTCCCCTCCCCTGCGTTTCCCCAGCAGCGCCCCCCGATTCCTCCCTGAGCTCCCGTTTGCTGGATCTCCCTGATTTGAGGGTGCATTTGACTGCGTTTCCCAAACACGCGTGTATCTGAAGCCAAGTGGCCAAGTCCTGGGTCTGTCGCTGGTAGGAGGACACGGGCCACACTGAAGGCTCCCTCCTGGCGACACGAGAGTGCCCGTGGCCGGCCTGGGGCCACACGGTGGTCCGTGGAAGAGCTGGGCTCAGGAGGCCGCCCTGAGCCAGAGCAGAAGCTGCCTGCCTTCCTCGGTGGCACGGAAGGGTGGTCCTCCCTCCCCAACGTGCCTGGGGCCCCGAGCTCCGGTCTCACCCCTCCCCTCTTGGTGGCACCAGGCTGCGTGATCCCTGGGCTGGGTTTGGGACCAACAGGGACTGAACGGGACCATCTGGACAAAGCAGAGGGAAGCTCAGGGTGCTGGCAGGGACGGGGGTCCATCCCTCTGTGGTGGCAGGTGCCCGAAGGGTCTGTCTTGTCAGGGTGCTTTGACCCCTGGAAGTTCCCAGTGGGTGGAGCACACCCAAGGCCCTTACCCCAGGCTGTGCTCCTCAGGGGGACCATGACCCTGCATCCTCAGGAGCCTCCTCCCAGCGGACTGTGGGCCTTTCTTCTTCTACCCCAGCCACTGAGGTCCCCAGGTGCCCTCCACCCCCCCTCTGCCTGCCTGCCCGCCCTCAGCCCTACAGCCCTTGGAGCCCATGGCCAGGCTTCTGCGGGGAGTCACTAGGCTGGGGCTCTGAAGGGACAGTTCGGGTCTGGGGTGGGGGAAGGGCAGCAGGCTTCCTGCCCCCATGGTTTTCTCTCTTCTAAAACTGGGTGCCCACCTGGCTGGCGGGGAAGCAAGGGCGACCTCGCCACCTGCTGTTGCAGACGGGCCTCCAGGTGACCCAAAATGATGTGCGGGGAGCCTCTTTCACCGCCCCCCCACACACAGCCCACCCTCAATAGAGAAGACCCAGGTATCAGGTCGTCCAAATAAAGGTTGTGAATGGGACAAATTGCCACCTCTCTGGCCAGGCCCGTGCCGCCGCCTTCTTCTCCAGGGGCCCTGGCCCCGCAGGCCTCCACCCCTGCAGCCCTCCGCGGCCCTCCCAGGTGACTTCACCGCCGGCCCCCTCCTCTAAGGCGCCACACCAGAAGAGGAGGCCTCCAGTTTTCTTTTACTTTATTGAACTCAGGGAGGGTTTGTTTTTTTAACTTAGAGTGACAAGATTTGACAACACCAGGAACGAGACCATTTCTCTGAGCAGCCGGTGCTGACCAGTACAGTTAATCACACACGGGAAAGTGACAGTCATCTCCAGCCCGTGTCTCAGATTCTGTAGAAGCTCTGCTGCCTGGAAAACAGACTGCAAATTAAATAAAGTGCATCGAGAGCCTGTCAGGCAGCCAGGGCCCAGTGCGGGCAGAGGGAAGGTGGGGGGTGGGGAGAAGCTCGCTAACTACTCAAGGCCAAACCGGTCAGAAAAGCAGTGGCAGGACCACAGGCCGAAGAAGGGCAGCCCCTGCCCAGTCCCTCGGGGGCTGTGCGGAGACTTCCGGGCCCCCGGGGCAGGGCAGGCACCGGCTGGGGTGCCCCGCAGGGCAGGGGTCTCGGGCCAGGGCCCTGAGGCTCCCCCCACCCCTCTCCCTGTGGGCAAGAGGTGTCACAGGCCCCAGGCAGCTCCAGCTGAGCCACAAGGCCGCAGCTGGGGAGCAGGTCACCCCGAGGGTGAGACGGGGCCTTGCAAGGGGCACATCTGTGGATCAGCCCCAAGGAGGCCCCGCGTGGCTCTCACACGCTGTCCCCGGACATCTGTGGATGGAGTCGGCAGGCTGGCAGGCTCCCAGAAGTGGTCCTGGGTGGAAAGGGTTGGGGTACAGGAGGCGCCACCGGGACCGGGGATCCCAGGACACTTGGCACAAGGCAGGAAGCCATCACACCCTGTCTGTGGGAAGCTGCAGGGGACACATGCGGCCTCATCTGGCCTCGGTCCCCGGGGTGAGGCGGGCAGAACTCTTCACTCAGGACTCGGCCTCCAGCGTGGTGGCTGAGGAGGGCAGGAGGTATGACACTGGGCCACCGTGTCCCTGAGGCTGGCCAGCCTGCTTGGGTTTTCAGTCCCAGGAATTCAGAGCCTGGGAGCCGAGAGCAACCAGTGACAGAGCGGCTGTGGGACCGGGGTCCTTCCTGGCCCCCCTCGGGAACCACGCCTGGCCATCCTGGTGCGCCAGGCAGCCGCACACCTGGGCCTCCAGGGCCGATTCAAGCCCATGCAGAGGAGGTTCTCCTGTGGGATCCTGGGCTCGGGGCCGGGGCGGGGGGCAAGCCCGGGGACCGACAGATGGGGTCGTGCATGGGTCCCAGCCCCGTCCCAGGTTTATGCCTTCACCCTCCTGGGTCCGTCTTGTCCCCAGCAGCCACGCCACCACCCCACCCCCACCCCGCCACCCAAACTGAGAGGCTCGTGCCACTCAACTGCCGAGGAGCCCTTGGTCCAGCCTGGGGTGGGGCGGCAGGGGAGGCCAGGCTCTGTGGGTAAAGACCTCCACTCCGCAAGGCGTTCTAGGACTCTCTCCTGTGTCCATCTCAGTGCTCACAGTCTTCCCTGTGACCTCCCACACCACTCCAAGAAAAGCCAGTTCCCCACGTTCCCTACCCTGCACCTCCCTCTCTCTCTCTCTCCTCTCTCTCTCTCTCCTCTCTCTCTCTCTCTCTCTCTCTCCTCCTCCTCCTCCTAGATCCCCCAGGGGGGGCCTTGAGCTCCCCTTCCCCACCCCACCTGTGCCAGGTTTTCTCAGATTCAGCCCCACCCCTTCTTATCTGTAGGACAAGGACACATCTCTCCCTGTCCTGGAGCCAGCTTTTCCAAACACCAGGTGGGGAGAACAGAAGGCCCTCAAAGTGTTGCTAGGAGATGCAGAGCTGAGGTGACAGGGTGGCGTCCTTCCCCATGCCAGAAGGGGACCACTGGCTACCCCAGCCCTCGGGGCCTCTGCCTGGAAGGTCCTTTCTCTCCTCCTCGGCCAGGCCCTTTGCCCAGCTGCTCCCCAGGCAGCCCCCGGGCCAGGGGCGGCCCCTGGGCACGGATTTGAGTCTCTTGACAAGGCCACGGAAGGGGTGGGTCACCACCTACAAACTCCGGTTCCTGAAAGACAGAAAGAGATGGGGACTTCACAGTGGCCTCCCCACGGAGAGTGGGGCCCCTTTGCCCAAGGGCTGCCTCCTCGCAAGCCGCTTCTCCACCCGCTCTCCCCACCCCAGCCTGAGAGCTGCCCTGGGCTCCAGGAGATCCCCATTTCCCCGGCTCCTCTGGATGCACAGGGGCTGCCGCAGGCGACATTCAGTGGCACCGGCAGGGCAGACGTAGGGTCCGGAGGGAGGGTGGCTGCGATGGCGCAACAGCGAGACTGTGCGGGGCAGGGACAGGGCCGAGCGGCCTTCCCCCTCCCCGGGGTCTCCAAACGTCCAAGCGCCCAGCGCCAGAGGGCGCCCCCAGAGCCGGAGGGGGGCAGTGGGCACAGCCGGAGCAGGTCCAGAGCAGTCCCGCGGCCCCCGACACAGGGCGGGAGGCAGTTCTGCCACGGGCCGGGAGGGAGCTGCCCAGAGCCCAGGGGCCTGAGGGCTTAGGAGGGGCCCGAGGGCTTAGGAGGGGCCCGACCAGGGCTTTGGCCAAGAACACAACCACCCTCCCTGTCTGGCCCCCCAAAGGGGTGAAGGGTGGCAGCATCTTTTCCTTCTAGAGCCTTCCCCGGCGCCTCCGCCAGCCCATTCCCCTCCACTCCCTGGGGTTCAGGTGGCAGCACCAGGGCCTCTGGGGAAAGCGGGGCGGGGACCGGCTGACCCTCCGAGATGCCCGGGCCGCCGCCGCCCCTCACCCCCGTCTGGGAATGAGGACCGGGGAGTCTGGGGCGCCTGCGGCCCCCCGCCTGGGCAGCTCAGGGGCTGGCTTCCAGGGGTCCCGTCCACAGTTCCCCCTGTCACCGAGATGTCCTGGCAAGCGCCGCCGCCAGCCCGCCAGGGGTCCCGTCCACAGTTCCCCCTGTCACCGAGATGTCCTGGCAAGCGCCGCCGCCAGCCCGCACGCAGGTCCAGCCTCCGGCCTCTTACCTTGCGGACCCGGGCCAGTCAAGTCCCTGCTGCGGAATTTTTCCTTGCGGCTTCCCGGGCTCTGGCTGACGTGAGGCAACAGGTCGGCCGCACTCGAATCGGGTTTTTTTCTTTTTTCTTTCTTCTCGAGCCCCACGGAAAGGGCCCGTTGGCAGAGTTTCCGTGCAATAGGTCACCGGGCGCGCCGCGGGCGGGCGGCTCGTGGCCGGGGCCGGGCCGGGTGACTCGGCGGCCGGGTGGCCGGCGTCCTCCCGCGCAGGTCTAGGGCCCGGAGGCCCGGGCCGCCCCGCCTCCTGCCCCCGCCGCGTCCCGCCGGCCGTCCTCCATGCCGACGACCCTGCCCGTCGCGGCCCGGCGCGCGGGACCCTCCGGCCGGGGCTGCGGCGGCGCCCGCTCACTCGATCCGCACCTGCAGGCGGACGTTGAGCATCACCGAGGCCACCACGTAGAAGTAGGGGAAGTTCATGCGCAGCCGCCAGGCCAGGTCGAAGAAGGTGATCAGCGTGCGCGTGAGCCCCTTGCAGAAGGCGCCGTACGAGCCGCGGGCCGCCGCCGAGCGCGACAGCCGCACCACCAGGCCCGACAGGGCCGCCGCCGCCGCCGCCGCCGACAGAGCCGCCGACGCCGCCATGGGCGCGGGCCGGCGCAGGCCCCGCCGACCCAGGGGAGCGCGAGCGGCCGGGCAGGTGGACGCGAGGCTTGAGGCGACCCGCCGGCCGCCGGTGCCCTCCGCCCCGCCCCGCCCCCGGTCACCCCTTCCCTGGCCGGGCCGGGGACGCAGCCTCCGCGGCCGCCGCCACCGCCACCGCCCCCGCCCCTCCGGAGCAGCCTATGGAGAGCTCCGCCCCTCGCCGGCTGCCGGGGCGGCCGCCGCTAGCGTAACCCCGCCCCGAGTGTGGCCACGCCCCCTCCCGGGCGCCACGGAGCGGCCCCGCCGACACGGGACCGCCCACGGGACCGCCTCGCCAGCAAGCCCCGCCTCCTCCGGGGCGCCCAAGGGCAGAGCCCGAGGGAAGAAGGGATTGGAAGGCGGTATCCCCAGGGATCGCTTTGGGGGCGTGTCCTTGAGCGGAGCGGGCGGCCCGAGTGTCTGGACCGCTCTCCGGATTCCGTGCAGACGGCCTACCGGGAAGGCTCCGTCTGTTTACCTTATCTCCCTTCCCCACAGTCTCCACAGAAAACCCGGCCAGGCGACCCACTGTACCTTTCTTTAATTCGCATTTCTCTGCTAACTCGGCAGCCCTGTAGAGTTTCACCAAACGCACAGGCGCGTTTTTTTTTTCTTTTTGGTATATTTGCTGGTCATGTGTATTTCTTTATTGGTGAATTGCCCCGTTACCCGCATTGTCTTAACCTTTCACCCCATAGTGATTTCTAAGTACTCCTCTTAAGTGTATCTTTGCCCTGGATACTGCACAAGGTCTTCTCAGGTTTTCATTTGCCCTTGTTCATGGCTGTTTTCCTTGCTGGTGGGCTTAAAAGCCCTTTCGTGGTTTCATCTTATCTTTATTCCAAACCAAATCCAACCCAAACTTGACCACGTTTTCAAGATGATTGAAATGATCAAGCTTCATTATAGTCATGACTTCTTAAAAGCTGTCTGCAAGAAGTAGATTCACCATGACCTCATCCCTGTTTTCACAAGGAGGGCTGGCCTGAGTATTTAGGCTCTCTAAAATGCCTGTTCACCACCGCGCTTGAAACGTGTGGTATCTCTATAACGGAGGAACTCAGCAGAGTTATATACCCTGGTTGAGCAATTGTCACACCTACATGGTCATGGGGAAAAAAAAAATTTCTTTTTTTAAAAAGATTTATTTATTTATTTTAGAGAGAGACAGAGAGCATGAGCAGGGGAGGAGCAGAGGGAGAAGGAGAAGCAGACTCCCTGCTGAGGGGCTGGGTCCCTGAACCCTGAGATCATAATCTGAGCCAAAATCAACAGTTGGATACTTAACCGACTGAGCCACTCAGGTGCCCCAAAAAAGAGAATTTCATAAACATTATGTTATTGTGTGGCATCATGACTTTATCCACAATATAACCATGCATGTGTGTGAATGCATAAAAAATGCCAGGGCAGATATATCAAATTACTCAACATTGTTTACATCTGGTTAAGGCAGTAGGAAGGAAGATGCACTTTTTACTCTCTATATATGTATTTCCATTTGTATATCTACATTTGTGTAATGCCATGAAAAAATTAATCATTTGAAAAAGAAGGGGCCACAGAAATACGGGCTTAAGCCACACAGAAACCCTTTGTTCCAGACTGGATCCAGCCTCATTCATTTGCATCGCTTGTTTCCTCTAATCATTTCTGAAACCCTTCCTTGGCCTCATCTCATTTATTTTTAACATTTTATTTTGAAATAATTATAGACTCACAGGAAATTGCAAAAATAGTACAAAAGAACCTTGTGCCTTCACCCAGCTTCCTCAGTGGTTACAATTTCTTTAGTTGCAGTATAATATCAAAACCAGGAAATTTACATTGGTACCTTACTTTTAAGTAGACTATAGGCCTCATTCAGCTTTCACCATTTTCCTAACCTGCATTAATGTGTGTGTGTGTATCACTCTAGCCATTGCATCCCATGTCGGGATTCCTGTAATCACCACTACAATCAAGATACAAAAATATTCCTTTAGCACAAAAGAACTCCTTTGTGCTACCTCTTCATACTCACTCAGCCACCTGTACATATTTTGTTAGAGTCATATCTATTTCATTTTATTTGGAGTGACTATAAGTGGTACTATGTGTTTAATTTTGGTTTCCACATGTTCATTGTTAGTATATAGAAATGCAATTGAATTTTTAGTTTTATTTTGAGATAATCATAGACTTACATGCGGTTGTAAAACAAAGTACAGAGAGATCCCATGTATTTTTACCTAGTTTCACACAGTCATAACATCTCTCAAAACTGGTACAGTATCAAAATCAGGATATTGACACATCTATCTCTCTTGTTCAGATTTCCCCCAATTTACTTGTTGGAGTGTGTGCATGTGGGTTTAGTTCTATGCACCTTTATCAGATCTGATAAAATCAGGATATTGACACATCTATCTCTCTTGTATCTCTCCACAGCGGAGATACAGTATATATATAACATATAGTTCATTTCTTCTTTTTAATAAAAAGCTATAGTTACAGGATTGATTGATTGATTGATTGATTGATTGATTTGAGAGGGAGGGAGAGAGAGAGAGCATGCACAGAGAGAGGGGCAGAGGGAGAGAATCTCAGGCAGACTCTCAGCTGAGTGCAAAGCCCCTCTGTGGGCTCCATCTCACAACCCATGAAATCGTGATCTGAGCCAAAACCAAGAGTCCGGTGCTCAACCAACTGAGCCACCCAGACGCCCCTATAGTTCTTTTTTTTTTTCTTTTTTTATTGCCAAGTAGTGTTCTTTGGTATGGTTACTCATAGTTTGTGTGTCATTCACCCATGAAGGCCATCGGGGTTGTTTCCAGTTTTTGCCATTAGGAATAAAGCTACCATGAGTATTTGTTTATAGGTTTGTGAACAAAATTTTTTATCTGGATAAATGCTCCAAAATTCAATTGCTGGGTTGTATGGTAGGGACATGTTTAGTTTTGTGACTCTGCCAAACTGTTTTTCCGGAGTGTCTGTAACATTTTACATTGCCATCAGCAATTTATGAATATATCCAGTTTCTCTGTGTCCTCGTCAGCACTGGGTGTTATCATTGTTTTTTTACTTTTGACATTCTGATGGAGCGATCTTTCATTGTGGCTTTAATCTGTATTTCCCTAATGGCTAATGATGGCAAAAATCTCTTCATGTGCTTATTTTCCATCTGTATTTCCTCTTCAGTGAGATGTCTTTTGTCATTTTCTAATTGAGCCATTTGTTTTTTATTATTAAGTTTTGTGAGTTCTTTATATATTCTACATACGAGTCCTTTGTCAAACACATGGTTTGCAAATATTTTCCTCCCAGTCTGCAGGTTGTCTTTTCATTCTGCTTTCTTGGGGCTAAATTTTTAAATTTTGATGAGGTCCAATTGATTTATGCATTGTGGTTTGGGATCAGATGTAAGAACATTTTTTTACCAGGCTTTAGGTCTCAGTGATTTTCTCCTATGTTTTCTTTTTAAAATTTTAAAGTTTTATTTCACATTTAAATCTGTGGTCCATATGGAGTTAATTTTTTTAAAGATTTTATTTATTTATTTGACAGAGACAGCGAGAGAGGCAACACAAGCAGGGGGAGTGGGAGAGAGAGAAGCAGGCCTCCCGCCCAGCAGGGACCCCGATGCGGGGCTCCATGTCATGATCCCGGGGTCCTGCCAAAGGCAGACGCTTAACCGACTGAGCCCAACCAGGCGCCCCCATTTTGAGTTAATTTTTGTGTAAGGTTTGGAGGTTGAGGTCTAGGTTCGATATTAAACAAGAATGTCCAATTGCTAGAGCACAGTTTGTCAGGAAGACTATTCTTCCTTCATTGAATTTCTTTCCCGTCTTTGTCAAAAATCAGTTGAGCATATTTCCGTGGATTGCACCATACTCTGGTACACTGGCTTATGTGTCTACCCTTTCTTTAATACCATACTGTCTGGATTACTGTCGCTATCTAGTTTGTGTTAATATCAGGTGGAGTGATTCTTCCCACATTCTTTTTCTTTTTCGACATTTCTTTAACAATTCTAGGGCTTGTTTTTGTCCGTATACGTTTATGTGTTTAGAAAACCTAACCTACGCTAGAAATAGTGTTAAACTTACAGACCACTTACAGGGAGAATTGACATCATTTTTGTTTTGAGTCTTCCAATCCATGAACACAGTGTGTCTCTTTATTTATTTAGATCTTTGATTCCTTTCATCAAAATTTGTAGTTTTCTGCATTCGATCCTATACATGTTTAATAAATATATTCCTAAGTATTCCTTTTCTTTGAAGCAATTATAAATGATACTTTTTTAATTTCAGTTTCTACATGCTTATGGTTACTATGTAGAAATTTTGTAGAATTCATTAGAAGTGTGTTGTTTATTTTCCACATGTTTGCATATTTTCTTTTTTTTTTTTTTTTTTTTTTTTAAAGATTTTATTTATTTATTTAATTGACAGAGAGAGAGAGACAGCATGAGAGGGAACATAAGCAGGGGCAGTGGGAGAGGGAGAAGCAGGCTCCCTGCTGAGCAAGGAGCCCGATGTGGGACTTGATCCCAGGACCCTGGGATCATGACCTGAGCTGAAGGCCATTGCTTAACCAACTGAGCCACCCAGGCGCCCCATGTTTGCATATTTTCTGATTAATTTTCTGCTATTAATTTCTAGTTTGATCCCATTGTGATCAGAAATCGAGCTCTGTATGCTTTCAACTCTCTTAAATATTTTTAGATTTATTTTATGATTTTAAGAAGAGCATTACTCTGCCATGTCTCCAGAGGAAGCCAGTGTGGGTGATAAAAGAACTGGATCCATGTCTTGTGATGAACGATTGAAAGAAATGTTCATAGTTTGGAGAACAAAGACTTATAAAGGAGATGTGACAGCTCTTTTAAATACTTGAAATTTGGGGTTCCTGGGTGGCTCAGGAGGCTCAGAGGCTTCTGCCTCTTCCCCTGCTTCTTCTCTCTTTCTCTCTCAAATAAAATAAATAAAATCTTTTTTAAAAATCACAGATGTCAGGGACAGTCTGCTTCTCTCTCTCCTCCCTGTTTGTTCTCGCTCTTGCTATCTCTCTTCCATGGTTTAGAATTTAGGCCAAACAGCTGAAACTTCTTGGCCAACATTAAGAAATGGATAGCCCTGAGAAGTAATGAGGCTCCCATCACCTTAAGTGTCCTAGAACCACCTGAAAATTAATTATTGGTCAGGGATATTGTTAAATTAAGTTTTCTATGATGGAGCCATTAAACTTCAGTGGCCTGAACAATCCTGGACAATTCCAGGCTCTTTTGCTTCCAAGTTCACTCAAGTTTATGTTCATCATAAAATTAAGTAATTTTATTTTGTAATTTATTTGGAAACATAATTTTTTGTATAAGAAGCATAAAACTATAGTTAAAAGTGAATAAATTTTTAATGTAAAATTTGAAGTGACGTTCTTGTAGACAGCATAGAGTTAGGTGATGTTTGTAAGAAAAAAAACTACTCTGCTAATACCTTTTTTTATTTTTATTTTTTTTTAAAGATTTTATTTATTTGAGAGAGAGAGAATGAGAGACAGAGCACACAAGAGGGAAGAGGGTCAGAGGGAGAAGCAGACTCCCCGCCGAGCAGGGAGCCCGATGCGGGACCCGATCCCGGGACTCCAGGATCATGACCTGAGCCGAAGGCAGTCACTTAACCAACTGAGCCACCCAGGCGCCCTCTGCTAATACCTTTTATCCTTCTTACGCCAGTTACATTTAAAGTAATTACTAATATGTTAGAGCTTAAGTCTGTCATTTTACTGTTTTCTGTTTGTTCATTTTGTTTCTCATTCCTCTTTCTCTTGTCTTCCTGTAGGATACTTGAGCATGTTTTAGGAATCCCATTTTTATTTATTTATAGTGTTTTTTTAGTATATCTCTCTGTATATCTTTGTATCATTTTGTTTTCTTTATTTTATAGTTTTAGTATTTATTTTATAGTTTTTCAATGCAATATACCTGTGTACCTATCACAGTTTACTGGTATCAGCACTCACACCCATGGAGTGACGTAGAAAAAATTTACTTCCATTTAGGTCCCTTTATCCTCCTCGCCCTTAAATAGAAATAGCTTAGCTATTTCCTCTATGTACACTGAATCCACATCAGATGATGTTATAGCTTTTGCTTTAACCGTAAAACAGGACCTTAAAAACTCACAAGGTGATGGTGATTCTATTCTGTTTATAGCTACGTTTTCTCCCTCCATCCGTCTGTCTTCCTGCGTGGAGTGCCATCCTCCTTGCCTTATCATTTCCTTTTCTGATTTTAGGGGACTCCCTGTAGCCATCCTTTAAGGGTAGGTCTGCTGGCAACCGATTCTCTTAAATTTCCTTCGTCTGAGACTGTCCTCGGCTCGCCTCATTCCTGAAGGATATAGTTGCTGAATATAGAATTGGTGGTTGACGGTGGGTGGGAAAACGGAAGCCTAGTCCTGCCTGTTGTCAGGAGGGGGTCGTGGTGGGGGGATTGAAGGTCGGCTCCCCACCCACCCTGCTGAAACTGCGAAGAGTAAGGTGGGTATTGTCCAAAAGGTGTCCCATGGGGGTGGCTGGGTGGCTCAGTTGGTGAAGCATCTGCCTTTGGCTCAGGTCACGATCTTGGCATCCTGGGATGGAGCCCCGCATCAGGCTCCCCGCTCAATGGAGAGTCTTCTTCCCCCTGCCCCCTCCATTTGTGTGCTCTCTCTCTCTCTGTCTCTCTCTCTCTCAAATAAATAAATAAAATCCTTAAAAACAAAACAAAACAAAACACAAACGATATCCTATTGTTAGGCCACCCTTTTCCCAGCCTTGGGCCAGGGGAGCAAGCTGTTCTTGCAGCTTTTCGTTGTTGGCGGTTCTGGGTTGCAGGCATATAGGGCGGGCGAGGGCCAATCCGGGAAACTCATTGCTGTGTCCTTCCTCGAGTCCCAAGCGCCCCAGGCAGCCTTACTTCCAGGTTTCAGAGTTTTTCTATGATTAAGGTGCCATCAACATACAATGAAATGCAACTTTATTATTTTGAGGAGTTCTGTTAAAGTTATACATCCATGCGGTCATCGCTACAATCAAGATATGGAACATTCCATCAGAACAGAAAGTTCCCTTGTGCCCCTCCCGGTCACTCCTTCCCTCCGCACCCACGCCCAGGCCACCCCTGGTCTGTTTGCTGTCATCCCAGATTTGGGTTTGTTATTCACTCCCTTGGGCAATCCACAGCCTTGAATGTGGGCTGGACTCATTGACTTATATTTAAGAGCAACGCCTGCTAGTGTGAGTCTTCTTAGTTTTAGCCATCCTAAGGGGTGTGTACTGATATCTCACTGTGGTTTTCTTTTGCATTTCCCTTATGACTAATGATGCTAAGTATCTTTTCGTATGCTTGTTTGCTATTTAATATCTATTTTCTCCTAAAGTGGCCATCCAAATCTTTTACTCCCTTTTAAAAGTTAGGTTGTCTATTATTGAGTTGTAAGAGGCCTTTATATATTTTAGATACCAAGCCTTTCTGGGATCGATGTTTTGCAAATATTTTGTCCCTTTTATTTTTTGCAATGTATTTCTGTCGTGAGCACGCTATGAAGGCGCACACGTGGCTTGTGTCTTTCCACAGTGTCCGCTGTATTCAGTCCTCGAGCAACGTTAACATAATTATAAAACAGGTTCAGGATCCCAAACTCCATGACATTTCACCACGTGTTTCACTTGGCTTCTTACAGGGCACACAAAGCAAAGCACAAGACAAGTCACACAACAAACAAGATAGAAGAGGGGGGTGGGAGTAGGAAGTTAAGGAACCAAAAGGGAAGTGAGTCTGTGGGTGCGCAGCTGAGATGAGGCTCGGTTCGGTCCAGGTCAGCTCTCGGCACTCACTGCTTCTTGATGTCCCAGCAGCCAAGGATCTCAGGTCTGTTCCGAGATCAACGGGGCAGAGCCTTGGGCAGCACATGCCTTTTTGAGGTGGTCAGTTCTGAGTGTGTCACCTGCTGATGCCGGTCTCGTGGTGTCTGGTCTTAGCTGCTGCATCACTGCTTGACAGGAGTGACCCCATCTTGCTCTCGACAGTTTCAAAGACCAGAAGTTTTTAATTTTGATAAAGTTTCATTGATCAGTGTTTTCTTTAGGGTGCCTGGTGTTTGGTCTTGTGTAAGAAATCTGCGCCGGTCCCAAAGTTACCAAGATCTTCTCTTATGCTTGATTTTAGAAGTTTTACAGTCTCAGTGTTTCACTTTGATCTGTTACCCATTTTATTCTTTTATTGAAGATTTATTTATTTATTTGAGAGAGAGACTGAGAGTGTGTGAGTGGGGGGAGGGGCAGAGGGAAAGGATCTCCAGCAGACTCCCCACTGAGCACGGAGCCCAACAAAGGGCTCAATCCCACGACCCAGGAGATCACCACTTCTCCGGGTCTCTAGAGACAGGAACAACCAGCAGTGGTAGGGTCACTACTGGGCATTTCTACGATCGGCTTTTTTACTATGTGGTGACATCTTTTTCCAGTTCTTATTTGTGTTCCTCTGTCCATTGTGGGTGCCATTGTTATAGACATCGCGACTTTATTAAATGGTTCTCATTTAGAAATAAACCTAAATTTGACCTTTTAAGCACCCAAGTTTTGTTTTGTTTTATTATATTCAATTAGCCCACATATAGTATCATCATTAGTTTTTGAGGTAGTTTTCAACGATTCATCAGTTACATATAACACCCAGTGCTCATCACATCACATGCCCTCCTCAATACCCGTCACCGGGTCACCCCCTCCCGTTCCACAACCCTCAGTTTGGTTCCCGGAGTCCAGAGTCTCTCGTGGTTTGTCTCCCTCTCTGATTTCTTCCCCTTCAGTTTTCCCTCCCTCCCCCTGCAGGCCTCTGCACTATTCCTTCGCACCCAAGTTTTGATCTTTATTTTTCTCCTTTTTTCAGAAAGCCTTGCCATAGCCAGAAGCAATAGGAAGATGGGCTCTGGATGGGATTGTGGGAATGCTGCTCAGGTGCCTTTGTTGTAGGGGTGAGGATGTGGATCCAAATGTTCTTTTTTATTATTATTATTATTTATTTGAGTGAGAGCATGAGCAGGGGGAGGGGCAGAGGCAGAAGCAGACTCCCCACTGAGCAGGGAGCCCAATGTGGGGCTGGATCCCAGGACCCTGGCATCATGACCTGAGCCCAAGGCAGACGCCCAACCGACTGAGCCACCCGGGTGCCCCCGAATGTTCTTCAAAACCAGCTCTATCTAGGAGAAAGGGAAAAGATGGGGCCCGCGGACAGAGTGGAGAGTGGCGGTCTGCCCAGTCTCTCCCTGCAGTGGTGGTGTGGGGTGGGCACTGCTGGGGGTCTTGGAGGCATAGGCCGACAATCAAAGTAATAAGTACATCAGTATCACTCCAATCTTCACCTTTGATAGATCATCCTTTTTTTTTTTTTTTTTTTGCTTTGCAGACGTTGCTGGAACCACAAACCATGTCTTATTCGCAAGTCTCCTGTGTCCAAGTCTGGAAGCCCCTTGGCTTGTTCCCAGGAAACCTCAGCTTCAAGCGTGAATTTCCTCAGCCACGAAATGGGAATTGCGCTTTGCTGTGAGGAACATTGCGAGGACCCAGTGTGATTATCTTTGTAAAGAGCCCAGCACACGGGAGAGAGTCAAGGATTTAGTAGCCCATATCCTTAATCCATATTTGGGGGCAGCACATGAATGGTGCCTGATTGAGCATTTCTTCCTACCCGGTCTTCTTCCCACTCCCCGCCTCCCACCCCCCACTCCACATCCAAGCTCTTTATACTCGGTCATCATTTCCTTTCATTGTTTCTGTCTTTTCCCAGGGCCAGCAAGTTTCCTTGGGGATGCAGTGGGCTTCTCTTTGGGAAACCACGCTTCTATAATCTTGCTCTGAAACAAGAGGTGGCCCAGGACCCCAGGCTTTTCCTCGCTGTTGCAGATCATGTTGACATTGCAAAGCCTTTAGATTTATTACCATAACTGATTAAATAATGGAAAAATCTAGGAAGGTGGGGATCATTGTTATTTTCTACCTGTGAAAAGCTGAAGCCTTATGTATTTAGAAAAAGTTTAAGCCTAAACCACTCATGTGAACCGTGGCAGCCAAGTTCTTGTACCAGGTGACTTGATAGTGACCAAGGGCCAGTCACCACCCACATTTATCATCGGTTTTTGACCAAAATGTTGCTTATTTGTTAGAGCAAGAAAGTTGTGAAAGAGAAATATATCTATAAAACCAATCTTTTACCAGGAACTTGGGTGGCTCGGTCGGTTAAGCATCTGCCTTCAGCTCGGGTCATGATCCTAGGGTCCTAGGATCGAGCCCCCCATTGGGCTCCCTGCCCCGTGGGGAACCTGCTTGTCCCTCTCCCTCTGCTGCTCCCCCTGCTTGTGTTCTCTGTCTCTGTCAAATACAGAAAATCTTAAAACAAACAAAAAATCTTTTAACTTAGAAATTCAGTCCTCTTGAGTGCCTTTATTGTAGGCTGGGGAAAGGCATCCCTGAGTTATTTGGTTTAAGGAGCAATCCCACTGAGAACTGGCATTTAAAAGAGGGCAGGAGTGCCTGGGTGGCTCAGTCGGTTGAGCAGTTGAGCATCTGACTCTTGATTTCGGCTCAGGTCATGATCTCAGGGTCGTGAGATCGAGCCCTGCATCGACTCTGCACTCAGCTCGGGGTCTGCTTGTCCCTCTCCCTCTGCTCCTCCCTCCACCCCTGTGTGTGCTCACTCTCTCTCTCAAATAATTAAATAAATAAATAAATAAATAAATAAATAAATAAATTCTTTTCCTAAAATAAAATAAAGTTAAAAGGGGCATAGGAGAGTCCAGGAAGGGTTACTCTAATTGGCAGCAATCTCCAAAATTGGAAAACCACTCCCCCAGGGAAAGGTAAGGTTACTCTCCTCCAAATTTATGGTGAAGCATGGCTCCTCGGGTCACTCTCAAGGAGTTGACTCTTAGCAAGCTTTTGTCTTTTCACTCATGGGCATTCTGCTCAGTGGTGGGACTGTTCATTTGCTATAAATTAGGGGTGATGTACTCCACAGCAAACAAAGTATTGGATTAAGTGTCTTCTCCCTCTCCTTGCTATTACCCTATTGACAAGAGAATGAATTACCACTGAAGCTTTAAGGCAAGGCCATCGACTTAAACCCTGTGGACCACCTACGTGGGAGGCACTTTTGCTAGTAATTGATGAAGAAGCACAATGTCCAAAAAGGTTGGCTCTGCCCAATTTTTGTCCTTTTTGAAATGACTTTTCAAACAATAGATGTAATATGTGCTTAGGTAAAAGGCCTAGAGACTTCAGAAGTGCATGAGATTTATTCACCAAAAAATTGGGGTGCCTGGGTGGCTCAGTCGGTCAAGTGTATGACTCTTGATATTGGCTTAGGTCTTGATCTCACAGTCTTGAGTTCGAGCCCTGCATTGGGCTTCATGCTGGGCGTGGAGCATGCTTTTAAAGATAAATAAATAAATAATAAACAAATAAATAAATAAAATCACCAAAAATCCATCTACCTAGATTTATATCCACTGTTAGCATTTTAGCATATTTGTAGTTATGCTTCCCTAACTCCCTAGCTAGACTGGGTGGAAAGTCTGCTTGTCTCTACCATGCTATTGCATAAAGTGGCATAGAATAGCCTAGTAAATGGCAGATTTCCAAAGAGCAGACCTATGAGCTTCTGCTAGAGCTCTCCTCGCAGAGTCATACCTCACTTGGACCCTTCTACATCTGATGATGCAGTAACTGAGGTCTGGGCAAGGACTTCACCAGAGGGGGCAGAGAAAGAGATACCAGCTGGAAGCGTGGGGGGAGAGTTGCAGAGAGAGACCAGGACTGTTCTTAGTGCATAAAGGAACCTGTGTAGCCTCCCACTCGGAGGGTAACTTTATCCCTTCCCTAAATGTACCATCTAGGGGGCACCTGGCTGGCCCAGGAGGTGGAGCATGTGACGCTTGATCTCAGGGTCGTGAGTTCGAGCCCCAAGGTGGGTGTGGTGCCTACTTAAACAAATAATAAAAATAAAAATAAATAAATGTACTATCGACCCAACAAGCCCAGTTTCTCATTTTCGCTGTTTCCCTGTGGCTGCTGAGTGGCTGCCTCTCTCAGGATCCTTGTAAAGTGAGGATATATGCCAACAACAGGAGACAAGCCCCGTTTAAGAAAAATTACAGGTGAGGGGAAGGCGCTCCTCCCCTCTGCCCCCTGCTGGAAATTTCAGGCCTGTCCTTGCCACCTCGAGTGCCACCTTCAATCTTCCAAGTGACTAGGTTGTTTTTCTGGAGCTTAGGTTCCAACCACAGATGGGAGACACTAGCCTTGGGAAAAAATGTAGCTGTGTGTATTCTTTCCTGAGAGAAAAAGGGTTCCTATTAAACCAGCCAACACAGGAACCCACGCAGCAACAGTCCTTTTGAAAGAGGCACTAGGAGCACTTGGGTGGCTCAGTCGGTGAAGCGTCTGACTCTTGATTTTGGCTCAGGTCGTGATCTCAGGATCATGAGATCGAGCCCTGTGTCAGGCTCTGCGCTGAGTGTGGAGCCTGCTTGGGATTCTCTCTCCCTCTCCCTCTGCCCCTCCCCCTGCTCACATGTGCACTCTCTCTCAAAAAAAAAAAAAAACAAACTAGGGGCGCCTGGGTGGCTCAGTCGGTGAAGCGTGTGCCTTTGGCTCAGGTCATGATCCCAGGGTCCTGGGACGAGCCCCACATTGGGCTCCCTGCTCGGCGGGAAGCCTGCTTCTCCCTCTGCCACTCCCCCTGCTTGTGCTCGCTTGCTCTCTCTGGCAAATAAATTTTTTAAAAAATCCAAAAAAAAAAAAAGAACGAAAAAAGCAAAATGTTTAAAAATAAAAAAAAAGAAAGAGGCGCTAACTTGCTGGAAATGGACGTTTTGATGGTGGTGCTGGTGCTGCTGGCAGTGGAGGTGATGGTAACCCTAACCCAATGACTCAAAGCCTAACTAGGACCAGAACTGTGCTCGGCTCTTCATCCGTCTCACTTAATCTTCTCAAAACCCCTATGGGATACACAACTACTTGTATCTCCCTTTTCACAGAGGAGATTGAATATGCCAGCGTTCATCTTCATATTTGACGCCGCTCCTCATTCCAGGGGCCGTCTTCATGCTAGTTGTCACACCCCGAACCTTAGGCTTCTCTAGTAGCCATTTTGCTGCCCGTGGTGTCACATGGGACCGTGAAGTCATTCCAGCAGCCACCCTCATGTCTGTCGTGTTACCCTTACTGCAGCCGATCTCTCATGTTTGCTGTCTCACACTGAAGCTCCTTATTCAGCAGTCCGCACTCTGCTGCCTGTTGCCTCACACTGAAACTTCACCTTATGGCCGCGCGCATCCTTGTTCCTGGCCCACAAAGCACTGTGACCCCTTGAAGTAGTTGTCTTCATGCCTGTGGTCTCGCACTGAATAAATTGCCTTATTTCAGCCTTCATCGTCATGCTGGGGTCATACACACAACTTCAACTTATTCCGGTGGTCATCCTCCTCGTCATTATCTGCCACTGAATGTGGATCCCACATCTTCGTGCTGTTTGTCTCACCTGAATGTTGCCCTTATTCCAACAGACGTCTTCTTGGTAGTTGTGCCACACTGAATCTTTTTTCTTTTTTTAAGATTTACTTATTTTTATTTGGGAGAGAGAGAGAGCAGGGGGAAGGGCAGAGGGGGAGAGAGCCCGGAGGGGTTGGAGCAGAGGGAGAAGGAGAGAGAGTCTTAAGCAGACTCTGCATTGAGCACAAGCCTGACACGGGGCTCGATCCCAAGACCCTGAGATCACGACCAGAGCCGAAACCGAGAGTCGGACGCTTAACTGACTGAGCCACCCCGGCGCCCCTGTGCCACACTGAATCTTAACCTATCCCATCAGTAATATTCTAGATTGTTGACACACTTTTTTTTTAAAGATTTTATTTATTTATTCGACAGAGAGAGAGCGAGAGAGGGAACCCAAGCAGGGGGAGTGGGAGAGGGAGAAGCAGGCTTCCTGCAGAGCAAGGAGCCCGATGAGGGGCTCGATCCCAGGACCCTGGGATCATGACCTGAGCCGACGGCAGACGCTTAACGACTGAGCCACCCAGGCGCCCCAATTGTTGACACACTTTAAACCTAACCTCATTCTGGTGATGTTAATGATTGTTGGGTCACACTGAACTTTAGCCTTTCCCCACCAGTACTCTCCTTGTTTGTGCTGACTTGGTGAGCCTTAACTGTATCCCAGCCCTCGTCTTCATCCTGGTTGCCACTCATTGGACCTCAAACTTATTTCAGTGTCCTCTTCATGCTCTTGTTCACACTGTATATTCACTTCACTCCAGCGGTCAACTGAACGCTTGATATCTCCCATGAGGCAAAACATTCTTCCACTGGTCACCTTCACACATTCTGTGTCATACTGAATCTCACCCACGCTCTAGCTGTCCCTGTCATGCTGGCTGTCTCATGAGGAACTTTAATCTAATACCAGTGGCCATCGTGACGTCTGTTGTCCCTTGCTCAACCATAACCTGATTCAAGCAATCATGACCCTGACAAGGTTCGATCTTATGACACTTACCCTTACCCCAGGGGTCATCTTCGGGTTTGTGGACTCCCATCGAACAACAGCCTGAAGGCCGGGGTCAGCTTCAGGCTTGATGTCTCACAACCTTATTTGTATGGTCTTCGGAATCACTGTAGTCTCACCGCGAACTTGACCTTATCCCAGAGGCCATCTTCATGCTTGTCTTCTCACACTGAAGCCTAACCTTCTTCCAGCAGGCATCTTCATCTTGTTGCCTCACATTGAAGCTATCCCATTTTTGTAATTCTTCGACTTGCTTCTTGTTGCACATTGAAGCTGACTCTTATTCCAGCAGATGTCTTCATACACATTGCCACGTGTTGAACGTTAATCATATTTCAGGTTCGTCATCTCATTCGGAACTTCTGTTGGAGCTGTCAGCCACGTGCTTGTGTGTCACGCTGAGCCACACCTTCATTCCAGCAGAAATCAGATCAGCGTGCTCATTTCTCACAGCAACTGCAACTTTCTTCCAGCACTCAATTCCTTTTTTTTTTCATTTTAAGCATAGTTTATGTATTACTCAAATTGCTTTTTCTAGTTCCAGAACTCTATCTTTTTTTTTTATTGAAGTCTAGTTGACACACAATGTTACACTAGTTCTAGGTGTACAACATAGTGATTGGACAAGTCTATACATTCTGCTGTGCTCCCCACAAGCGTAGCTCCCATCTGTCACCACGCAACGTTATTCCAGTACCGTTGGCTATAGTCCCTGTGCTTAGGTTTAAAGCGTGTCCTTCCATCCCTGTAACATTCATTCCATAACCGGAAGCCTGGACCTCCCATCCCAGCTCTTTGTCGCACGCTAAAAATAACCTGAATTCAGTGGTTATCCCTACAATCGCTGACTCACACTGAACATGAACCTTATTCTAGCCGCCATCTTCATGCGGTTGTCTCCCTCTGATCCTTAACCATAATCCATCAGCCATCTTTCTGGTTGTTGGGCCACACTGAATTTTATCCTATCCCTGCGGTGACCTAGCTTGTGATCAAACTCAAAGTCTTTGCTGTACTGCAGCCGTCAAGTTCATGGTTTTTGGGTCACACTAAACTTTATTCCCCCAGTGATCTTCTATCTTGTTGTGGCACACCGACCCTAACCTCAGCCAGCTATCAGCTTGATGCTCTCTGTCTCACATGGAGGAGTAAATTCACTCCGGCACTTGTCATTAGCCTGGTGTTACAACAGAAACAATCCTCTCTCGAGCAGACATCTAATTGCTTTTGTTGCAACATTCCCGCAGACATCTTCAGGATTGTTCTTCACGCTGAGGACACCTTTTTCCAGTGCTCATCTTCGTGCTTGGTGTCTCATGCTGGACCATAACCTTGACCCCAGTGAAAGTTGCCTGCTTTTGTTGTACAAGGAACAAGTGGTCATCTTCATGCTTCTGCTTTCAGCCTGAATCTTAATTTCACTCCACCGGTCACCTGCGCTGCTAATGCCGCACCTTACAGTGGTTCCACCGGTCAGAGCTATAAGCCTGTTATCAAACCCTGAACCCTCACTTTATTCCAAGTGCCATCTATACTTGCTGTCTCGCTCTGACCATTAATCTATTTCATGGAGGTCATTTAAAAAAAGTAAATGTGACTGTATCTGTTTGGTGCTTAATATTTAAATAAAATTATCTGTTGAATTGCTACAGTTTAAAAATAAATTTTTCCATTCTCTTCAGGAAAAAAACCTGCAGGGGCGCCTGGGTGGCTCAGTTGGTTAAGCATCTGCTTTTGGCTCAGGTCATGATCTCCAGGTCCTGGGATCGAGCCCCACGTGAGGCTCCCTACTCAGCGGGGAGCCTGCTTCTCCCTCTCCCTCTGCTGCTCCCCCTGCTTGTACTCTCTCTGTCAAATAAATAAATAATTTTAAAAAGATTAAAAAAAAAGAAAAAACCCTGCAGCACAAATTGACTCAGTAGAGAGTAGTGAAAACAGAATTACATTTAAAATACATTTAGAGGGTTGCCTGTGTGGCTCAGTGGTTAAGCGTCTGCCTTCGGCTCAGGTCATGGTCCTAGGGTCCTGGGATGGAGCCCCATGTGAGGCTCCCTACTCAGCGGGGAGCCTGCTTCTCCCTCTCCCTCTGCCCCTCCCCCCGCTTGTGCTCTCTCTCTCTCTCTCTCTGACAAATAAATAAAATCTTTATATATATATATATATATATATATATATATATATTTAGAAGGGGCACCTGGGTGGCTCAGTCAGTTAAGCCTCTGTCTTCAGCTCAGGTCATGATCTCGGGGTCCTGGGATCGAGCCCCACATTGGGCTCCCTCCTCAGTGGGGAGTCTGCTTCTCCCTCTGCACGCCCCCCTCCTACCCTCTCTTTCAAATAAATAAAATCTTTAAAAAATAAAGTAAAATATATTTAGAAAACAAATGTACTTAGGTTAGCAAGTATGATATATAATTGTTGGTAACAAAACGTAACAAAAATAAAATACAAACATTTGTATCTTATGTTTACATGCATCATAAAGACAATAAAAATGTTTTAAACTTTTACAAGAGATGAATATAAACATATAAATAGACTATTTTCTTACCTCGTACCCAAAAACAAACTCAAAATGGATTAAAGAACTAAATGTGAGACCTAAAACTATAAAACTCCTAAAAGAAAACATAGGCAGTCATCTCTTGGACATCAGCCTCAGCAACATATTTATGGATCCGTCTCCTCAGGCGAGGGAAACAAAAGTAAACATAAACTACTGGGACTACACCAAAATAAAAAGCTGCTGCACAGCAAAGGAAACCGCCAACAAAACAACAAGGCAACATACTGAATGGGAGAAGATATTTGCAAATGATATATCTTATAAGGGGTTAATACCCAAAATATATAAAGAACTTATACAACTCAACACTAAAAAAAACAGTCTGATTAAAAAAATGGGCAGAGAGCTTGAATGGACATTTTTCTAAAGACATACAGATGGCCAACAGACACATAAAAAGATGCTCAACATCACTCATCATCAGGGAAATGCAAATAACCATGATGAGATAGTATTCTGACTAGTATGACTAGCATACTAGTCCGAATGGCTAGTATCAAAAACACAAGAAACAACAAGTGTTGGTGAGGATGTGGAGAAAAGAGAACCCTCGTGCACTGTGGGTGGGAATGCAAATTGGTGCAGCCACTGTGGAAAACAGTATGGAGGTTCCTTAAAAAATTAAAAATAGAACTACCTTATGATCCAGTATTTCCACTACTGGTTATTTACCCAAAGAAAACAAAAACACTAATTCAAAAAGATACATGCACCCCTATGTTTCATGCAACATTATTTACAATAGCCAAGATATGGAAGCAACCCAAGTGTCCACCAACAGATGAATGGATAAACATATGGTACACACACACACACACACACACACACACACACACACACTGGAATTTTACTCAGCCATAAAAAAGAATGAGATCTTGCCATTTGCGACATGTTAGTTTCTTAACTAAAGGGTATTATGCTAACTGAAATGCGTCAGACAGAGAAAGATAAATACTATATGATTTTGCTTGCACGTGGAATCTAAAACAAACAAATTAAAACAGACTCTTAAATACAGAGAATAAATTGGTGGTTGCCAGAGGGGAGGAGGGTGGGAAGATGGGCAAAATAGATGAAAGGAAATAAGAAGTACAAACTTCCAGGATAAAACAAAGAAGTCCTGGAGATGAAAAGTACAGCATAAGGAATATAGTCAATAATATTGTAATAACGTTGTTTGGTGACTACACTTATCACGGAGAACACTGAGTAATGTATACAATTGTCGAATCACTATGTTGTACACCTGACACTAATAGAACATTCTATGTCAGTTATACTTCAATATTAAATATATATATATACATACATAAATTGGGGCACCTGGGTGGCTCAGTCGGTTGAGCGTCTGCCTTCGGCTCAGGTCACAATCTTGGGGTCCTGGGATCGAGTCCCCCATCGGGCTCCCTGCTCAGCAGGGGAGTCCGCCTCTCCCTCTCCCCGCCCCCGACTCATGTTCTCTCTGGCTATCTCTCTCTCTCTCTCTAATAAACAAATAAAATCTTTTAAAAAAGTAAAAAAATAAAAATATATATAAATAGGAAAAACTCTCGTTTATTTTTACCCCAAATTTTCTTCTATATTCAGTAAGAAAAATTGTTACTTTTCCAAAGTCTATGACAGCTCTCAGTATGAATTTCTCACTTTAACATTCACATTGCATTTTGTGATACACGGTTCGGTGTTCGTGATGCATTTTCACGTGGAATAACTTCAGGCGGGGCCCGTGCTGCTTCCGCGGAAGCCGAGGCGGCTTGCAGCTGGGACTGCGCCCGGTGGGGGCGGCTTGACACACGCGGGCCAGCGCCGCCCGGGAAGCCACGGGACGGGGCGCTCCTCATTCCTCGGATGTTTCTTCTTCAACCTTGGGAACGCCAGGCACATCCGAGGAAAGTTCATTCCGTCTTTTTCTATAAAGGGTCTTCAGGAAAGGATCTCTCCACATTTATGGGGCCTGATTACATCCCCTGATTCTAAAGACTCAGCTTTCTCTGCAACTCCCACCACCCGAGCAGTTGTGTATTTGCAGCCGGAATAACCGAAGGCTGGGGCGTCTCAGTCGCTTGCTGGTCGCGTACGGTTGGGCCTGACGGTAACCGCACGCACTAGACTTCCGACTGGGGAGCGTCGGCCGGTGCCCGGGCCGGCTGCAGAAACGAGAGCTGAAGCAGGGCTTGAATGTGGACCAGTCTGAAGTCTGCGGGTGAGCGGATTCCCTCTCTGCCACCAGAGTCTGTGCCACAGAATGTTCCATCTTGCGGGGATTCAGTTGTTCCCATGATCTCTCGTCTTACTATAATTTTTCCTGCCACCTTCGCTCATCATTAAGACATTTGTAATCAATGCTTTACTCCGTCCCCGGTTCATTCAATGATCCAGTGCGATGTGGTTTCTGTAGGGGACCTGGTCACTGAGTACAGACAGAGGAGGGGGAGATGACTGGCCCACATCCCCTTGGGAGCAGCACCCCCCCACACACCCCTGGCCCAGACCTGTAGCAGTCGATCTTATGGTGTTGTCACACACTGGACATTCACATTATTGGAGTCTTGGTCTTAACGTTCCTTGTCTCCTGACCAGTAGCTGTTCCCGGTATCATCATCCTTCTTGTTGTCTCACAATAAACCTTAAACTTACTCCACCGAACCTCCTCATACTTACCTCACTTCTAACTTAAACTTCTCCCGAGGCCAGCTTCATGCTGTGTCTTATAGTGAACCTTACCCTTTCCCGAGCTGGAATCCTAATGGGCACCTGGAGAAAACACTGGGTGCCCAGCACCATCCCAGGCCAGGTCTCCAGGCTGACTGCGTACCTTGCTACTCCTCGGCACCCACCAGGGCACATAGCTGCAGGCCGCCGCAAAGGCGGGAAGAGGCTACAGATGGCCCAGGCTTGAGAGCAGGAGAATTGCTCAATCTCCTGAACCACACAGAGCTCCAATCCAGCATGATTCTCCCAGGAACCATTAGGCCATGACCAAGAAGCAGGCCACCTCTGTACAAGTTTATGCCATGTGGTTTCAAGTCAAAAGGAAGACACTCCTGAAACCAATATTGCACTGTATGTTAACTAAAATTTAAATAAACATTTTTTTTAAGTAAGACAGAGCACCTGGGTAGCTCAGTCGGTTAAGCATCCGACTCTTGGTTTTGGCTCAGGTCATGATCTCAGGGTGGTGAGATCGAACCCCATGTTGGACCCCGCACTGGGCAGGGCATGGAGCCTGCTAAAGATTCTCTCTCTCCCTCTGCCTCTCTCTCTCCCTCCCTCTAAAAAAAAGACTCAAATCCTAGAAGCCCACTTGAAACCATGTATTGTTTACTCCTCCAGGGAACAAGGTCATCACACTATCAGGTGCAGACAAGAAAGGGAAACCTTGAATGAGTTTTGTAAAGCGAAATGCAGAGGACTAAGGCTTCACAGATAAAGTTCTGGTAGGCAATACCCCTTTGAGGCAATGCAAGGGCCCCCCTGAGAAGACCAAAACGACAAATGGGTTCGGACTACAATCGCCAATGGCTTTTAGCAGAGGAGAGAAGGAGAGTGCGCCATTTTCTTGAGGGCAAATCAAGTTCTCCATACTAAGGACTAAATCCTGTAGCGACATGCACCTTTACTATGAGCAAATGACTTGTACTAAGAGGCTTTCTGCGTCACGTGGGAGAATTGAATTTTTAGTCCCACCTTTATACCAATATGGGTGACCCCTCTCCTTGTGTATGGGGTATGGTCTTGGTACAACGGCTTTATTAATCCAATGGCTTGTTGATGCTCTTAAAGTCCCAGAGGCCTTTAAAGAGGTGAATCAGAGAAAGTTAAGACATGCCCTCTGAGGGGAAAACCAGACTCCAAAGTGTGGAGATTCCATTGTCAGAATGCAGTGCATTGAGAAGGAGGTCTGAAAGGAACTTGAAGATTGCTGGAGTGGATAGAAGGAGCATCCTGGCTTGAACTCATCACTCTCAAGGAAGGTGTTGTGGACACAACAGATTTATTCAGCTTCTTACAGTTCTTCAGCAGCTGGAGTGGTTGAAGGATAAGGGGGATGTTGCATTCAGAGGGGTGGTTTGGCTTCTCTATTTCACATATTGACTTCTCTAAACGCGTGAAATCTGGGTCAGTTCATGTGGGAGTCGGAGCAGGGGCTTCGGTGAAACTCAGAGAAAAGGAATTTTGTTTTGAAAGGGATTATGATGAAGTGAGTAGTTCAAGGAATGTAAAAAAGTCTGGCGTGAGGTACAGAGTATTTTTCATCCTAGACATTCTTCTTTGGCACGTAGCACTTCAAAATGCAAGCCATGTGTGGGGCGTCTGGGTGGCTCAGTCGGTTGAGTGTCCGGCTCTTGATTTCAGCTCAGGTCATGATCTCAGGGTCATGGGATCGAGCCCCACGTCAGGCTCCGTGCTCAGCTTGGAGTCTGGCTGTCCCTCTCTCTGCTCCTCCACCACCTCCCCCCAGTCACTCTCTCACTCAAATAAATAAATAAAATCTTTTTTAAAAATTGTTAAACACACACACACACACACACACACACACACACACACACACACACAAAATGCAGGCCCTGTTGAAAGGTGAAGAAGCGGGTAGGAGTGTCCAGGAGAGGGAGGGTCATGGATGGAATCCGCATTGCTTTGTCAAAGGGAAATTCTGAGTGCAGCACCAAGTGATTGCGTCCCATCAACATGGACTACTCATATTGTTTGGTTCAAATAAAAATCTAGGGGGATTCTTCAGTGACTCAGTAGCTGTGTGTCTTTTGAATGTAAATTGGTCCTCTAACCTATGAATCAGGTTTTCAGGTAATCCTTGGAGATAAAATTTTGATTTTGCATATCAGTGTTTCATGTATATTGGGGGTTGTGATGGGTTTCACTCATTCGGAGAAAAGAGAAATATTATTTTCATATCTTTGGATCCTCAAAGAATGTGAACTTAGGCCTTGCAAGACCTCTGAGAAGTCCCGTCTGACAAAGCAAGATGGAAAATGCTGGATAGAGACTAACTTATCCATCACTCTGGTGAGAAAAGAAACTACCACCACCCTTCAATCCCAGTAGTTAAAATTCCAGAATTGGGGTTCTGAGTACATCGATTATTAAGTGCTACGGAGACACTAGGAGGTGAGCGTTCTTCCCAACCCTTCCCTATCTGGGACAGAGGACTAGAGAAGAAGCAGGGGCTGCCCGGGGCTCAAGTGTGAGCTTTGGTAATTTATGAGATGACTCAGCCCATATCCCCAGGCTAGAAATGACAGGAGGCTTCAGGAAGAAAGCTCATGCAGTTTCCTGGAGGTGGCCAGGAAAGGTCATGTGGACTGCAAGTGCAAGAAGGCAAAGGGTAATGCCTCTCCTCCCCCACCTGATAGTGAGCCCTTTGGGGCCGATTCACCTGTATGTCCCCTGATTGCCTGGATTTTAACCTGGACCGCCTCCTCCACACGCTCGGAAGCAATCCCTGCTGATTCAGGAGGGCCACCGTTCCAAAAACGTCAAGGCGCCCAGTGCAGGTTCTCTCTGCTTTCAGGGGTGAGACAGACCGCTACCACATCCGAGGGAGCACCGTCTCGGCTTGGTGCGGAGAGGCTAGGTCTCTCCAAGGTCCTTTGGCCTCCCGCTTTTACTGCCAGCCCTGATAGCTTGGCAGCTGTTAATAATTGCTATATGATATCCAGAATGTATTCCCAAAAAACCTCGCAGCAAGGGAACAGGGGGTCCAAAAATGCAGGGAGGCAGAATGGGGAGCAACCTAATCTCTTCTGTGCCACTGCCCCCTCACAAACACCAAGGACACCTCTGAAGGCATTAAAGTAACTGAGAGGTACACGACTGTATTCTAAGTGTCTGCATTACATCTGGAATCCTTATTTTCTAGGGCTTTAGGATACTTAACCAAATGTTATCACATATACCTCTTTAAAAAAAAAAAAAACTAAATGGGGGTGCCTGGGTGGCTCAGTCAGTTAAGGTGCCCAACTCTTGATTTCGGTGGTCAGGATCTCAAGATTTCAGGGTCGTGAGATCGAGCCCCGTGTGGAGCTCCATACTCAGCGGGGAGTCTGCTTCCCTTTCCCTCTGCCCCTCCCCTGCTCTCACACCCATGCACATGCACGCTCTCTCTCAAATAAATCTTTTTTAAAAAAAGTCTAAATGAACTTTTTTTCCTAAATGAACTTTAAAAGCAGAAATAGAATGAACCTCATTTTCTAATCACAATGTGGCAAAATGAAAAGTTAAAAAGAAAATGGCAATATCGTATAGCTTTGGATCAAAGAGGAATTATAATGAAAACTGCAATTACGAATAATTTTGAAATCATCAGTAATAACACTGTGATGATTAATTTAATGTGCCAACTTGACTGGACTAAGAGATGCCCAGATAGCTGGTAAAACATTATTCCTCGGCTTGTCCGTGAGGGTGTCACCAGAAGAGATTATTAGCCTTTGACTCAGTGACTGAGTAAAGCGATCTGCCTTCACCAAGTGGGTGGGCAGCACCGAATCTTGAGGGCCTGAACAGAACAAAAAGGTGAAAGGAGAGCAAATTCCCTCGCTCTCTTTCTTGAGTTGGGATGTCCTTCTGTTCCTGCTCTTGAACACTAAAGCTCCTGGTTCTCTGATTTTCAGACTCTGGGACTTAACACCTGCAACCCCCCAGTTCTCAAGTCTTTCACCTTGGACTGGGAGTTACAACATCGGACTAGGAGTTAACGTGTTCCAACTAGAATTGAATTATATTACCAGCCACCCTGGCTCTCCAGCTAGCAGATAGCCGATTATCTTCGTAACTGTTATGAGCCAATTCCTGTAATCAATCTCTCTCTCCCTCTCCTTTTCTACACACACACACACACACACACACACACACACCACTGGTTCTGTTTCTCTGGAAAATCCTGACTAATACAGACATTATGTATAAAACTATAGAATGTGACTAAAGCCATATTTAGAGGAAAATCCATAACTTAAGGGCTTTTATCATTAAACAACAAAGAATGAAAAGACAATATCCTGAATATTTATTGAAAAGCTTACACTGTATCAGGCCTGGACAATACACTTTACATTTAACCTTCAGAGCACTTATGGGATGGCTCCTGGTTTTTGTCCTTCAAAACACTAAGGAGGTAGGGACTGTATTTTGCCATTACCTTTTGGAAATGTTCAGAAATATAAACTATGCACATCCAATAGGATCCACTAGGCACATCCACTGGGATATATGTTTCCAAGAATTATTTCACATATTTCTTGACTCAATGCCACAAATATTGATTAGTGCCTGTTACATACAGGACACTAGAACAAAGAAATAGATAATAGATGTCTTCTAAGCTGCAAAATCCAGTTGTGCGTTTATGCTCCAGATGGGGGGGGGGGCGGGGAGGATGCAGCTCGTATGATGACGGCAACTAAGCCTCCTAGCTAAAATTGACTGTATTAAATGCTCAGAATGATGCATAAACCCAGCACCATGGGTGCAGAGAGTAAAGTGACTGCAACGTAGGGTGGGAGCAGGGGTCAATCGTGGTGCTTGTCTCCACGGCTCAGGGAAGTGGTTCTGAGTTGCACAAACCATTATTAATGTGATCAAAGCAGGACGAGCATACACATTTCCACTTTATTAAAATATTGCATAGATACAGAGCAGTTGGGCACATCCTTTCTAAGGCACTGTCCTGGTTTGAATGCAAGTCCACAAGAGAGAAAAGAGAAGCCGTTACATTCTGTATTGTTCATCTCTACATTCAGACTCCTCCCACGTTAACATGTTTATTGCTACTGGGATCTCAACGTTAACCCCACACTTATAGCAGCATCTTACAGGGACCCAGATGACAAGAATTAAAGACACACCCTGGCTCTAGCACTTCATATGATTTGGCACTTAATTCCAAACTCTCTTGCATTGTCCTCCATGTGTTTCCCAACTCTTGTTTAACTAACGATATTATAAACTCCTTATGAACCTGACTCACGGATTAATGTCTTTACTGGTTTCCATTAAGCCTAGAACAGGACTAGTTGGGCACATCGTAGTTGCCCCGGAAATATTTATAGTCAATATCACTTCCGAGAACTTCAATGGAATAGAAAAAAATATATATACTTTCCCTAATTCTAGGTTAGGGAAACAATGACTGGTATCTTCAAAAAGGGAAAATACTTGAATGTCCTACCTCTTGTATTTCACAACAAGGAACTAGGCTGAAGGAATATTTTCAGGTATCAACAGCTATAACTGACAAAGAGAGTTCTTCCCTTGTTACAGGACTTTGAGTCATTACCACGATTACATGAGAATGTTTATATAAGTAGCAATATGTGCGTGTGGTTATAAGTAAATTTCAAAGAGGTTGAGAATCACTGAGCGACATATAAATTATCTCAATTACTGACCCTCACACCTCCTTAAAATGATGTGTGTGTGTGTGTGTGTGTGTGTGTGTGTGTGTGTATTACATAAAAAAAAATGTATATATGTAAAGAACTTTTCATAACACCCTTGAAACAACTGGAGATAACTAGGCTTGGGAGCAACAAGACTATACTGAAAGCTATAGATCTATTTGTTAAAGACAGTGTGTTCCAAGGAATATTTGCAGAATACTAGTTCTGTAGGTTATCACTGGGTGTACATGAAAAGGGGTTCTAGGGTCAAATAGGTTGGCAAAACACTGAGCCAAAAGAGGTGCTTCTGCCACACCTTTACTGGAGGGCCTCTCAGACATTCTCACATGCTGATGGGCACTGTGAATCTAGAAAGTGGAGACAGTAGGGAGTCCCGAAGTTATTTGTAAAATATCTTGTAGAACTAAGTGCTCTATGACACACAGTTAGGGGGACACTGAATTAAAGAATGGGTAAAATTTTAAAAGCACTGAGAGACACAGGGGTGAATACCAAAGGAGAGTACAAAGAACAGACACTGGTTCCTCAGTCAATCTAAATTAAATCAAATTCTACTTGGATGACATCAACTGTCAAATGGATTCTTCCACAAAGAGCTTACTTATTCTGTGAACAAAAGAAATCCTCAAATGAATACTCAGCTCTAAGCAGCATCACTCCAGACCGCCAACTAAGCAGACTAGCCAACTCGGGTTAAAAATCTTAATTTCCTTAAACATAAAAACTTTCTATGGAAATAACCCCGTTCTTACCAGGCAAATGTGTTCCCGACACATTTTTATTATCTGACAAAATACACTGTCTCCTTTCTTGCTACTTACGACACATAAAGCTCTGAACTAATATAATCGCCTTTAACAATGACAGCAGACTAATTCTGGTGCTGCTGTAGGAGATATGTTGATGGACACGATTATCCATCATATTAACCCTACCCTGAAAAGGATTGTCATCAATTATATGCTTTTTATCTACGATACGGTTGGCCTGGGACACAAAACTTTTCATTGTCATAAAAAAAAAAAAATAAGAGACAGAATAAATCGAATCTGGGAACACTGCAAGAGTAGATGGATACTCTACAGTTCATATGCTTTGGAAGACGGGGTTTTAAAATAGTTTTTAAAACCTGTTCTCATAAGCTCAAACGAAAAGATTCTTCCAAGACAAACAGGCTGCTGTCGGTTAAGACTTTTTTTTTTTTGAGTGTCAATTTCTGCAGGAGCCTGTTGCCTTTAACAATTCTCAAAGAAGTCCTCTAAAGTGAGTGACCTGGTGCATAATAAGGCCTGCCCTCTGCCTGAAGCTTTTAGAACAATGACTACACTTGTATGGCTTCTCCCCTGTATGAATTCGTAAATGAATAACAAGGCTTGGTCTCTGTCTAAAGCTTTTCCCACAGTAATTACATTTAAAAGGTCTCTCTTCTGTGTGAGTTCTCTGATGCAAAGTTAGAGCTGTCAGTCTACTAAAACTTTTACCACAACTGTGACATCTGTGAGGTTTCTCACCCGAATGCGTTTTCAGATGTCTTTTGAGACTCGATCCATGACAAAAGCTTTTCCCACACTCCAGGCATTTGTACGTTTCTTCTTCAGAATGGGTTCTCTGGTGGCCTATCAGGTGTGACCGCCGAGTGAATCGCTTGTTACACACGGTGCACTCATAGGGTCTCTCCCCCGTGTGAAGCCGTTGGTGTCTATAAAGGTCTGAACTACGGAGGAATCTTTTTCCACACTCAGGGCATTTATGGGGTTCCTCTCCTGAGTGAATTCTCTGGTGCCCTGTAAGTTGTGACTTCCGAGCAAAACACTTCCCACACTGAGGACATCGGTGAGGTTTGTCCCCTGGACTCTTTTTCTTCTGGGGCCTGGGGTTGAGAGGTTCTTCCACGGTGGAATTTTCAGGTTTCTCTCCTGCCGGGGGGTCTTGCTGATCTACCAGTTTTGTTAAATCTGTCTGTAAATCCTCTGGGGGGCTCTCCCATTGATTCTCCAACTGTACATAGTCCTTCTGCAAGATGGGCCCGTGGAGAGCATTCCCCTCTAGAGTAACAATAAATGGGTACATGTTCTCCAGTTTTTTCTGTTTTGAAGTATCATCTTCATTTTCTATCCCGATCTCAAAACCTGAGAGAAGAAAGAGAAATGGCAGCTGTCACCATGTCCCATGGAGAAAAAAAACAAAAACACGAGGGAAAGTGAAAAGTTGTATTAAACCACCAGTAGGAAAACAGAAATTCCTATGGAGAATCCCAAACTCTTTCTCCTGATCAAGACTGAATTTTTCTTTTCTCTCTTCTGTGGTATCAGTGAACAATGACTTACCTATCTTGGAATCAAGTAATTGCTTCATTTCTTTGGAATCTTGTAGTTCCTTCACCCACGCTTCTTCCCGAGGCTCCAATGGAAAGCTCACGTCAAGCTTTGGTATTGGATATCCTGGCCGTAAGAAAGACAAGAAGCATAATAGGTCTTTCTTTGATGATATCCACACGTGGCCACTTAGTGTCTACTTCCTCCCCAGTTAGAATGACTCCACCCGGGACTTCTTACGAGAGCCTCTCTTTTTTAAAGATTAAGAACGAAACATAGGGGCGCCTGGGTGGCTCAGTCGGTGAAGCATCTGCCTTCGGCTCAGGTCATGATCCCAGGGTCCTGGGATCGAGCCCCGCATCGGGCTCCCTGCTCCGCGGGAAGCCTGCTTCTCCCTCTCCCACTCCCCCTGCTTGTGTTCCCTCTCTCGCTGTCGCTCTGTCAAATAAATAAATAAAATCTTAAAAAAAAAAAAAAAGGAACGAAACATGAAATTCAAGGCTACTCTCCTCTAATCAATGGAAGGGGAGTGAATGTTTCTCTCTGTTGAAATCAATGCCCTAAATGATTTCTGTATCTATTTTGATGTTCGATTATTCAGGTTGGAGCCAAAATAGGAAGTAAATCTTCATAAAGTTTTGGCATATTAAAACTGAGAAATGCTGCTACTGAGTACCAAGTGAAGACAGAGCTAAAAGTAGGGGTTAGGAAACTGTTTACTAGAATCATTTCCATTGAGATTTTCCAATTAAAAGGGAAAATGATGAAGCTGGCAATGAGCAAAAGCGGTTTGCTTCATTCAGCCCAAGTCTAGAAGTGCACTCTCTTGAAATTAACCCAAACAACTCTCAAAGCGTTTCTCACTGCCAATCTAAGAACAACCAGGACAACAGAGCGCCCGGGTGGCTCAGTTGGTTGAGCGGCTGACTCTTGGTTTTGGCTCAGGTCGTGAGATCGAGCCCCGCATCATGCTCTGCACTGAGCCTGGAGCTTGGTTAAGATGCTCTCTCGATCTCTCTCTAAAAACAAAAAAAGAATGAGGACAAGATTTGACACTGCTGTCCCCTGTCCCCTGCGTCCTACCACCCCTCTCCCCTCCCCACTGAGAGCGGCTATGGCTTCCGTTCTCCTTCCACGACCCTTCCTCCCCTTCCTCAGCTCCGGCAAAGTATATTGGTCTGCAATAACGTGTGGGAATTGTTGATTTTAAGTCTAGATACAGGGGCAGCTCAGTTAGTTAAGCAGCTGCCTTCAGCTCAGGTCATGATCCCAGGGTCCTGGGATGGAGTTCTGTATCAGGCTCCCTGCTCAGCTGTTCCCCTTGCTTGTGCTCTCTCTCTCAAATAAATAAATAAAATATTTAAAAAAATAAAATAAATCTAAATGCAGGATGCTGTTTAAATAGTAGCATTATTTTCTTAAATATTAGCATTATTAAAATAACGTTAGCAAGTTAATGAAAATTTAAGTTTCAAAACATGTCAAAACAGGAAGGGGACTAAGATACCTTATTTTATATTTTCATGGAAAAAAGACCTTTTAAGATTAACAAAAATGTATTTCAAATGAAATTCTGTTTAAACTCACTGTATTGTTTTTGTTTATAGATTTCAAAGCTACGAGTGGGCTCAAAGGGTAATACGGCACAGGTCAAACTAAACTGGGGGTCACAGATGGAAGGAAGGCTACCATGAAGGAAGAGTGAGAGCAAACAGAAATATGAAATAAGCAGAGTAGCAAAGGCGGAAGTGTAAAATACAGATTTATGACCTAAACATAGCAGGGGAGACGGACTTCGGAGTCTTAAGATTTTATTTTTTTAAAGATTTTATTTATTTACTTAACAGACAGAAAGAACACAGGCAGGGGGAGGGCAGAGGGAGAGGGAGAAGCAGGGGCTCGATCCCAGGACCCTGAGATCACGACCTGAGCCGAAGGTAGACGCTTCACCGACTGAGCCACCCAGGCGCCCAGTCTTTTTTTTTTTTTTTTTTTAAGACAGAGAGAACACGAGGAGGGGGGAGGGGCAGAGAGAGAAGCAGGCTCCCCACTGAGCAGGGAGCCCAACGCAGGACTCGATCCCAGGACCCCAGGATCACAACCCGAACCAAAGGCAGACGCTTAACCAACTGAGCCACCCAGGCGCCCCTCAGGCACCCAGAGTCTTAAGATTTTAAACCACAACAGTTCTCTTTAGTACCTCTCCCAGCTCCACGCTAGACTGCCATAGCTAAGGGCCCCCAGCTCCCTTTCAGAGGGCTAGCTTCCTGGGAGGGGCAGGATGTCAGCATTTCTCAGTCTACCCCCAGCTAACCATTGTTGGTTCTAAAGTCCAAGCAATTTGGCTGAGAGATTGGGAGCTCCTTTTATCTACCCAGTCCCTACTGGTGGCATGAAGGATCTACCCTGGGTGTAGTACTGCTGTGAATCCTAGAGGGCTCCCTGATTGTCCTCAAAAGGCAATTGTGATTGGAAGGCAGTAGTTCTATGCCTGCAGAGGCAACCCAAAAGGACCTGACCCCCAGACCTAGTGCTCAGCTCCTAGAGTGGCAATGTCACTCAGAGATAAGCACACCATTTCACCTACCTCCAGAGCAAGGTATCAGAGATTTGGCCTGGGGCGGGGGGGAGCAGGCCTTAAAACAGGTAGCTCCTAATGTATTCGCACAGAAACTGATTCATTTGCAACAGAGAACGAAAACAGTCAATCCTAAGGATACTCTCAAAAAGAGCAGAGGTTATAATGCAAGGCATCTGGAAAGAATTTGATAGATTTATTGACTATACACCCTAAACTGTAGGCTGACCGGTTTGCGGGAGAGAACTGGGGGAAAAGACAGCCAGGAGGAGCCCTCCTGGGGTCAGGACAAATCTCAAAAATTGACCTTAGGAATTAGCCCCAAAAAGGTGTCTGAAATTGACTGGATTCATCTGCAGAGAAATTATGTTCCAGAGCACTGTTGAAAACAGTAGAGCAATTAGCTGGCAATTAATGGCTGGATCAGGGCAGAGAAAGAGACAGCCAAAGAAAACCCTGTAAAAAGTATTGTCGTTCAAGGGTGACTGTGTGCACACCCAGGGCTGTGCTCCCTGAGGAGTCAAATGCTTAACATTTAGGAGTGGACTAGACTTCACTAAAATAATGCAGCCATTTACCAAACAAATAAACAAACAAGTAACAATAACAAGCCCTGGGGAGGAGAAAGAAGAACAGAGAGTTGCTACAATATATTATCTAAAATGTCCAGTTTCCAACAAAACATGATGAGACACGCATGTGGACAGGAAAGCATGACTCATACACTGAAAAAAAAAAGAGCAGGCAACATAATCTACCTATGTGAGCGACTACACACTAAATTCAACAAAGACTTGAAAGTAGCCATTATGAGTACGTTCCAAGAATGAAAGAAAACCATGGTTAAAGAAGTCAAGTAAAATTATGATGACAAACATCACATCACATCAAACAGTATCAATAAATAGAAAGTATAAAAAAGCATCCAGTGGAAATTCTGGAGTTGAAAAGTACAATAACTGAAATGGAAAACTCACTAGATAGCTCAAGAAGAGATCTGAACTGTCAGAAGAATTAGTGAACTTGAAGATAGATCAAAAGAGATTATACTATCAGAAGAACAGAGAGAAAAAAAAGAATGAAGGGAAATGAATGGAACCTCAGAGAAAAGTGGGGTGCCACTCAGTGTACTAACAGATACATAATGAGAACAAAGAGAGAAGTGAAAAAAAGGAGCAGAAAAAAAAAAAATGAACAAATAATGGCCCCAAACTGCCCAAAGGTACTGAAACATTCATCTACACATCTAGGAAGCTCAATGAGTTCCAAGTAAGAAACACAAAGAGATCTACAAACAGATGTATGATAGTAAAACTCCTAAAAGTCACATAAAAGGAAGAAAACCTTGAAAGAGAGCAAGAGAAAAATGACTTGTCACTTACAAGGGAACCCAAATGAAATGAAAAGCTGAGTTCTCATCAGCAACAGTGGAGGCCAGAAGACAGGAGGATAGCATATTCAAAGTGCTCAAAGAAAAATGAAAAATGCCAACCAAGAATCTTATATCCAGAAAAGCTATCTTTAAAAAATGAATGTGAGGGGCACCTGGGTGGCTCAGTTAAGCATTGGACTCTTGATTTCGGCTCAGGTCATGATCTCAGGGTCGTGAGATCAAGCCCCGTGTCAGGTTCTGTGCTGGGCATGGAGCCTGCTTGAGATTCTCTCTCTCCCTCTGCCTCTGCACCTCCCCCCTGCTCACACTCACTCTCTTTCTCAAAAATAAATAAATAATAAAAAATGAATGTGAAATAACATTACTGATAAGCAAAAACCGAGAGAATTCATTGGTAAGCAGTCTTGCCTAACAAGAAATACTAAATAGGGGCACCTGGGTGGCTCAGTCAGTTAAGCGTTGGCCTTCGGCTCAGGTCATGATCCCAGAGTCCTGGGACCAAGCCCCATGTCGGGCTCCCTGCAGGGAGCCTGCTTCTCCCTCTCCCTCTGCCTGCTGCTTCCCAGCTTGTACTCTCTCTCTCTTTCTCTCTGTCAAATAAAATAAATTAAAAAAAAGAAATACTAAATAAAGGAAGTTCCTCAGTCTGATAGCTAGTGATTCCAAATGGTAATTTGAACCCACATGAAAAAAAACAAAGGGCACAAGTAACGGTGATTATGTAATTATAAAAGATAGTATAAATACTAATTTGTTTCTTTTTTCTCTTAAAAGATTTTATTTTTATTTGTTTTTTTTAAGATTTTATTTATTTATTCGACAGAGAGAGAGAGAGAGAGAGAGACAGCACAAGTAGGGAGAAAGGCAGGCAGAGGGAGAGGGAGAAGCAGGCTCCCCGCTGAGCAGGGAGCCCGATGCGGGGCTCGATCCCAGGACCCCGGGATCATGACCTGAGCCGAAGGCAGCCGCTTAACCAACTGAGCCACCCAGACGCCCCTCTCTTAAGAGATTTTAAAAGCAATTGTATAAAACAATATCTATGTAGTGCATTGTTGGGCAAATAATCTAGACATGTAATATATGTGCACAAATGAGGTGGATGAGAGCAAAACTGTACTGGGCTAAAGAAATGACTCCAGGGGCACCTGGGTGGCTCAGTTGTTAAGCGTCTGCCTTCGGCTCAGGTCATGGTCCCAGGGTCCTGGGATCGAGCCCCACGTTGGGCTCCCTGCTCGGCGGGAAGCCTGTTTCCCTCTCCCACTCCCCCTGCTTGTGTTCCCTCTCTCACTGTCTCTCTCTCTCTCTCTCTCTCTCTGTCAAATAAATGAATAAAATCTTTAAAAAACATGACTCCAGTTAATAACTAAAATCTACAGGAAAAATGAAGAAAACCAGAAGTATAAATAAGGTTAATACAACAAAAGTGTAATATCTATTTGTATTCCTTCTCCCTCTAGCTCTTTTAGAAGTGTTAAAATTATATAAACTAATACCTTTAACAATATACAATTGAAAAAAAAATATACAATTGAGTGTCTAACATTTTTAATGTAATATGTATGAAAGCAATACCACAAGAAGGGAGAAAAGAGAATAAAGCCATATAGGAAAAATATTTCTTGTTTTAGAGGGGGGAGGGGCAGAAGGAGAGGGAGAGAGATAATGTTTTAAGATTTTATTTATTTGTCAGAGAGAGAGAGTACAAGCAGGGGGACCAGCAGGCAGAGGGAGAAGCAGGCTCGCCGCTGAGCAAGGAGCCCCATGTGGGACTCGATCCCAGGACTCCAGGATCATGGCCTGAGCCGAAGGCAGACACTCAACTGACTGAGCCGCCCAGGCGTCCAGAGAGAGAGAATCTTAAGCAGGCTCCACACCCAGTGCACAGCCCAACACTGGGCTTGATCTCACAAACCTGAGATCATGACCTGAGCCAAAATCAAGGATTGGACACTTAACCAACTGAGTCACCCAGGTGCCCCAGGAGAAATATTTCTATATTTTACTAGCATTAAATTAATATAAGTCTAAAGCTGATTATGTTAAGATGTACATGCTAATCCCTAGAGTAACCACTAAGGAAATAACTTTAAAAAAATGCTGAAAATTCATTTACGTAAAGTGTTACATTCAAAACATTTACTTAGTGCTAAAAAGAAATCAGCAAATGAAGGAAAGAGAAACAAAAAAGATATGAGACATATAGGAAACAAAAAGTAAAATGGCGGATGTAAATTATACCATCCCAAAAATAAGATTAAATATGTATTGATTAAACAATTCAAAAGGCAAAGACTGCCCTACTAGATTTTAAAAATCCAACTATATGCTGTCTATGGGAGACACTTTAGATTCAAAGATACAAACAGACTGAAAGTAAAGGGATGGACAAGATGTATCGTGTAAACAACCATAAGATAGCCAGAGTGACTACACTAACAGCAGACAAAATGGACATCAAAACAAAAAAAGTTACTAGAGATAAAGAGGATCACTTTATAATGATAAAATGACCAATCAGGAAGATATAACAATTATAACCATATGTACACTTAAAAACACAGTACCAAATACATGATTACAAAAACTGACAGAAATAGTAAAAGAAATAGACAATTGAGCAATGATAGTTGGAGAATTCAAACCCTCTTTATACTGCTGGATAGAAAATTAGGCGGAAGATCAACAACAGAAGACAAAAAATTATAAACCAACTAAATGTCACAGACATTTATAGAACACTCCAACCAAGAAGTACAGAATATGCATTCTTCTCAAATGCACATGGAAAATTCTCGTCAGTCAAGATGCTATACCATAAAAAAAAAATGTTCAAGAATGTAAAAGGATCGCAATTACAACTTATATTCTCCCAGAAAAGTGGAATGAAATTAGAAATAAATAACAGGAAGAAATTTGGGGAGTTCGCAAATACATGGAAAATAAACAACACACTACTAAATAGACAATCAAAGGAAAAAATCAAAAGGGAAATTAGAAATATTTTGAAATAAATGAAAATGAACATACAATATACCAAAACTTAGGAACATACCTAAACCAGTGCTTAAAGGCAAATTTATAGCCATGAATGACTTTATTAAAAAGAAAGAAAAATCTCAAATTAATAACCTAACTTTGTGCCTTAAAACACTAGAAAAAGAAGAGCAAATGAAACCTAGAACAACGAGAAAGAAAATCATAAAGATTAAAGCAGGATTTAATGAAATATAGAACAGTAAAACAATAGAGAAAATCAATGAAACCAAGGTGGGTTCCTTGAAAAAAATTTAACAAAATTGACAAAACTTCAGTAAATTGACCAAGAGAACAAGAGAGAAAACTCAAATTATTACAATCAGAAATGAAAGGGGAGACATTACTACTAACCTTATGGAAATAAAAAGAATTATAAAGTAATACTATGAACAACTGTATGGAAAATAAATTAGATAAATGAAATGTACAAATGCCTAGAAACATACAAACTACCCAAAATTGATTGAAGAAATATAAAATTGGCATAGACCTGAAACTAATAAAGAGACTAAATTAGTAATCAAAACACTTCTCACAAAGAAAAGCCCAGGCCCGGATGGCTTCAATGGTGAATTCTACCAAACCCTTAAAGAATTAACACTGAGGGGCGCCTGGGTGGCTCAGTTGGTTAAGTCACTGCCTTCGCTTGGGTCGTGATCCCAGGGCCCTGGGATCTAGTCCTGCGTCGAGCTCCTGGTATTTATCTCAGGAATGCAATGTTGATTTAACATTCAAAAGTTAAGGAAATAGGGGCACCTGGGTGGCTCAGTGGGTTAAGCCTCTGCCTTCGGCTCAGGTCATGATCCCAGGGTCCTGCCACATCAGGGTCCTTGCTCAGCGGGGAGCCTGCTTCTCCCTCTCCCACTCCCCCTGCTTGTGTTCCCTCTCTCTCTGACAAATAAATAAAATCTTTAAAAAAAAAAAGTTGGGGCGCCTGGGTGGCTCAATCGTTAAGCGTCTGCCTTCGGCTCAGGTCATGATCCCGGGGTCCTGGGATCGAGCCCCACAGCAGGCTCCCTGCTCAGCGGGAAGCCTGCTTCTCCCTCTCCCACTCCCCCTGCTTGTGTTCCTGCTCTTGCTGTCTCTCTCTCTGTCAAATAAATAAATAAAATCTTTAAAAAAAATAAAAGAATAAAATTTACTTAGGAACAAATTTAATAAAAGCAGTTTAAAACTTATACTTGGGAAACTATAAAATATTGTAAAAACTGAAATAAGATCTAAATAAATGGAAAAGCACCCCGTGTGCATGCATCACAAATTTAATATTGTTAACATGGCAGTTCTCCCCAAATTGATCTACAGGTTCAACACAACCCCTACGAGAATCCCAGCTGACTTCTTTGTAGAAACTGATAAGCTAATTCTAAATATCACATGGAATTGTAACAAACTCAGAAGAGCCAAAACAATCTTGAAAAATAAAAAAAGTTGAGAGCCCTCACGTTTTCATATTTCCAAACATACTACAATGCAATAATAAAGACAGTGTGGTATTTCCATAAGAGGAGACATAAACATCAATGGAACAGAAATGACCATCCAGCAATAAACCTACATACCTGTGGTCAACTGATTTTTGACAAGGGTTTCAAGGCCATTCAATGTGAAAAGAATGACCTTTTTAGCAAATCATGCTAAAACTGAATATGCAAAAATATATATAAATAGGGGAGCCTGGGTGGCTGTCGGTTAAGCGTCTGCCTTCGGCTCAGGTCGTGATCCCAGGGTCCTGGGATCGAGTCCCATGTCAGTCTCCCTGCTCAGCGGGGAGCCTGTTTCTCCCTCTCCCTCTGCCCCTCCCTACTGCTCATACTCTCTCTCTCAAATAAATAAATAAAATCTTTAAAAATATATATATAAATATACATATTATTTGGACCGTTACTGTGCAACTTATACTAAAATTATTTGAAAATGAATTAAAGGGTTAAATGCAAGCTGAACCTATAAACTCTTAGGAGAAAATTTAGGGGTAAATTTTCACAACCTTGTATTAGGCAATGATTTCTAAGATATGACATAAAAAACACAACCAACAAAAGAAAAAATAATCAAATTGGACTTCATCAAAATTTTTAAAAACTGTGCTACAAAGAACACTATTAAGAAAGTGAAAAGAAGGGCACCAGGGTGGCTCAGTTGGTGAAGTGTCTGCCTTCAGCTCAGGTCATGATCCCAGCCAGGGTCGTGGGATCAAGCCCCGCCGTGGGCTCCCTGCTTAGCAGGGGTCTGCTTCTCCCTCTTCCTCTGCTCATGCTCTCTCATTCGCTCACTCTCTCTCAAATAAATAAAATCTTTTAAAAAAGAAAGTGAGACAGACCTATACCTCTGAAACAAATAATACATTATATGTTAAAAAAAAAAAAAGAAGATAGTAGCAAGGGAGAAATGAAGGGGGGGAAATCGGTGGGGGAGACAAACCATGAGAGACTATGGACTCTGAGAAACAAACTGAGGGTTCTAGAGGGGAGGGGGTGGGGGGATGGGTTAGCCTGGTGATGGGTATTAAAGGGAGCACGTACTGAATGGAGCACTGGGTGTCATACGCAAACAGTGAATCATGGAACACTACATCCAAAACTAATGATGTAATATATGGTGATTAACATAACATAATAAAATTTTTAAAAAAAGAAAGTGAGAAGACAAACCACAGAACGTGAAAGAATATTTACAAGTCATATATCTAGTAACAGACTTTTATCTAGAATATACAAAGATCATACACAACTCAATAATAAAAATACATATAATCCAATTTAAAAATAGGCAAAAAATCTAAATAGGCATTTCTCCAATAAAGGTATACAAATGACCAATAAGCCCATGAAAAGATGCTCAACACCATTAGTCTTTGAAGAAACACAAATCAAAACCTCAATTAGATAGCACTTAACACCTACTAAGATGACTAGAATAAAAAGGTCAGATTCTTCTCAAGCGCACATGAGACAGTTTCTGGGATACAGACCATATGTTAGGCCACAAGTTAGTTCCAATATATTTAAAAATATAGATATCATTCAAAGTACATACTCCAACCACAATGGGATGAAGTTAGAAATAGAACAGAAGGAAAACTGGAAACTTGACAAATTTGTGAAAATTAAATAACACCTCTTAACCAATGTATGCAAGAAGAAATCACAAAGAAAATTAGAAAATACTTAGAGATAAATGAAAATGAAAATGCAAAGTACCAAAACTTATGAGACACAATGAATGCAATGCTCAGTAGGGAATTTACAGTTATAAGTACTTACATTAGTAAACAAAAAAGATCTCAAAACAGTAACATAAATTTATAATTTAAGGAATAAGAAAAGAAAAAAACTAAACCCAAAGCTAGCAGAAGGAAGGAAACAATAAAGAATAGGCAGAGATAAACAAAATAAAGACTAGAAAGACAATAGGGAAAATCAATGAACCAAAAATTGGTTTTTTGAAAAGATCGATGAACTTGAGAAACCTTTAGCTAGATGAACTAAGGAAAAGAGAAAGAAGGCTCAATAAAAAGGAAAAATAAAATAAGATGAAAATAGGGAGGCAAACCATAAGTGACACTGAACTCTAGGAAATAAACTGAGGGATGCTGGAGGGGAGGTGGGTGGGGGGATGGGGTAACTGGGTGATGGGCATTAAGGAGGGCACTTGATGGAATGAGCACTGGGTATTATTTGCAACTGACGAATCACTAAATTCTACCTCTGAAACTAATACAGTATGTTAACTACATTGAATTTAAATAAAGAATTAAAAAAATTAAAGTGGTGGTATTACCAATGATTCTACATAAATAAGAATTATAAGAGTACTATGAACAATTGAACATGAACAAACTGGATAACCTAGATGAAATGGATAAATTACCAGAAACACAAAACCTACCAAGACTAAATCATAAGGAAATAGAAAAGTCTGAATACACCTATATCCAGTAAAGAGATTGAAGCAACAATCAAAAATCTCCCAAAAAAGAAAAGCCGTAGACCTGATGGCTTCACTGGTAGATTCTACCAAACATTTAGAGAAGAACTAATACAAACTGTTCTTAAACTTTTCAAAAAGGCACACCTGCGTGGCTTAGTTGGTTAAGCATCTGCCTTCCGCTCAGGTCATGATCTCAGGGTCCTGGGATCAAGCCCCGTGGTTGGGCTCCCTGCTCAGTGGGGAGTCCGCTTCTCCTTCTTCCTATGCCCCTCTCCCTGCTGTGCTCTCTCTCTCTCAAATAAATAAAATCTTAAAAAAAAAAAACTTTTCAAAAAAAAAATGAAGGGGAGGAGACACTTCATAACTCATTCTCTGAGGCCAATATTACCCTGATACTAAGCCAGAAAAGACACTATAAGAAAATAACACACCAATATCCCTTATGAACACTGATACAAAAAAAACCTGAAAAAAAATATTAGCAAATTGAATTCAGCAGCATATTAAAAGGATTCTATACCATGACCATGTGATATTTGTTCCTGGAAAGCAAGGATGTTTCAACATATGAAAATCAGTCAGTACAATGCCACATTAACAGAATGAAGGAAAAAAACACATTATCATCTCAAATGATGTAGAAAAAGCATTTGACAGAATTCAACACCCTTTCATGATAAAAAAAAAAAACAAACCATGCTCAACAAAATAGGAACAGAAGGAAATTGCCTCCACATAATAAAAGCCATATATGAAAAACCCACAGGGAACTTAATACTCAATGGTGAAAGACTGAAAGCTTTCCTCTAAGGTCAGGTAGAAGGCAAGGATGCCTGCTTTGGCCACTCTATTCAACACAGTACTGGAAGTTCTAGCTAGAACAATTAGGCAATAAAAAGAAATAAAAGGCATTCAAATTGCAAAAGATGAAGTAAAATAATCTCTACTGGCAGATTATATGATCTAATATGCAGACACCTTGAAGATTGCATTAAAAATCGTTAAAATTCATAAATGAATTCAGCAAAGTACCAGGATACAAAACGAACTTGCAAAAATCAGTTCCATTTCTATATGCTAACAATGAACAATGAAAAATTCTGGAAACTATGAAAACAATTCCATTTACAATAGCATTGAAAAGAATAAAATACTTAGGAGTTAACAAGTATGTGAAAGACTTGTACAATAAAAATTACAAAACACTGGTAAAAGAAATTAAGGAAGATATAAATAAAGGAAAACACATCCTATGTTGATATTGTTAAGATGTCAATACTACCAAAAGTGATGTACAGATTCAATACAATCTCTATCAAAACCCCAATGAGCGGGGCGCCTGGGTGGCTCAGTTAAGTGTCTGCCTTCGGCTCAGGTCATGATCCCAGGGTCCTGGGATCCAGCCCCGCATTGGGCTCCCTGCTCAGCGGGGAGCCTGCTTCTCCCTCTCCTGCTCCCCCTGCTTGTGTTCTCTCTCTCTCTCTGTCAAATAAATAAATAAAACCTTTTAAAAAAAATAATAAAAATAAAAATAAACAATGATACTCTTTTTTGCATTAATAGAAAAACCAGGGGCCCCACATCAGGCTCCGTGCTGGGCATGGAGCCTGCTTACAATTCCCTCTCTCCCTCTCCCTCTACACCCAACTGCTGTTCGCTCTCTCTTAAAAAAAAAAAAAAAGTTTAATAGAAAAATCCATACCTAAAATTTATATGGAATCTCCAGGGATGCCCAAACAGACAAAAAAAAATCTTGGAAAGGACAAAAAAAGCTAAAGGTCTCACACTTCCTGATTTCAAAACTTAATAAAAACTAACAGTAATCAAAATAGTTTGGTACCGGCATAAAGACAGGCATAATAGACCAACGGAATAGAATAGAGAGCCCATAAATAAACCTTCATATATATGGTGAAATGATTGTTAACAATGATAGCAAGATCATTCAACAGAAAAACAATACTCTTTTCAACCTATGTTGCTAGAAAAACTGGATTATGCATGTGCAAATGAATGAAGTTAAAACCTTACATAACAGCACATGCAAAAATTAACACAAAACGGATCAAAGACCTAAAATTAGGACCTAAAATTATAAAACTCTTAGAAGAAAACATAGAGGAAAAGCTTCAAGTCATTGAATTTGGCAATAATTTCTTGGATATGACACCTAATGTATAGGCAACAAAAGAAAGAAGTGGACACAGAGTACTTCATGAAAAATTTTAAAATTTATCCATCAATAGCTTCAACAGAGTAAAAAGGCAACCCACAAATGGGAAAATTTTTGCCAATCCTATCTGATAAAGAATTAATATCCAGAATATACAGAGAACTCTAAAATTCAACGACAAAAAGCAACCCGATTTTGCAATGTGCAAAAAAGAATGTAAACAGACATTCTCCAAAGAAGATATCCAAATGGTCAATAAGCACATGTTCAATACCATTAATCACTTGGGAAGTGCAAATCCAAACTACCCTGAGATGCCACCTCACACCGATTAGGAATGCTACTATCACAAAACAGAAAGCAACAAGGGTTGGTGAGGATGTGGAGAAACTGGAAAGGTTATGCACCGTTGCTGGGCATGTAAACTGGTGTAGCTGCTGTGGAAAGCAGCGGGGCTGCTCCTCAAACAATTAAAAATAGAATTCCCATATGACTCAGCAATTCCACCTCTGGTCATATGCCCCAAAGAAGTAAAACCAGGGTCTCAAAAAGATATCTGCACACCCATGTTCATACAGGCATTATTCACAACAGGTAAAACACAGAAGCAACCCAAGTACATGCTTATGGAAAATGGATAAACAAACTGTGGGATAGACACACAGTGGCATATTATTTGGCCTTTACTTGGATGGAAACACTGACGCTCACTACAACCTGGATAAACCTTAAGGTTATTCTGCTAAGTGAAATAAGCCAGTCACAAAATGACAGAGACTATATGATTCCATTTATATGAGGGTACATAGAGTCCAATTCAGAGAGACAGAAAGTTGAATGGTAGTCTCCAGGGTCTGGGGAGACGCGAAGTTATTGTTTAAATGAGTATGGGCTTTCAGTTTTACAGAATGAAAATAGTTATGGAAATGGGTGGCAGGGATGGTTTCACATTACTAACGTATTCAATACCACTGAACTATACATGTCAAAACGATTACGATCCTAAATCTTATTTTATGTGTATTTAACAACAATAAAAAAATTGAAAAGAGAAAAATAGGCTTTTTGAGCGGGGTCATTAGCTGAAGGGGTTTTGAATCCCATCTGACGTCCCGTGCTTTGTTCCCAGAGAGGCACCCCCCCTCCTACCCTTTATCGCAGCGGCCCGCTTCCATCCAGGACTCGGTGTTTCTAACCCACCCCCAAAGCTGGGGAGCTCTCGAGCTCTCCAACTACGAACCGCAGAAAGGAAGTCAACCCCTTGCCTTACCAGGGTCCAGGAAGGGCCGGCAATCCTCGGCAGCACCGTAGCCCAGCTCCGGCAGCCCCGCCTGGGGCATCCAGGCCTCTGCCACAGGGGCCTCTGGGGCGGGTCCCATCACTTGCAGTGGGGGCGACTCCAGGTGGATGTTTGGTGGTACGTGTGCCGGGCCCACTGGTACCAGCTCCTCCAACAGCATTTCCTGCCTATCGATCTGGGGGAAATGGCACAACCCGTCACTCTCCAGTCTACACCGGCACCGCCCGGTGCCAACAATGGGTGGGAGCCACCCACGTCGTTTTCATTGTCCAGGACCCGCATAAAACAAAGAAGACATTGGTGAAGTCAGTCCTGACGACATGCATGATTCCACCAATATGGCTGAGATACCACACTTTCAGAACGTAACCACTATGAACAAGTATTCATGAGACATCTCACCTACTTTATCTTTCGTACTCAGTCTTCTGAACGTGATGAGCATCTTACACTCACAACACATCTCAGTTGGGACTAGCCACATTTCTAGAGCTCAAGAGCCACGCCTGGCTGGTGGCTACCATACGGGGCAGCGCCACGATTAGGCCACAGGCGGATAAAAATCCTATAGAGCAAGCCAAACCCAGGAGACAGAGAAAGGGAGGGCGCACCATAAACTCACTCTATCCTGGGGGGTCGGGGGGGAGGCGGCAGGAAAGTCTGCAAGACTCTGGTTCGGGCGGGCTACCTGCAGAGCCCTATCAACACACAGTACCGAAGCCCTTCCTCCCTTCTGCCAAAGGTTCTGCCCTGTGCCAGGGGCTTCTGAGCAGGGGGCCCTGGCGCCGCCACCCAAGGCGGATGCGGCACGATGGCAGGTGGCTGTCAGGACCCGGCGGGCAGAGACAGGAGTGGGTATCATTCCCAGTGCGGAACTGTTCCGGGTCCCCACCAACTCTGGGGTGCCCCCGCAAACTTGCGTCGAGGGAGAAAGAACGTGTCAACCTCACCCTGGGGCGCGTATAGACACAAGACATTTCTGCATCATTTAGCACGACTTGCTACTTCTAGGAAAGCCCGCCTTTGGAACTCAAGCAACCACTCTCTTGCTCATTGCTCAGATTTACTGACACGTGTGGCCACTTTGGAAAACCACAGAGCAGCCGTGCCGGGGGCTGTCGCCGTCACAGTGAGTCTCTGCACAGGCGCGAGCACGTGACAACCTTGTGAGGTCTGCCGGTGCGGTCCAACCCCAACGTGTGTGTTCACATGCTCACTCCACGATGACAAACTACATTCCCTTTCCTTTATATTCTTTCCGGGCTCCACTTGACTCGGGTTGGCAACATTTTCTTAGAAAGAGTCAGATAATAAATAATTTACACTTTGTGGGGCATGTTGGTCTACTGCCTACAGTTCTTGTATTAACAACCCTTTAAAAAGGTAATAACCAGGAACGCCTGGGGGCGCCTGGGTGGTTCAGTCAGTGAAGCGTCTGCCTTCGGCTCAGGTCATGATCCCAGGGTCCTGGGATCGAGCCCCACATCAGGCTCCTTAATCAGTGGGGAGCCTGCTTCTCCCTCTGCCTGCCACTCCCCGTGCTTGTGCTCTCTCTCTCTCTCTGACAAATAAATAAACAAAATCTTTTTTAAAAAATAAAAAGGTAATAATCATTATTAGTCACAGGCTGCAGAAAACAGGCCATGAGCTCCATTTGTCCCATGGACCACGGAGCACTTTTTTTTATTTTAGTTTTTATTTATTTATTTGACAGAGAGAAAGAGAGATAGCGAGAGCAGGAACACAAGCAGGGGGAGTGGGAGAGGGAGAAGCAGGCTTCCTGCCGAGCAGGGAGCCTGATGTGGGACTCGATCCCAGGACCCTGGGATCATGACCTGAGCCGAAGGTAGACACTTAACGACTGAGCCACCCAGGCGCCCCACAGAGCACTTCTTATAGCAATGTTTTTGATTTTGCGTATGTAAGCAGGTTACACTATACATCAATTTCATTTCAGGATGGCAGAAGAGGCAGTATGAAATATCTGGTACAGAATAGGAGTTGTGTTTAATAGTTGAGAACTGCTGAGCCATATATGCTAATTCCAGCAGAAGGGAAAAATGAAAATCACTTTAGGGAAAGCATGGAGCTCAAAACGAAATGTCTGATCTAGTATAAGATGTCTCTGCTACTTCTTTTTGTCTAATTACCAAGATCCCAAACTCTTTTCTCACCTGTTGCTCTGGTATCTCCAGTTCTCTCTGTAAGTCTTCAATCAGTGACACAACTCTTTCTCTATTCTCTGGGCAATGTTCCCTCACCCAGGTCTCTATCTCTGTGGGCAGAATGGTTAGGAACTGCTCCAACACCAGCAGCTCCAGGATTTGTTCCTTAGAACGCAGCTTTGGCTTCAGCCACTGACAGCAAAGCTCCCAGAGTTTGTTGAAAGCTTCATGAGGCCCGGCCGCTTCTTTGTACTGGAACTGCCTAAAGCGCTGACGGAAGACTTCACAGTCGGCATCATAGTCTTGAAACACGGAGCCCTGATTCAACGAGGCCTGGATCGCGCAACCCAGGGCCACCGCCATTGCACTGTTCTGGTCGTGTACACTTTCTCTGGGGCCTGAAGTCTCAGATTCCAATCTGTTTGTGGAGGCGTCAGGGGGAGCCACCCACAGCTGAGGACAGAACAAAACAAAAAAGGAAACAGGAGTGGTTACCCCAGGCCATACTCACTTCCCTTAACTTGCTTACATTCCACCAAGCCCTAGAGCAGCAAACCTTAATCTTCTTTGGTGATTTTGAAACTCTAATAAAGGCCATGGTATCACTTCCTAGAAAAATACACAGACACATCTAATTCTGCATCCGTTTTCCAAAAATTTACAAAATGTTCTAGAGCATACATGGACCCCATTTCAAGTTTAAATTCATTGAGAGGCACCTGAGTGGCTCAGTCATTAAGCATCTGCCTTTGGCTCAGGTCATGAGCCCCGGGTCCTGGGATCGAGCCCCGCACATCGGGCTCCCTGCTCCGCGGGAAGCCTGCTTCTCCCTCTCCCACTCCCCCTGCTTGTGTTCCCTCTCTCGCTGTGTCTCTCTGTCAAATGAATAAATAAAATCTTTTAAAAAAATAAATTCATTGAAGTTGCATTCAGTTTCTCATTCAAATTAGCCACATTTCAAGTGCTCCATACATAGGATGTCATTGTAGAAAGTTCTACTGGACAGCTCAGCTCTAGAATTCCATTGATCCAAAGCTAAGAACCTCTTCCCGTAAATAAACCACCACAGATGTGCTGGCCTGTAACCCCACTCACAGTTTAATACAAGCTATCTTGTGTCTCTGAATATACACAGGCACTGATGAAGAACCCTGAAAGTCCATGTGCCTTTCAATAACCCATAGTCACCTTCAGTCACCAGCATCTTAGCTAGAGCCTTGCGTCCAAAAGCTACAGATCCACAACCCTTCGTTCTTCTCCACTCAAGGGATGTGCACTTCAGCCCACATCAGCCTGACCCTCGTGATGGCATGTCAAGTGGCTTTCTCATGAGAACGATACACTGCCACAGGGCAGGCCACCAGCCATCTGGGATGTATGAGTAACAAAGGACACTGATCACATTCCTCTTGCTATGTCCACGTGCTGTTCAAAGTCTCCCGCATATGGCAGGTCCAGGTCACGTAGCTCTCACCCAGAGCAAGGACGTGGGGACTAGTATGATGCCCTGAGTACAGATGAGGGGACTGAGATTGGAGGCTCAGGAGCACTGAATGACTTGTCCCAGGTCACACAGGAAATGCCAGAGGGAAATGGTGAGAAGGATGGAATGAAGAGATCTCTGCAACACTCATGTCTCAAATCATCCAAACGTTCTTAGTGCAATGTCTGAGGTCAAAGACATGGTCACACGCAGGTCTCAATATCGGTACCCACCTTATGCTACAGATCCTCTCTGTATTTGCCCAGATGCCTCATGTACCTGTCTTCTTCCCTGCAGTGGCACAAGTTAAAAAATACTCATAATCTTTCCTACCTAGCCATCCGAAATGTACATTGGGAACTTATCATCCTTTATCTTGATGGTAACCTGAACTTCAGCAGCAGACCCATCCACGTGCGATAACCTGCTGGCTTTGTGACCCTGACACCCAGTGCTTCTGTCTGTAACATGAAAATAATCGTAGCATCGATTTCATAAAATTTCCTGTGGTGCATCCAACTGTGTGGAAGCGAACGGCAGCTGCCTGGCCTGGCACAGAGGAAGCGCTCAAGCAAGGTTACTGCTCCCCAGCACTCATTCCTAGAAAGTTCCACGTCCCCCCCACCCCACTCCAGGCATCCAACCCTCCTCCCTGGATGGCATCCAGGGACCGGCCGGCTTGAGCTGTGGAACCGCCCTGACCCTGCTCAGCCTCGCAGTTGGCCGCCCTCCCCAGATGGGCCCGAACCCTCCACCACGTCCAGCAGGGCCCTGATTGTCCCGCCGGCCCTCCAACCGCCCTTCCGCAGGGAAACATCACTGCATCCCAGGACTCACGGCTTCTCCCCAAACCGGCCCGAGCGAGCCCGCGCTCCCCCGGCCCACGGATAAAGAGGGTGTGCGCAAAGCGGGCACTCGGGGAAAGGCGAGGAGGGACACGTCGCGGGAACTTCTAAAAGCCGGTTACAAATCGGCCGCCCGGGGCGGGGGCACGGCCCCTGCGCGCTCCCCACGGGATGTCCCGGCGCCCCGACGGGCGCTCCAGGCCCCGGACAAGCCCGGGAAGGCCCGGCCGGGTCGCAGGGAGCGGCAGCGGGGACCCGGCCGGACAGGGGCCCGCCGCCCGCCGCCCGTCGCTCGTCCACGCGCTCGCCGCCGGGTCAGGGCTGGCGGCAGCCGGTTGGTGTAGCCCTAGCTGGATGGAGCCCCGCCGCCCGCGCCCGCGCCCGCGCCCCAGGGACGGCCACGCCCTCTGGCCGCTCAGGGACTCACCGCCTCGGCGCCCACGGCTTTCCCAAGCTCCCCGGGGCAGGCGCGCAGGACGCAGGCGCGCGGCAGCCCTGAGGACTACATTTCCCGGCAGGCCCGGAAGCACGCGCCCCGCCGTCTGGGCCCGAGAGCATGCTGACGTGGGAGGGACGGCCACTTCCTTGGCCTCCTAGGGGCCTCCTGCCGCCTTGGAAGCGTTCCCGTTTCCGGTCTTAAGCGCTTCCAGAGCCCAGGGGGTTGGGTGGAACGTCCCGGGTTCCTGATCCCAGCAAGGGCTTCTATTCCGTCCGCCCCAGAGTAACCCGAGTGGTGGGGCCTCCTTTAACTCTTTTATTCCTGGATTACTGATTCTCCAGCCACTCAGTGCAGGAAGAATTTCTTGGGAGGCCCTGGTAAAACTTCAGATTTCTGGGCCCCGTCCCGATACCCTGACGCACCGCATCTCGCATGACGTGGAGAATGCGCATTTTGTTTTTGTTTTTTTTTAAGATTTTATTTATAAGAGCGGGAAAGCACAAGCACAAGCGGGGGTGGGGTTGGGGCGGGAGGGGCAGAAGGAGAGGGAGAAGCAGACACTCACCAGGGTAGCCCCAAGGGGCTCCAAGCCAGGACGCTGGGATTATGACCTTAGCCAAGCAGAACCCCCGCAACACCCCCGATAATTAGCATTTTATTGTATTTATTTCTTTGAGAGAGAACACAAGGGACGGGCAGAAAGAAAGGGAGAAGCCGACTACCTACCGAGCAGGGAGCCCCTCTCGGGACTCAATCCCGGGACCTCGGGACCACGACCACAGCCCAAGGCAGAGGCTTAACCGACTGAGCCACCCGGGCGGCCTGAGAACTCGCATTTTAATCAGTTTTCCTGGGCTTAGGACTCTACTCTTCTTCTCGCGGGTCACACTGGCCTTGAGCTACCTTTCTAGTTTCCTTCTTGAAGACCCGAGCTTCGACCTCGCGCCACCCGTGCGCTCCTCTCCACCCGCGGCCACCACCAGCGGGCTCGTGGGTGTTCGGGTTCCCCCGGCGGCCCGCCTCTTGTCCTCCAAGTGGCCCCGCCGCTGGGGTCACATTTTCCCTCCCTGGTGAGTTGGCGCGAGGCCAGAGACGATGCTGTCACCGGGGAGACGTCGTCCTCACATTGGTCCCCAGCTGGTGCCGTTGGTGTTGGGACACCATACTTTAGTGCGGGGACTTCCCTGGTGGGAGCAGGACCTAGTCCTGCGTGGGCCCCGGACAGAGAGGAGACAGCAGCCTGCGGTTGTGCCTCCCAACCCCGGGCGGAAGCGGGTCGAGGGGCAGGCGCCCCACCGCCCCGAACGCACAGAGGTCACGGCGCTGGAGACAGCTCCCCCCCCCCGGGCTGGGGTTGGGCTGCTGCGCTGGGACGGGGAACCCAGGGCACGCTGATCCTGCTGTTTATTGAAGCCCGGGGCGCCTGGCGCCTTCGACGGCGGTCCCAGCTGCCTTCAGGGTCAAGAGATCTAGGAACCTGATCCTGGCGTCCGGCCCAGGCTCCCAGGAGCGAAAAGGCTCCTGATGAGACACCCCCAGGAGCTACTGCGCCTGCCGCCAGGAGCTGGCCCGCCTCCCCACCTCCGGGCGCAGCCTGGTGGCCTCCCGCCTGCTCTTGGGGCTTTTGCCGCTGGGCCCCGGGAAACCGTCAGGCGGCTCCCGGAGCTTTGCCGCCCGGTGGCTTCGGCCTGAGGTGCGCACCCTGGAGCAGGTCCTTGAGCTGTTGGTGTCCGAGCGGTTCCTGGCCCTCCCGTCGCAGGACATCCACAGCCCGCTGCAGAAGCTGCTTCCGCAGAGCTGCGAAGAAGCCGTGCCTCTTGCGGCGTCTACGCGGAGAGCTTGCGGGATGAGGGAAGCGGGCAGAGAGACAGCGAGAGCGGGCGTTTCTGGTCTGGTTTGGGTTGGTCCGGAAGACGGAGACACCGCGGACTCTTACTCCCGGTTCGGATTTTCTGCATCGCCCTGAGTAGACCTTACTTGGGCAAGTGACTTTTTGTAGATTGGTCTGGAACTTGGACCCTGCAGATTTTCCGCGGGCGCAGAGTGAGCGGCAAGAGCGCCTGTGCCCAGCGGGAGGCGGTGTTGCTGCTGCCGGCGTCAGGGTGCGCTCGCCCTGGAGCCAAGGGGCTCCGAGCCTGGCTCTGCTCGCTGCCCACTAACGGTGGGACTTTGGGCAGCTTACTGTCCCCCCTGGGGCCTCCCTTCGCCGTGGCTCAAAGGCTCCTGGGGTGGTTTTGAAGACGAAGAGGGGAGCAGCGTGTACGTGTGACGACACTGCTGGTGCGTCGTAGCTGGTGCTTGAGACTCGGCTGGCCTGGCGTAGTGGCCGCGCCCGGAGTCGCCGCGACTCGCGAGGCCGAGGCGGCAGGGTGGCGTGGGCCGGCGGGCGCTGTGCCGGTCAGTGTGCGGGCTACGTTCGCAAGTTCGCCGTCCCTCTGGCGAAGCTCCCAGAAGCGGGAGACCGCCAGGGTGCCCAAGGAGGGGTGGGCCCGCCCGGGTCGGAAACGGAGCGGGTCCAGATTGGCGTGGGGCCCGGCAGTGGGCTCGTGCCCGTGCAGAGCCCGTGCCTGCAGCCTGGGCCACACAGGGAGACCCGTCTCCAAACAAACGCAGCGCTTCGCTGTGGTTCTGTCTGACTCGACGGTCCGGCCTCGTCCGCGGAGCTGGGTCTCAGTTACTGGTGAGGTCAGAGAAACAGTTTGGCCTTGAGGCTCTGAGGTCACGCTCCCCAGGCCCCCCCCAGGTTAGCCGACCTAGCAGTGAGGCAAGGGAGCCACCGGAAAAGGGGGGGAGGGAAAGAGGGAGTGCAGAACTTCAGGCCATCTGTGCACTGGGAACGAGGACCCCCCCTCCCGCGCCCCCCCCCGTACAGTCACATACACACATTTTCACTGAAACCCCTATAGTTTAAAACATTCTTTTTCTCTTGTTGTGTCCAGAGTGACTGGCCATGGTCTTCTGTGGACTCTGTCTTCAGATCCTTGTAATAATTTCCCTTGCCTTGTTGGGCCCTTTTATGATGATAAGTGATGGCAGGGTGGCTTTTAGGTCAGAAACAATGGGCTGAGAACAAAAATGCTTTTAAAGCAGCCTTTGCTTCAGGAGACAGCATGCAAGTCGCTGAGCTTCAAGCTGGAGCCCGGTGACACTCAGGGAAGCCCCGGCGGCATTAGCCACGGGGCCTCAGCTCCAGAAGAACCCACAGCAGTAAAGGATACAGGTGAGGAACAGAATGGGCGGGTGGGAGGGGAGAAGGGCTGTGGAATGGCCTCACTGACACCGGCCCCTAGAACATAGCCGCTAACGAGAGGGAGTTTCTGAAGTCAGTTTCCGGAAGGACCTCAGAAAGAGTGGTCTGGGTTTTTCTGGAGGAGGAGGAATTTCTTAGTAGTGTCCCTCTTTTAAATTAAACTTTTAATTTTGACATTATTATAGATTGACATGCAATTGAAAAAATGGACGGGTATCCTGTACCCTTTAGGTAGTTTCACCAATGCTGACATCTTGCACAAACTATACTACAATCCAGGGTATTGACATGAATACAGTCTGCATAGAGAACAGTTCATCCCTGCAGGAATCCCTCCTGTTGCTCTTAGGGGCTCAAACCCAACCCCGCCTCCTCCTGCCCATCCAACTCTTTTACCCAGTCCCTGATCTCTGGCCCCTGGCAACCACTTTTCTATTTCCCCCCGTTTTTTGTTTTTTTTTTTTAAGTAGGCTCCATGCCCAGGAGCCCAGTGCAGGGCCTGACCCCACGACCCTAAGATCAAGACCTGAGCTGATATCAAGGGTTGGGCACTCAACCAACTGAGCCACCCAGGTGCCCCAGTCTGTTCTCCCTTTATATAGTTTTGTCAATTCAAGAATGTTTTATAATTGGAATCCCATCATCTGTAACCTTTTGAGAATGTCTTCCCCGCCCCCACTCAGCATAATTCCCTGGAGATTTTTCCAAGGCATTCTGTGTAACGATATTTGTTTCTTTTTATGCCTGTATAGATATACAGCAGTTTGTTGAAACAGTCACCCAGTGAAGGACCTCTGGGTTGTTTCTAGCCGTTGCCTATCACAAAGAATCTGGTATGAACATGTAATTGCAATTTTTCAAAAAAGATTTTATTTACTTGACAGAGACACGGGAGAGAGGGAACACAAGCAGGGGGAGTGGGAGAGGGAGAAGCAGGCTTCCTGCCCAGCAGGGAGCCCGATGTGAGGCTCCATCCCAAGACCCTGGGAGCATGACCTGAGCCAAAGGCAGAAGCATAACGACTGAGCCACCCAGGCGCCCATAATTGTTATTTTTATGATCGATGCTTTAGCAGATAATTCTGACATCTCGTTAATTTTGGAGTTAGAGGCACTTGATTGTCCTTTCTCTTTCAGGTTGAGAATTTCCTGGTTCTTTGTATGAAGGATGATTTTCCATTGTGTCCTGGACATTTTGGGTATTATGTTGGGAGCCATTGGGTTCTATTTAAACTTTGTATTTTAGCAAGCAGTCCTCCTGTATGGTTTGGCCTGCGGGTCCTGGGCTACTCTTGTGGGCTGTGGTTGTAAGGACAAGATGATTTTCAGAGCCTCTGTGGTGTTTTTTTTTTGTTTTTTTGTTTTTTTTTTTAAGTAATCTCTTCGCCCAGGATGGGGCTCGAATCGTGACCCAGGGATGAAGAGTTGTATGCTTCGCTGTCTGATCCAGCCAGGTGCCACTATGTGGTGCTCTTTTGGTATGCTTGGTTTATGCTGCTGCTGGGACTTCCACATGTGCCTGTGAATCTCGCTTGAGGAAATAGAAGAAACCTATCCAGGCCAGCCTACGTCATGATTCTCGGTGGGGGATGGGATCCCACTGCCTTCAGAAAAAGCAATGTGTCCAGTGTTGGAGGTTTGGGAGGCAGGATGCCCTCTGCCAGTGGAAGGTGGGGAACATTCTGGGCCAAGCCCTAAGCCCTTGTTGGGGCCCGATTCCCTGTGCTGGTGCCTCCCGCCCTCGGAGAGTCTCAGGGTGGGCATTTTGAGGCCCAGGGGTGAAGGAGAGGGTTGCTGGGCAGGCTCTCCGTTGTGGTGGGATTCCCCCTTGCTGGTGTCCCTTGGTTTCAGGGGGCCTGTCTGGGAGTGGGGAATCTCAGGCTAGGTTGAAAAGGAGAGCGCTTCCCGGGCTGGGTGCTTGCTGTGTTGGCATGTCCTTTGCTCATGCCCCAGTTACAAGGTATCTCTGTGTCAGGAGGGGAGCCTTGGACATGGTGGGGAATAGAGTCCTTTTCGAGGCTGCTGGAGGGCCAGCCGGATGATGGGAGGCTTGGAGCACTGCAAGCTAGCGGGGAAGAGAGCTGTTATTCCTTCCCTGTGTCCCCATCATTTCAGATATTATTCACCCCCAGTTGCCTCCTCTTTAGAGTATGTAGCCCTAAGGAGCAAGGGCCAGGTTTGGCGGAAGGCATTCCATGTGGTACTAATCCACAGGATGCTACAGAGTAGGGATGCTGTTGTCATTGGGATTTCTCTCACCTTCATCGTTATCTGTCCTCTGACTTCTCCGCCCCCCCCCAGGGGGCCACGGGAGACAGGATGGTGGAACCAGGTGGTATGGAAGATGCTACTGTGTTCCCCCCACCCAGTGCCCTTCCTCCTTGCTGCGTGCTCCTCTCCTAGGGGCTTCTCCTGCCACCTGCAGAGGGTTCTTTTGCTCGAGATCATTGACATGTCTCACGCCCCCCTCCACATTTTCCTCCCGCCAACATCTCAGATGTGGCCCCGCTCCCCTTCTCCGCCATGAACCCTGGTCTCAGCAAGTCCATATTTGCCCCTTTTGTGAAAATGGGTAATGGGAAACCTCACTAAAACGGAGTCAGGAGGCTTTGGCAGGGGGACCTCTCAGCCCCTACGACTCTCGGTCAATTGCAAACCTAACAAGAACAGCCGGACTTGACCATACATGGACTTGAACTTGCACGTGGATACCACTCTACTATTGCAGCCAGAGGAAGAGATACTCTCCTTATTCCCCCACCCCACAACAGCTCAGGCATCATCCTCGGAACCCCCAGTTTACTCCAGTGGACTTAGAGTTTATAACAGCCTTCCCAATTTTCCCCTTTTCTCCTTAAAAAAGCCTACCTCTCGGGACGCCTGCACGTCTCATTCGGTTAAGCGTCTGCCTTCGGCCCAGGTCATGATCCTAGGCTCCTGGGATCCAGTCCTGCATCGGGCTCCTTGCTCAGCAGGGGGCCCGCTTTTCCCTCTGCCTGTCCTGCTCTCTGTCTCTCTGACAAATAAAAAAAAAAAATCTTAAAAAAAAAGCCTACCTCTCCTTTGTTCCCCAGACCCGCCTATGGCTTTACCACAGCTTGTTTGCCCTGGATTGCAGTTTTCTGCTATTCCCAAATAAACCCAACTTTTGCTGGTAAAATAACCGGCAGTTTTTATCTTTAAGGTTAGCACTCTATTCCATGGCTCTGCTAAGAGGCCTCCCTTGATCTCATGTTGCCTTGTGTGGGAGCAGCTCAACATGGGCCACATGGCACAGTAGCCCTGGAGTCAAGCCTCAGCTGGAAGAGCTTAAGTAAGGGAGGCTGCACCATAGTGGACGCCCTATGGCAGGTGGAAGGAGTGGAATCCAGTGACAGCACTCCACACACACACACACACAGAATCCATCTCCGATACTGTGCCTGCTCTAAGTCGTTTTTGTTTTGTTTTTTTAAGATTTTATTTATTGGGCACCTGGGTGGCTCAGTCGGTTAAGCGTCTGCCTTGAGCTCAGGTCATGATCCCAGGGTTCTGGGACTGAGTCCTGTGTCAGCCTGTTTGCTCAGCAGGGAGCCTGCTTCTCCCTTTGCCTCCCTCTGATTTTATTTATTTCTTTGACAGAGAGAGAACAAGAGAGCACAAGCAGGGGGAGTGCAGAAGCGGGCTCCCCGCTGAGCAGGGAGCCCCACGACGCGGGGCTCCATCCCAGGACCCAGAGGTCACGACCTGAGCCGAAGGCAGACACTTAACCGAATGAGCCACCCAGGCGCCCCCTAAGTTGTTCGTTTGTGTGTTTTTAGATTTTATTTATTTATTTGACAGAGAGAGACACAGCGAGAGAGGGAACACAAGCAGGGGGAGTGGGAGAGGGAGAAGCAGGCTTCCCGCGGAGCAGGGAGCCCGATGCGGGGCTCGATCCCAGGACCCTGGGATCACAACCGGAGCCAAAGGCAGACACTTAACGACTGAGCCACCCAGGCGCCCCTCCCTCTAAGTTTTTGACTCCTCAAAATTTCAAGGTACTTTTTTTAAAAATTCTCTTATATATTCTCCATTAATATCTTTAGACCCTTCTCTTATGACAAAAATTTCAGGAGAACTGGCTCAGTGTTCCAGCTTATCAGCTGTCCTGTCATTTGGGAAGGAGGGTCTGTGTGCTCAGGGATTTTCATCAAGCATTACTTATCATTTTGGAAATTGGGAACCGAGGACTATATCCAAATTAGGAGATTGTCTAAATAGGGTACGATGCGGCAGCGTGATGAACTATTACGCAGAAGTGTAAAACAATGCCCTAAAATATGACAAAAAGCTAATCGCTGGAGTTTGGGTGGCGGGTATACAATGTGCATTGCCCAATGTTTCCAGCTTTTCTGTATGTAGCAGAATCCTCATGAGAAACAGCTGGGGAAAGTCTTAACAAAAATCATGGTTCATGCTCACCCAGGGATGCAAAAGAAGGCGGGGGAGGGAACCCCATAAAACAAGACCCATGTACCTTAGAATCAGAAGTGCATCGAAGCCCAAGGAGGAAGGAATAACCCTTCCATTTGCTTGCATGCATCAAGTACAGGAAGTGAGTCACAGCTGTGAAAACATCGCCACTAATTCTGCAAAGGGGTCACAGCCCCTGTTTCCTTTGCCCGGGATGGTCTCCACTGTCTCCACGTCACTCTTCAGCCGCTGTGCTGCCCCAAGTCGAGCCCAGGCCCTTCGGGGAGCGCCAGAGACAGACAGGAGTCCGGACCCCCACTTCCCGGCCCGGGGCTCGTCTGAAGTCTGTCTGTGGCCGGCGGAGGCAGGGTTTGCTGCTGCTCGTGGCTCGGCACCCGCCGCTTGGGGTGTGCATTCTTCACTTCATCTTCCTCTGGACCCCAGATCCCTTTCTGGCTACCCATCTTTTTTTTTTTTCCCCTCTCCCTCTGGAGTTTCCTAGGCACATGCAGTTCTATTTTATATCGACGCATAAGAATTAGGCTCTTTTTTATCCTATTAAACCCGGGTTTCAGGGTGTCACCCACCCACACATTGTAACCTCCCCCAGGAGGATCTGCCCGGGTCATCAAAGCGCTGTTCCTCTTCCTTGAGGCATTGCACATGGAGCCTAGAAGAGTGAGCAGCCCCAGACACTCGAGGGGCACTAGAAAGGCACCCCAAGGGGAGCCCTTGCCCAGCCCCCAGTCTTGCGCCCCTACTGGCAATCGGCCCAGGCGGAGCTGCTGTCTGCTGCTTGCGTGAGATGGTGCTACACGGAACATCACAGGTAAAACACCCGGCATAAAAAAAAATAAACACAAAATAAAATGAAATATAAAACACTCAGCGCAGAGCCTGGTGCATACGTGCGTGTGTGCCCACGGCGGGGCAGATAAAGCTGGCCCATCTCCTTCCTTCTAAGTCCCTGCCCCTAGAGTCAGTATGAGGTAACACTGGCAGGACCTTCAGGGAATCACCTGCCCAGGGAAGTCAGGATTGATGACCTCCCATTCTCTCCAGGTGGTATTTCAAGCAGCAGGTCCAAGCCCCTCCCTCCAGGGTCCCGTGAGGTCACGAGAAGGGACAGCTAAGTTTTTTATATTCCTACTTTTACATCACATATTATATACTTTTTTTTTTTACTTGCATGCTCTAATATTCCTGCAAAAGAATCCGGAACAGAGTTCAACTGGTTTTATCTAAAAGTGAGGTCCATGCCGGGGACAGTAAAGATCCCTGGCCCCTAAGACCCAGTGGAGACAACAGAGTGTCTGTGACACAGGGACTGACCCTGTGCCAGAGCCACGCCTCCTCCTGGCTCAGGTACCCAGAGAGGCTAGCAGGAGGCTCCCGGGTAGAGAATCAATCAGGACCACATTTATATAACAATGGAAACAAAGCCCTAGGACCAGACCTAAGGCGTGAGGTGAAAGAAGTTTTATAACAACAAAAATCACTGAATTATTTGATTTTTTTCAAGAAGTCGCTTTATCTAAAAATTTTTACTGCAGCAATTAAGGAATGCATGGATCCAAACATCATAATCAGAAATTTGAGGTTAGGGGCGCCTGGGTGGCTCAATTGGTTAACCCGCTGCTTTGGGCTCAGGTATGATCCAGGATTCCCGGGATCAAGCCCCACCCAGGGTTGGGCTCCCTGCTCAGTGGGGAGTCCGCTTGTCCCTCTTCCTCTGCCCTCCCCCCTAAGCGTGCACCCGCCTGACCTCTCTCTCTCAAATAAATGATTAAAATAAATAAAATCTTTCTAAAAAAATCAAGATTACTGTCGAAAACTGTATCAACACACAATTTTAGAATGCCCAAAATCACCCCTGCTGGTTTAAGAGTTACAACTTCTCCAAACATTTCACAAGCCTTTGAAATAACTAAGTCTTAACATATATTACAGGGAAACCTACTAGCAAATTTCTTAGCAATAGAAGAATTCCTAACTCTGAAAGTCAGGAGCTCAAGAATAGCAAGAGCAGCTGAATGCGGGGGGGGGGGGGGGTGCATGTATTTTGAAACATATTTTAGCCTTCAAACTAGCTTGCCAGCACTTTTAATAAAAATTCACTGCCGAAGGAAGTCTCATTTCTTTCTGATAATATTACTTCTTACTAGGAATGGATTACATGCATTTCTTCCGCAAGAGAAAAGGCGTAAGGTTACCAGCTGCCGGACGGTGATAAACAGTAGGTGTGCAGAGTACGGCTTAGTTAAGTTCAACAGTGTCACACACTTGTTGCTGATGAAAAATATTCGGACTACACCAAAAAGAAACCTGATAAATCTTCCAGTGAACATTAATATCCTCAATTTATTCCTCACCCTTGTAAAGAGTATCTGTGAAAACCCCACAGCTTAATGGTGAAAGGATAAATGCTTTACCCCCATGATCAGAAACAAGACAAGGATATTTTATAGATTTCGCTATTCTATGAACAGAATCCTATAAAATGTGGCCTTTTTTCTGGCTTATTTCACTTAGCACAATGTTTTCGAGGTTCATCCATGTTGTAGCATGGATCACTACATCATTCCCTTGCATGGCCAAATAATATTCCATTGTGTGGATATACAATTTGTTTATCCAATAATCTTTTGTTGGACATATGGGCTGTTTCTTCTGTTGGGCTATTCTGAATAAAGGTAAAATTTCCATTTGCCTGCGAGTGTCGGTGTAGACATGATTTCATTTCTCTTGGGTATATGCTAGGCCATTGGTAATTCTGTGTTTCTTATCTGAGGAAGTGCTGGACGGTTTTGCAAAGTGTCTGCACTATTTTACAGTCCTATAACGTATGAGGGTTCCCGTTTCTCCATATTCTCTCCAGCACATGTTAATTTCTGTTTTGTCTTGTTTTTTGGCTAGCCTAGTGAGTGTGAAGTGATACCTTATTGTGGACTGGATTTGCATTTCCCCAGTAACTAATGACGTTGAGCATCTTTTCATGTGCTTGTTGGCCATTTGTATATCTTCTTGGAGAAATCTCTATACAAGTCCTTTGCCAATTTCTAAATTGGGGTTTTGATTTTTGTTATTCAGTTGTAAGAGTTCATTATATATGTGGGCTATTAGAATAAGCAACTGATTTTTGCCAAAGACACCAAGACAATTCAGTGAAGAAAGGAAAATCTTCTTCACAAATAATCCTGGGACAGCTGGGTAAGCACATGCAAGGGATAAAAAAGGACTCTTACCATACAAAACTTAGAATGGATCAAAAGACCTAAATGTAGGTCCTAAAACTATAAATCTCCTAGAAAAAAACATAGAGGTGAATTTTCACGACCTTGGATTTGGCCCTGGTTTCTTACCTACAATTCCCAAAGCACAACTGACTAAAGAAAACAAATAGATAAACTGTGCTTCATCAACAATTTTACCATTTTTGCATCAATGGACACCAGGCGCCCCAGGGAGATGCGCGGTAGGCGGTGCCGGCCGCTCTGGGGCGTCCCGAGAGCCCCCTGCTGCGCCGGGTCGGGGACCCTGCGCTCACGTGGGCGCCCGCGCTGCCCGGCACCACAAGGTACATTGCCACAGCCCTCTGCGCCGCGCTTCCCGTCGCTCGAGGGGATGGCAGTGGGACTCGTCCCGAGCGTCGCGGCCCGTCGCGCCTCCGTTGGCTGTGAGCGGCGCGGCAACCCGGTGCGCGAAGCCGCCCCGCCGGGGACCCCGGAGGCCGAGTCAGACCGCGCGCGGCGAGGGGACAGGCCCGGGGAGGAGGTGACCGGACGTGGAGGGCTGCAGCGGTCCCGCTTCACCGGCGGCCGGAGGGGCGGGGAGGAGCCGGCGGCCCCAGGTGCGGGCAGGCGCGGGGCGGGGGGGGGGGGGGGGGGGGGGGGATGGCGGAGGACCGTCCCCGCCCGGCAGGGGGCGCAGGGACAGGCCGCGGCCCCACCGCCCGGCACACGCGTGTCCGCCGCGGCGCTGCTCCCCCGGCTCCGCCCTCGCTCGGGTCCCCTGGTCGTGCCCCCCCACCCCCCCACAGCGCCTCCCCTCGTCCTCGGCCCGCTTCTCCACGCCCCACGTCCTCACTCGCGTGCCCACTTCCCCGAGGGCCTGTCGCCCCCCTCAGCCTCCCGGGGAGGGGGGGGGCTCTGTCCCGGGAGCCGGCACCCCAGTCCTGCTGAGACGGGCTGGGGCCTTCAGTCCGGCATAGTGTCCGCAGCCGCCGCCCGCCCGGCTTTACCCCACCCCGCCGAGGGGCCCGGCCATGCACACCTCGGGGGGCAGTGAGAAGAGCCATTACCTTCAGGAGGCTTGGAGGGTATTGGTACCAGACAGAGAACCGGTTCCCAACTCAGGTTCAGCTCCTCGCCAGTGAAAAAGGAATACTCAAGAAAGAAGTAATAGTGGGAAAGGAAAGGTTGCTTTATTCAGGAGGTCAGCAGCCTGGGAGGATGGTGGGCAGAGGTCTCAAAGACCATCTTCCCCATGCAGCGGGAGCCTGGGGGTTTTAAACGGGAAGGCTTGGGAAAGGTGGGGGGGCTGTGCACAGGAGAAGCAGGTGCCCTGGTGGTTAGTCCTATATTGACCTGTCCTTGGACAGACTTGCTGACATCAGCGGGGGCTGTTTTCCAAAGCAGTCAGGCCTTACCTTCTGGGAAAATCTAGTCCTTCACTCCTCAAGGCCAGTGGGCTGCAAATCTCAAGGAAAGTAGGTTAGTTCCACTACAGTCCAAGAGACTTAGGTCAGTAAGCAAGGAACACCTAAGCTTAAAGCAAGTTCACCCTTGGGCGCCTGGGTGGCTCAGTCGTTAAGCGTCTGCCTTCCGCTCAGGTCATGATCCCAGGGTCCTGAGATCGAGGCCCACATCAAGCTCCCAGGGAGCCTGCTTCTCCCTCTCCCACTCCCCCTGCTTGTGTTCCCTCTTTCGCTGTGTCTCTCTGTCAAATAAATAAAATCTTAAAAAAAAAAAGCAAGTTCACCCTTAAGATGGGTTGGAGTGCTGTTACAAAGTAACCTTCCCATATTAAAATGCTGTGTGCTCTAAATGATATTCTCATGAGCCTCAGAATGAAAAATATGGGTATCCTCAATTTCCCTAGGGCTCGAACCCTGTTCTTAAACAATGTCTTTCACCAGGGTAGCAACTAGGTTTTCCAGGGGGACACAGCCGGTGTCTGCTCAAATGCCTAGGGACAGGACTCTCCGTTCCCGGAGGGACCCACTTCTATCTACATCACCGGTCCCTGGCTTTTGTTTCAGGTTAAAGGTGGATGAGATGTGACCTGCCGTGGGATCTCACCACCTCCCAGGCTGTGCGAGCTGCCGCATTCCACGTTACCATGCATGGAATCCCCTGTCCCGCGTAACTAACCCAAGAAAGCTGCTTGGTCATAAAAACGAATCAAACCATAGGAGTGAAAATGCAGCTTTTATTTTAACAGTGGACGCAAGGCTATTGTTATTCTAAACCTGTTTGTTTGCACTTTCCAAAATTGCGCACAGGCCTAAGCAGGTACGTTATGTGACTTTTTGGCAAGGGCCATCTCCACCCTGGTGTGGCTCGTGTCAGCATCCACAGCCAGTTTGACAGATCCAGATCATTTCTGTGGCTTCCTAGTTGCCTACCAAGTAAAAAGCTCAGCACGTTTTCCAGGCCAGGGTGGGTTTTAAGTATGCATCTGCCTTCCTCTTGATGCTCGGGATGGGTATGCTGGGATGGACTTCAGAGCGTCCTTTCTCCATGATTCGCTGATGCTCCAGATGGCTTTGGAAAGAGCACAACAGAGGAAGCCTGAAAAAGTTGAGTAAACCCAGCTGATCCAGTGGGCCCCAGGGCTTCTCCCCCCTGCCACCTCCCCACCACACACATTGTCCAGAGTAGTCAGAGGATGTTGCTCTGGGTCACCATCTGGGGCACACATCTTGCCTATTGAGAATAGTGCTGCTATGAATATTGGGGTGCTAATATTTCTTCGGAATCCTGATTTCAGTTCTTTTTATTATTTTTTTTTAATTTTATTTATTTAATGGAGAGAGAGAGAGCACAAGCAGGGGGAGCTGCAGGCAGACGAAGAGGGAGAAGCAGGCTCTCCGCTGAGCAGGGAGCCTGACACAGGGCTCGATCCCAGGACCCTGGGACCATGACCTGAGCCGACGGCAGATGCTTAACCGACTGTGCACCCAGGCGCCCCCTGATTTCAGTTCTCTTGGATGACTACCAAGAGGTGGGATTCCTGTATCATAGGGTAATTTGCTCTTTAATTTTTGAGGAACTTCCGTACTGTTTTCCATAGAGGCTGCACCATTTGGCGTGCCTAATAACAGTATATGAGAGTTCCAATTTCTCTCCATCCTTGCCAACACTTGCTGCCTTTTGTTTTTTTGATAATAACCATCCAAACAGGTGTGAGATGTTATCTCATTGTGGTTTTGATTTGCATTTCCATAGTGATTAGTGACACTGAGCATCCTTTCATGTACCTATTGGTCATTTGTATGTCTGCTTTAGAGAAATATTTATTTAAGTCCTTAGACCGTTTTTTTTAATTGGGTTATTAGGTGGTTGTGGTTTGGTTTGGTTTGTTTGTTTGTTTGTTTACTATTGAGTTATAGGAGTTCCTTATATATTTTGCGTTTTAACCCCTTTATCAGATAAATCATTTGCAAATTTCTCTCCTATTCTGTAGGTTTTTTACTCTTTTGATGGTTTCCTTTGCTATGTAGAAGCTTTTTAGTTTGACTGAAGTAATTACTATTGACAAATGGTGATTTCTTTTTTTTTTCTTTCAGTAAGTTGTTTATTGTAAGATAATTTACAAACATCTTGCTGTCTTTAGTAGTTTAAACAATGGACCAACAATTTCTTCTGACAAGGTCAGCAGTAAGCTAAAAATAAAATCAGCTGGCTGAATTTTCCTTCTTTATCTCTTGTCTGAGGATGAAACTTGGTTTTCATTAATCCAGAGCTGCTGCACCGGAAATGATTTCAATCAACTCCTTCGTGATGACAGCCTGGCGGGTGCGGTTGAACGTCAAGGTCAGTTTGTCAATCATCTCGGAAGCGTTCTTGCTAGCGTTGTCCATGGCCGTCATCCTGGCACTTTGCTCACTCGTGGTGGATTCCTTTAGAGAATAGTAGATGATGTTGGCCAAATTGTATTCTTGGTAATTCTGCAGCACGTCAGCATCAATATCATCATAGATACTCATGCTCTCAGCACTTGCAACGGTTTCAAGGGAAAAGATGGGCTTTTCTTCTGTCTTGTAGGAGATGACAGACCTGAACCGATTAAAGATGATAGACCCTTCATCAAATTCATATCCGGAATTTAGTAGTTCAAGGGCAATGACGGACGCATCCCCAAAAGTAGGAGGTTTTCTTCCCACTTCTTTGAAGGACACCAGAAACTGGTCAGAGTGAGTCCTATGAAGTATACCCCTGATTTTATCACCAATTCCAACAAGCATGACTTCTTTCCCAGCTGCCGTGAGCGTGGCCACCTCACTTTTCATCTGTTTAGCAACCGAGGAATGAATAGCACCACAGAGCCCTCGATCTGAGGACACACCAATAAGAAGGTGTTTCTTCTTGTCTTCAGGCACCTTAATATCAGCTTTTTCATACAGAGCCAAAGATCCTGTCCCATATACTCGAGCTGGTTTCAGCTCCCTCTCAGCTCGGGCATATTTTGCTGCCGCTACCATTTTCATAGACTTGGTGATTTCCTGGATGTTTTTGATTGACTTTAGTCGCCTGGTAATATCTTTTAAAGTTGCCATATTTCGAACCTGGATCCATTGCGGCTGCACGGCGCAGCCCGAGAGCCCTGCGACGCCCGCCCGAGAGAACATGGTGGTACCGGCCCGGCTTCACAAATGGTGATTTCTTGATATCATCAATCCTTCTACATGTATTAGTTGGGTATCTACTATAAGGAAGACCTCCCTCTTCTCCCCCATTGACTGATCCATTCATTTATATCTGTCACTGTGGACTCATGTCCCTACTTGTTCAGAGGTTTATGATATGTTACTGTCATTATCCCACATTTGGCGCACGGGAGCCCCTTCAAACTGGCTTCTGTGCCATCATTCTTAGAGTGCTTCTTTACTTTCTGGAACAACAAGGTGTTCCAGGCTCATCTTGTTTCCCTGCCCCAGCTGGGGAATCAGCCATTTGTCCAAAGACTCCTGGTTCCTTTTGGTGAAAATTGCGGTGTTTTTGAAACCAAGATCTACAAGCTAGGTGCGCTTGCTGGTATTGGGGTGTAGTGGCTTTCTCAGCGGGCAGTGCTAGGATATGTGTATGTCTAGACGAGTGTGTGTGTGTGTGTGTGTGTGTGTGTACACATACATACAAACATCGTATATATACATATATACGATTGAATAGTGCCCCGCCCCCCCATGCATATCCACTCAGAACCGGAGAATGTAACTTTATTTGGAAATAGAGTCTTTGAAGTTGTAAGTAGTTAGGGATTGAGATGAGAGCATACCGGGCTAGGGTGGGCCCCCCAATCCAATGACCGGTGTCCGTACAAGAAGAGGAGAACACGCAGAGGAAAAAGCCACGTGAGGACAGAGGCAGAGATTGGGGTTATTCAGCTATAAGCCAAGGAATGCCTAAAATTGCCAGGAGCCACCAGAAGCCAGGAAGTCAAGAAAGATTTTTAGAGTATTCAGAGGAAGCACGGCTCTGTTGACATCTCGATTTCAGACTTCTGGCCTTCGGACATGTAAGAGAATAATTTTTGTTGTTAGACACCCAGTTTGTGATCATTTCTTACAGCAGTCCTCGGAAACTGACAGAGCATCCACAACGTCAAAGCAAGACCTCCAGTTCCAGTGCCACAGCAGAGTTCGTTCTAGTCTTCCCCCTTTCCACATTAGCACCTCCCTTCTCTAATGAGGCAAATCTAGGTCTCGTTTTATTCATTCCCCTGTATGGACTCAAACCGATCCTGCTAGCCTGCTGCCTGACTCCTGTGTAAGCTCCGAACCCCCACTCAGGCCTGCCACCCCCCTTCTCTGGCACCATCCGGCCTTATACACAGGCCCCGAGCCCCAGCCCTCCCACTCAGACCTACCTGCCATACCTGTGTGCCCAGCTCATTTGGGGAAGGGCCTGGATATTGTTTCAGTCCAGAGGCTTTCAGTTCACGTGACAGAGATCCAACTAAAACTAGCTTATGAAAGCTGTCTCACCAAATGGAACCCCATTTGAGAGAGTTGGCCTCAAGCGCAACTGGGATGAGTAACTCAGCATTGTCCCATTTTGCCAGGCTTGCTTCTACGCATCTTGAAGCTTCCCTTAAACATGTACCACTGATTCTTCTGCTCTGCTCCCATATTAACCTGTACATATCTGTTTGTTGCTGCACTTAACACCTTGCCATAAAATTATCTGCTTAATAGTTAGCCCTCTCCTACTAAACTGATTTTCTGAGGACTGGAACTCGGTCATCCTCCGTACCTATCATATTCTTAAGAACAAAAGAAGCCCCTGAAGATTATGAAAGGAATGAATCACTGTGGGTGGGAGGCAGTCTAGGAGAGTGAATAGGGTTGACAGCATCGAAAGTTCTAGTGAGTTTAAATGGGCGGCCATGACCTGTTGGCTAGGAAAACAGGGAAGCAAGGCTAAGAAGGCCTTCATTCCCTTTTCATGAGCTGTTCCCCCAGTCTCCCCACCCGGGTGCTCAGGACCCAGATCTGGCTGTCACCCCCATCCCCCCACATTCAGCCAATCACCAGGGCCTGTGTCTCCTGCCTCCTAGAGCCTCTCAAACCCTTGCCTTGTGTGCTCACACCACCGCCCTGATCTCAGCCCACCTCTCCCATCTGCAGCAGCCTCCTTGCTAGTTTCCCTGTCCCACATCTCGTCTCCCCAAATGCCCATTCAGGAGTCCGAGGGACCTTTTTAAAAGGAATAGCTCACCTGTACCTCTCAACAAGAGCCTGTGGCTTCCCGTGAGTGTAGACTGAGCTGCAACTCCCTCAGGCGGATTACCAGACCTGCCATTACCGGGCCTCTGCCCTGCATTCCAGCTTGCCCTCCAGCCCCTCTGCACTCCGCTCCTCAGGGCTTTCTAGGAAACACCCCTGCTGCCTGGGATGCTATTCTTAACATTCTTGCACGCCTCCATGTGACAGGCTGGCAAAAATGTTCTCTTACCATCTCGGTTGTTTTTTTGTTTTTTTGTTTTTTTCCCTAAGCCCCAAAGGCCAAGGACAAAACGGAAGTGGCAAGTACTCTCCCATTCTCAAGTTATTTTGACCCGGATCTCATACCATCTGTAACAGAAATCAAATCCAGGTGAAATGTGATCTCAATGTGCAAGGTAAAATAAGACAACTTTAAAAGGAAGATGTAGAAAAGATGTTCCTGATCTTGGGGTTGACAAAAATTTCACCAGGATTCAAACAGCACTAATAATAAAGGTGGGGAGAGATATATTGGCGTAGGTCACAACCGGGAACTTCTCTTCATCGAGGTACGCTAATGAGTGAGTGAAACCACAAGCCACGGAGTGGGAAAAGGGAATTGTGGTACATTTTGCCAGTATCTAGATAAGGTGAATAAATGTAGATTACAGGACGCGCTCCTAGGGCACGCCCTACAAACGAGACTCTTATTCTCTATAGCCTTGGTAAGTCAGTCTTCAAGAAACTAGATGAACTTCACCGGCGCCTGCGTGGCTCAGTCGGTGAAGGGTCTGCCTTCGGCTCAGGTCATGATCCCAGGGCCCTGGGATCGAGTCCCGCATCGGGCTCCCCGCTCAGCGGGGAGCCTGCTTCTCCCTCTCCCACTCCCCCTGCTTGTGCTCCTTCTCGCTCTGAAAAATAAATAAATAAATAAAATCTTTAAAAAAAAAAAAGTGACTGTGACACATGATGTACCTGGGAGCCAAGGGAAGTGATCTTTGCCACTGTTAGGGAGGCATCTGCGTTGCTCCAACACCCAGTTAGTGGGAACAAAACAGGAAGAGCGTATGTTTCCACATGACTTAAATATCGCATAGATAGAGGTCAATGGGGCGCATCCCTGTTTACTGAGAAGCTGGCCCTAAATCTGGAAGGATTGCTTCTCACTTACACCTATGTCGTGGTTGGCGTTGGACAAAGACATTTTCATCATAACAATTAAACAGATCTAGGACAGTGGTAAGAGTCGGTGAATACTCTAGAATTTGCATGCCTTGGAAGATGGGTTTGAAACGGAGTAAAACATAAAGCTGTCCTTAGGAATAAGGTCTGGCAAAACTGTTCTTCCGAGATAGCCTCGTGCAGGTGAAGGATTTATGAATGAGCGTTGATTGATGGGGTGTAGGAGCTGTTTCCCTCAACCTTTTGTCGGAGGATTCTTCTCTCAAGTGAGCAGCTTGGTGCATCGTAAGACCTGCTTGCTTTACGAGCTTGTAGAACAATGACTACACTTGCAGGGACTCTCCCTTCTGTGTTTTTTAAATGATTAACAAGGCTTGATCTCTGTCTGTAGCTTTCCCCACAATACTCGCAGATAAATGGTCTCTCTTCAATGTGCGTTTTCTGGTGCCAAGTGAAGACCCCTCTGCCGGCTGAAATTTTCCCCACAACTGGGCTATTTATGGGGCTTTCCTCCTGCGTGCATCTTCTGATGTCTCATAAAACTTGATCTATCACAAAACCTTTTCTTATAGTCAAAGCGCTGGTTCGTTTCTCGCGGGGGATAGGCTCTCTGGTGTGCTATGAGGTGGGACCCCTGAGTGGATGGCTTGTTACATAGAAAGCATTCATAGGGTGTCTCCCCTGTGTGAACTTGACGGTGCCTAAAGAGGTCTGCTTTACCCACAGAAGGGGTAAGAAGGACTCTTTTCCCACATTCCAGGCACTTGCGAGGGAGCTCTCCCCAGGGAATTTGCAGGTGCTTATTGCGTAGCTTCTTTTTAGCAACACATTTCCCACACTGCATACGCTGGGGCGCCTTCCCTCTGGGACTGTTTTGCTCCTGGGCTGTGGGGGCTGAGAGGTCTTTCCCGCTTGGAGCTCTCGGCTGTCTCTCGAAGAGAGAGGTTCTGAAGGCGGACAGGTATTGTGCAATCTCTGGGTAGCTGTTCTGCTGGGTTTCCCAATGGATTCGTTACCCGTTCGGAGAATTTGGGCACATTGGGACCAAGAAGGACATTTCCATCTAAAGAAACAGCAAATGGATACACGCCCTCCAGTTTTTTTTTTTTCTGCTTTGACATCTTTTCTTCATTTTCTTCCCCCCCCCCCGCTCCCCGTTATCAAAATCTGAGGGAAGGAATAAAAATCACAGATGTCACCATGTTCCCAGGAGAGCGGACATGGGGACTAAGAAGAGATCCTCAGCAGTTTGTGGGAAGACAGAAACTCTCAAGTGGCACCCTGAACCTCTTTACCCCGGGATTAAGGTTGAACCTCTCTTTCTCCCCGAGTGCCCGATGAACCCTCACCCACCTATCCTGGGGTCTTGGAACTGTTCTTTCACTTTCTTGGAATCCTGCAGTTCCTGGCACTTCGGCTCTTCTCTGTGCTCCACTGGGCACCCCGGGTCAGGCTTTGGTCTTGGCTCTCCTGGGCAGAGGAGAGACGGGAGGAGGGGTGCATGGAGTGGCCACGGGTTTCTCCCGAGTCCTGGCTGCTTCCTGGCCACATGGCCTCTCAATAGCTACCTATTTCCTTCTCACGGTTGCCTCACCAGGAGCCTCTGACATGTCATTTTTGTTGTTTTGTTTTTGTTTTTTAGGATAAGAACAAAACCCAAGTGGATGGAACTAGAGGGTATTATGCTAAGCGAAATAAGTCAGTCAGAGAAAGACAAATACCATATGATTTCACTCCTATGTGAACTTAACAAACTTAACGGAACTTAAACAAAACTTAACAACTTAACGGAACTTAAACAAAACAGGATCACAGGGGAAGGGAGGGAAGAATAAAATAGGACGACTTCAGAGAGGGAGACCAACCGGAAGAGACTCTGAACTCTGGGAAACAAACTGAGGGTTGCTGCAGGGGAGGGGGTTGGGGGAAAGGGGTCACTGGGGGATGGGCATTAAGGAGGGCACGTGATGGAATGAGCACCGGGTGGTATATGCAACCGATGAATCACTAAATTACCTCTGAAACTAAGAATACACTATATGTTAATTAATTGAATTGAAATAAAATAAAATTAAATTAAAAAAAAAAAGAACAAGACCCAAATGAGGGGAGGGGAAGATCCCACTGTGGGATCTTCAATCTGTGGAAGGAGAGCGAACCAATTCTGGGGTGATGTCAATGCACATCATTTTGAGAGTGGATTTAGGTGAAAGCCAGAGCACGAAGTGGCTCTGCCTCCAGAGCTGGCTAACAAAAACAGAAACGCTGGCTTGCTGACTGCCACAGGAGGAAAGCGCAAGGCCGGCTCCCGACCCTGTCGTTAGTTTGCGCCCCCCAGCCTGTGCCCACAGCCCCTGTCAGCTAAGGCCACTAACCATCTCCTCCGGCCCGTCCCCCACCCTCCTGACCTCAGTTCCATCCTCTACTCTCCTACCTCCCGTAAAATACCATCAGGAATGCCGAATGAACGTGATGCTTGTTAAAAAAGGTGTGCACAGAGAGCAGCCCTCCTTATGTCTGCCAACCTGGGGAAAACAGCCACAGCGCTCATCACAAGACAAAGCTGGTGAGCGAAAGCAGCAACTGGCTCTCTCCTAGGTTGTGCCGGGAGCATAAATGGACACAATCATTTGGGAGGACATTTGACCATGTATATGCCCACTGACCAACCGTTCCTATTCTAGAAATTTGTCCTACCAACACAGGCCCATAGAAGGATGCTCCCTGTGTTTTATAGCTTTGGCCCCAGGGTATTTTGGTCAACAGCCAGAAGTCATGGCTCTATGCCTACTTCTGTTGGTGAGTCTCTTCTCCTCATCTTCATCACCAGCCAGTCTGGGTTACCACATAACCAACCACCAGATGGGTTGTTCTAGAAATGAGCCTAAGTGCACAAACGCGCCCTCTTGTATTGGCCCCTCGGTTGTTCATCTCTTCCCTGCAGGCTGAGATTCCTTAGCTCCCAAGCCTGCCGTCGGTGCCAAACTCAAACTCTCACACATCCAGTGATTTAAAAATTAGCCCCCAGGGGCACCTGGGTGGTTCAGTCGGTTAAGCGGTTAAGCGTCTGCCTTTGGCTCAGGTCATGATCTCAGGGTCCTGGGATCGAGCCCCATGTTGGACTTCCTGCTCAGCGGGGAGTCTGCTTCTCTTTCTCCCTCTCCCTCTGCCCTTCTGCCCTTCCCCCTGTTCATGCTCGCTCTCTGTCTCACGTGCACTCTCTCTCTCAAATAAATAAATAAAATCTAAAAAAAAAAAATTAAAGTTTACCCCAGAAGCACACTGTTAGCCATTTAGACCATGCCTACTTTGCAGATCACAGAAAACTTCACCCCCCATCTGCCAGCCATTGAAAAGATGGAGCTTTTTTTTGTTTTGTTTTTTGTTTTTTAATTTCTTTTTATTAGTTAACATAGTGTTACATTAGTTTCAGGTGTACAATATAGTGATTCCACAATTCTATGCATTTCTCAGTACTCACCACTGTAAGTGCACTCTTTTTTTAAATTTTATTATGTTATGTTAATCACCATTCATTACATCATTAGTTTGTGATGTGGTGATCCACGATTCATTGTTTGCGTATAACACCCAGTGCTCCATGCAGTACGTGCCCTCCTTAATGCCCATCCCCGGGCTGACGCATCCCCCCTCCCCGCTCCCCTCTAGAACTCTCAGTTTGTTTCTCAGAGTCCATCGTCTCTCACGGTTCGTCGCCCCCTCCGATTCCCCCCTTCATTTTTCCCTCCCTGCTATCTTCTTCTTTTTTTTAAACATATAATGTATTATTTGTTTCAGAGGTACAGGTCTGGGATTCCTCAGTCTTTCTATAACCCCACGCCTCTGCAGCCCTTCAGGATTCTCTGGCCCATCAGCTGCCCGGTGTGCTACTGGGCTATAAGATCATAAGAGACACAAGTCCTCTCTGTGAGCCCTTACTCCCTGGGGAGTTCCCTTGTCCTCCCTTTGGGACTCTGGACTTCTCCAGCAAGCAAACCCCACAGTTGCCACAAACCTTGTGCTCGCTGCTGCCACCTCCTGGTCATATCTTTTTCCTTGCTCCATCCCCAGATCTCTCAGACCTTCTCCAAGTGGTAAGAAGGATGGGATTTTGGTGATCAGGAGGTGGATATGAGGACCTCCCAGTCAGTAGGATGAAGCATATTATATCACCTTAAACAGTGATGAGAAAGGGGTCGTTGCCTTTGTTCCCACTAGGTGTATTTTATTTTTTGAATTCATCCTATATCTCGTTGAATATACTGGACCTTCCTGTGCTTTAGAGAGCAAAGTATTGCAGCCAAGAACAATATTGCTGCTGGGCATCATATGTGATCTTGGTACTTGGCGCTGTTGCTAAGAGGAGCAAGTTAGCATGGGGAATGGGGATGCACATGCAGAAAGATTTATATTTAAATATGACTGGCTAGGTTCTGCCGCTGGTCGCAGGCATATACACAAAACACAGATTTTACACACCTTGATGACAGACCAGAGATGTAGGTCAGGCAAAGACTGGAATATAAATAACAATATTTTATATAGTTTGGCTTTGACCATAATAGATACACATACGTACTTGTGGGTTTTTCCTCTGTCACTGCTATTTTTTTAAAGTAGGCTCTACAGCCAACGCGCGGCTCGAACTCACAGCCCTGAGATCAAAAGCCACAGGTTCTCCCATCTGCATGAGCCAGCCACGCACCCTTCTCTGTCACCTCAATTAAAAACGAGACAGAGTCCGTGTCTTCTACATGCCCAGGACTCATTACAGTAAGCTACAGAACAGGGTACCTGGACGAATTGATTAAATGTAGAAAGGGGCACAAAGTTTGTCGCCAAGCAGCCCACCATAATGGTAGGAGTTGAATTCTACGGGAGTTATGGCACTGTATAGACAATGTACAGTCCTAGTGTTAGGTGTGCAAGGACCAAGCCATTGCCTCCAAGGAGAGTGTGGAGTCCCGCCTGTGCCTCCCCCATAGTGGGCCAGGGACCTGGAGAAGAGAGGTGGCACTCCGAACAGAAACCAGAAGAGATGGGGACGGGGGGGGGGGGGGAGCCAGAGGTAAGCACTGGAGGGAGAATTATCTGTTAGCTTCAAGAGCAAATGGGTCAGAGTGTCTAGATGTTCTCAGATGGCCAGAGAGGGCCCTGGAAAGCAGGGAAGCCAGACAAAGTCACTGCAAGTTTGAAAGAGCTTGGAATCCACATAAAATGGCCATTTCTGACATGTTTTCTCCCAGGCTCTGCCCAGAGGACCTCGTGCTTTCTTACTCTACACCATCCCCCAAAGACCTCGACCATCTTAGAAGCTTCTGTCACCTTCTCTAAGCCTTTGGCTTGCACATCTTTATCCCAAACCCCAATCTCTCTCCTGAGCTCTGATTCCACATTGGCCACCTGGAGACCCATAAGCCTCCCAAATTCCTCATGTTCAAATCGAAACTCACTTTGACCCCCGCCCTCCAAATCTGACTCTCTTCTTGTGTTCTACCCAGTTCACGAGCCAGAAACCCGGATGCTGTTCTCAACGTTCTCTTCTCCATCACCCGAAGCCCAGCCGAGCACCAAGTCCTGAATTTTACACAGGCCACTGAGCTTTTGAATTGGTCCCACTTTTTTCACTCCATCATCATCAACACGACCCTAGTTTAGAAAATCATCCTCTCGCCTGCGGTGATTGCAACGACCCCCCAAATGGTGCCCAAAGCTGTTCGTGACCCAGGACGCTGCTTCTCTCTCCAGCCTCTTGAGGGCCGCTCAAGCTCCTCTGTGCCCCTCTCAGCACACATGCTGAGCATTCTGCCCAGAGCCCTCTCCCCTCCCCATTTCCCCCAGCCAGCAGCTTACTCCAACTCACCGCGTAGGTTTCCCTTCCTCCAGGACAACTTCCCTGTCTGCAGGGAAGGCAGCCCTCCTATAGACCCCCATAGCATTTGCCAGGCCTATTTACACCACATACAGGACCTACAGTCCTAGTTACATATCAGAGCAGTGCCTAGTTCTTAACACGTGCTTGTATCTATTGGTCGAATGAATAAACGTTAAGATGTGGAAAGGGACATGGTTTCAAAGCCCAGGCACTGGGTTGGTTATGGATCGACCAGATACCAACGTTTTGTAACTCGGACTATTCTCGGTATGTTCATTTTTCATGTCTCTTTGCTTTCTCAGCATTTCAGTGTCTTAAAAATGCCAACATGTTGAAGCGGTGCCTGAGAGAGTTAGAAAGGAGGTTTCTGGCCACACTTCGGCCAAAGTTCATGGGGGCGGGGAGAGCAGAGGGGTGTTGGGTAGAGACAGGAATTGTTGGTAGCACTGTGGGAGAATCCCCAAAGGAAAGTGAAACGCAGGAACACAGGAGCTACGAAGTCCAGCTGCCTTTCTCTGCCTGGACGTTCTCCTTCTAGTATAAACTCTAGGAGGGTCTGCAGCAGAGGTTCTCAGACTGTAGTGTATATAGGTCTCACCCAGAGAGCTTGAGAAAATGCACCCTAGGTGACCCTGATACACATAGGCTGCTTGCTACACTTGGAGAAATGCTCTCGTAGGTTCTGATCGAATGAGCTAGGTATTGGCTTTACACTCTGGTACGTGATTAAATCGTCTTCAAGGATCTGAAGCGAGTATATTCATAAAGTACCAGTCTGAACGAGGCTCTTAATGCTGTAAGAGCAACTAAGGAACCCACAACATCACAGACCCCATTAATTAAAATGTGCTGGCAAAATCAGCCTTATCTGCAGTGTCCATACTCCCCAGGGTTTCCTGCGTAACATTCTTCATCAAAATGTTCCTGAGCGGGGTCATTAGCTGAAGGGGTTTTGAATCCCATCTGACGTCCCGTGCTTTGTTCCCAGAGAGGCATCCCCCCTCCTACCCTTTATCGCAGCGGCCCGCTTCCATCCAGGACTCGGTGTTTCTAACCCACCCCCAAAGCTGGGGAGCTCTCGAGCTCTCCAACTACGAACCGCAGAAAGGAAGTCAACCCCTTGCCTTACCAGGGTCCAGGAAGGGCCGGCAATCCTCGGCAGCACCGTAGCCCAGCTCCGGCAGCCCCGCCTGGGGCATCCAGGCCTCTGCCACGGGGGCCTCCGGGGCGGGTCCCATCACTTGCAGTGGGGGCGACTCCAGGTGGATGTTTGGTGGTATGTGTGCCGGGCCCACTGGTACCAGCTCCTCCAACAGCATTTCCTGCCTATCGATCTGGGGGAAATGGCACAACCCGTCACTCTCCAGTCTACACCGGCACCGCCCGGTGCCAACAATGGGTGGGAGCCACCCACGTCGTTTTCATTGTCCAGGACCCGCATAAAACAAAGAAGACACTGGTGAAGTCAGTCCTGACGACACGCATGATTCCACCAATATGGCTGAGATACCACACTTTCAGAACGTAACCACTATGAACAAGTATTCATGAGACATCTCACCTACTTTATCTTTCGTACTCAGTCTTCTGAACGTGATGAGCATCTTACACTTACAGCACATCTCAGTTGGGACTAGCCACATTTCTAGAGCTCAAGAGCCACGCCTGGCTGGTGGCTACCATACGGGGCAGCGCCACGATTAGGCCACAGGCGGATAAAAATCCTACAGAGCAAGCCAAACCCAGGAGACAGAGAAAGGGAGGGCGCACCATAAACTCACTCTATCCTGGGGGGTCGGGGGGAGGCGGCAGGAAAGTCTGCAAGACTCTGGTTCGGGCGGGCTACCTGCAGAGCCCTATCAACACACAGTACCGAAGCCCTTCCTCCCTTCTGCCAAAGGTTCTGCCCTGTGCCAGGGGCTTCTGAGCAGGGGGCCCTGGCGCCGCCACCCAAGGCGGATGCGGCACGATGGCAGGTGGCTGTCAGGACCCGGCGGGCAGAGACAGGAGTGGGTATCATTCCCAGTGCGGAACTGCTCCGGGTCCCCACCAACTCTGGGGTGCCCCCGCAAACTTGCGTCGAGGGAGAAAGAACGTGTCAACCTCACCCTGGGGCGCGTATAGACACAAGACATTTCTGCATGATTTAGCACGACTTGCTACTTCTAGGAAAGCCCGCCTTTGGAACTCAAGCAACCACTCTCTTGCTCATTGCTCAGATTTACCGACACGTGTGGCCACTTTGGAAAACCACAGAGCAGCCGTGCCGGGGGCTGTCGCCGTCACAGTGAGTCTCTGCACAGGTGCGAGCACGTGACAACCTCGTGAGGTCTGCCGGTGCGGTCCAGCCCCAACGTGTGTGTTCACATGCTTCCTCCACGATGACAAACTACATTCCCTTTCCTTTATATTCTTTCCGGGCTCCACTTGACTCGGGTTGGCAACATTTTCTTAGAAAGAGTCAGACAGGAAACATTTTAGGCTTTGTGGGCCACATTCAGTCTGTATCTTACTGTCTTTCATCCTTGTTTTTAAAAAAGCAACCCTTTGGGGGACACCAGGGTAGTGCAGTCAGTTAAGCATCCAACTCCTGGTTTTGATTCAGATCCTGATCTCATGGTCCTGAGATCAAGGCCCACATCAGGCTCTGCGCTTAGTGCAGAGTCTGCCTGGGATTCTCTCTCCCCTGCCCCTCCTGCTCGTGCTCATTCTCTCTCAAATAAATAAATAAATCTTTTTTTCAAAACATTTTCTTAAAGATTCTATTTATTTATTTGAGAAGAAAGAGATGGAGAGCACAAGAAGGGGAGAGGCAGAGGGAGAAGCAGACTCTCCAGTGAAGGGGGAGCCTGATGGGGGCTTCATCCCGGAACTCCGAGATCATGACCTGAGCCAAAGGCAGATGCTTCACCCACTGAGCCACTCAGGCGCCCCTCAAATAAATAAATCAGTCTCAAAAAAATAAAAAATAAAAAAGCAAACCTTTAACAGGTTAAATCTGCTCCAGCTCCCGGGGCGTACACACACAGGCCGTGGCCAGATCTGACCAGCACCCCGCACAGCACGATACTGATGTTATTGGAGGATGGATGTGGGTAGGCTGTGTTCCCTTTGAATTCCATTCCAATGTATTTAAGGGGACACAACAGACTATTTGCTATAGGAGGGGACTGGGTCTGATACCCGGAGAAGCAAGCCATACACTGATCCGAGCAGAAGACAAATATAAAGGACCGGGCCGAGATCCTGGGGCCGAACAGGACACGGAGACAAACGTCTGACCCAGCGCCAGGGACCTCTGCTCCTTCCCGGGGTCTCACCCCCAAGACGCCAAGGGCGATGCCCACCCTCGGCTCTGGTAGCCCGGCTTCTGGGCAGAAGTCTTCTCTCACAGACACGACCTTGCTCTGTGCTGCCGGCCCAGCAGCCCCATCCAGCTCTCTGTCTCCGTGGGCAGGATGCTGAGAACGGCTCCAACACCAGCAGCTCCAGGACTGGGTCCTTGGAGCGCGTGTTTGGCTCCAGCCGTGGACAGCAAAGCTCCCAGAGTCTGTGGAAAGCCCAGCGAGGCCCGGCTGCTTCTTCATGCTGGAGCTGCCTGGAGCGCAGGCGGAAGGCCTCCCAGTCCGCATCAGACTCTTGAAACCCGGAGCCCATCTTCAGCGAGGCCTGGATTGCACAAGCCACGGCCACGGCCCCCTTCTGGCGGGATGCGATGGCTCTGGAGCCCCAAGTCTCAGATGCCAGTCAGGGGGAGCCACCCACAGCTGAGGACAGGACAAAAGCAGAAAGGGGGAACAGCAGTGGTTACCCCAGGCCAAGCTCACCTCCCTTCACTTGCTCACTTTCCACTAGAGCCCTAAGCACAGCGGACGCTGAGGGCAAAGCCATGGACTCACCTTCTAGAGAAGTACACGGACACATCCAATTCTGCGGCCAGTTTCCAAAAGGTTCATAGCATGTCCAAGCCCATCCCCAGACCCTCAAGCACTGTGCTGCCCAAGAGGGTAGCCACTCCAGCCACAGGGACATTCAAGTCCAAAGTGATTAAAGTACACAATTCTGGTCCTCGCTACATTTCACATGCCCCCCAGCCATCAGTGCAGGACGTTCTCTCGAGCAGCTTGGCTCTAGAATTTCACCAAGGCTGAGAACACCTGCCTTAAGGAGGACCCACCACCCACGTGCTGGCATGACACCCCACTCCCAGTCTCATGTGGGCTGTCTCCTGTTTCTACAGATACACAGGACACAGAGGAAATGGGGAGCAATACTGACAACTCTGGTGAGTCACCCTGAAAGTCCATCTGGCTGAGTCACCTGCAGCCACGGACATCTTAGGTAGTTAGAGCCTTGCCTCCAAAGGCTACAGATCCTCAACCCTTCGTTCTTCTCCACTCAAGGGGTGTGTACTTCAGCCCACATCAGCCTGACCCTCGTCCCGCGATGGCATGTCAAGTGGCTTTCTCATGAGAATGATACACTGCCACAGGGCAGGCCACCAGCCATCTGGTCCGCATGAGTAACCAAGGACACTGATCACGTTCATGGCACTGTGTCCACGTGCTGTTCGAAGTCTCCCGCATATGGCAGGTCACGTAGCCCTCACCCAGAGCGAGGACGTGGGGACTAGTATCATGCCCTGAGTACAGAGGAGAGGACCGAGGTTGGAGGCTCAGGGGCACTGAATGACGTGTCCCAGGTCACACAGGAAATGCCAGAGGGAAATGGTGACGAGGCTCCAATGCACAGACCTTGCAATGCCCATATCTACAAACATCCAAATGTTCTAAGTGCAACGTCTGAGGCCACACTTGTGGTGACAGAGGTGGTCACATACGTCTCCATAGGTCTCAAGACCTGTACCCACCCACGTGCTCTCCCTCTATTTGCTCTCACACAACTCGTGGACCTGGCCTCTTCCCTGGAGGGGATCAAGTGAAAACATCCTCATGACTCTTCCTGCCGGGTCATGGAAAACGACACTGTTCCCATCCCATCCCTGGGCAAGTGTCTGTTCTTGAAAGATTGATTTATTTATTTGAGAGGGGGAGGTGGCAGAGGGAGTGGGTGAATGTCAAGCAGACTCCTGGCTGAGCTGGAGCCTGACCTCACGACCCTGAGATCATGACCTGAGCTGAAACCAAGAGTCAGAAGCTCAACCAGCTGAGCCTCCCAGGCGCCCCACCCCGGCGCAAGTTTCTTAAAGGACACCCAGTGTCTCTCCTTGTACATCAGCTTCAGAAAATTTCCTGTGGTGGATCCAGCTGCGTGGAAGCGAACGGCAGCTGCCTGGCCTGGCACAGAGGAAGCGCTCAAGCAAGGTTACTGCTCCCCAGCACTCATTCCTAGAAAGTTCCACGTCCCCCCCACCCCACTCCAGGCATCCAACCCTCCTCCCTGGAAGGCATCGGGGAACCCAGCCGGCTTGAGCTGTGGAACCGCCCTGACCCTGCTCAACCTCGCAGTTGGCCGCCCTCCCCAGATGGGCCCGACCCCTCCACCACATCCAGCAGGGCCCTGACTGTCCCGCCGGCCCTCCACCCGCCCTTCCGCAGGGACCCTCACTGCACCCCAGGGCTCCCGGCTTCCCCCCAAACCGGCCCGAGCGAGCCCGCGCTCCCCCGGCCCACGGATAAAGAGGGTGTGTGCAAAGCGGACACTCGGGGAAAGGCGAGGAGGGACACGTCGCGGGAACTTCTAAAAGCCGGTTACACATCGGCCGCCCGGGGCGGGGGCACGGCCCCAGCGCGCTCCCCACGGGATGTCCCGGCGCCCCGACGGGCGCTCCGGGCTCCGGACACGCCCAGGAAGGCCCGGCAGGGCGCAGGGAGCGGCGGCGGGGACCCGCGCTGGACAGGGGCCCGCCCCCCGTCACTCGTCCCTGCACTCCTTGGAAGGACAGAGGCGCGTCACGGGTCGCGCCTACTCCCACTGCATCCCACGTCAGGGATGGAGGCGACCGGGTCCCGCGGCCTCGGGGGACGAAAGGGGCCCAGCTCCCCGGGCAAGCGTCTCTAGGACGCACAGGGCCGGCCAGGAGCCGCCCCTTTCATTCCCGCGCCCAGGGACACACAGGGTCCTGCCTTCTGTTCCTTTCCCGTGTTGGGGACGCACAGGGTACCGCTGCCGCTTCTATTCCCAGGCTCGGGACGCACAGCGACCCGCCTCGCGCCGCCCCTTCCATTCCTGCTCCCAGGGACGCACAGGGACCTGCTCCCGTTCCTTTCCTGCGTCCAGGGATGCACAGGGATGAGCCCCGCAATCGTCTTTCCATTGTCCGGCCCAGGGATGCACAGGGACCCGCGCCCCTTCCATTTCTGCGTCCAGGGACGCACAGGGACGATCCACGCGACGGTCCTTCCATTCTCCCGGCCACGGATACACAGGGACCCGCCATGCAGTGGCCTTTCATTCCCGGACCGGGGGACGCACAGGGACCCGCCACCCCTTCCATTGCCAGGCCCGGGGACGTGCAGTGGCCCTGTGCTGTCTCTCCTACCCGCTCCGCCCCACGGTCAGGGCTGGGGGCAGCTGTCGCGGGATGTGAGCCACCCAAGAGAGCCCCGCCACCCCCCCTTGGGGAGTCCGCGCTTCCGGCCCCAGGACTCCCTGCCTCCAGGCTCTCTGCTGCTGGGGCTGGGGCTGGGGCTGGGTCCGCTGCTGCCAGGGGTCAGTCGGTTGGCCTCCGCCTGATGGGAGCCGCTGAGGCCGGGCGGGGGAGTCCTGGCGGCACCAGGGCGGGGCCAGCGGGGGTCTGCCCCACGTGCCAGCTCAGCAGGAGGCGGGGAGGGGGTGAGGGGCAGGCCGGGCGGGGGCCCCACTATCTCCCAAATCCGCGCTCAGCACTCTCTACCTTCCACCGGGCCAGGGGAGAGGTTCTTGCGAGAGCCTGTTGAACATTTAGAGTTCTTCACCACACCTGGACGCCCTGAGTCGTAGGCTCTAGCTTGGGCTCCAATACGGGCATTTTAATAAGTGTTCCTGGGGATTTGGTCCATTATTGCGCTCAAATTTGCGTTTTTGAGCTTTTTTTTTTTTTGGCTTATGGAACATGACCTGAAATTATGAGAAATGATTGACCAGTCAGAATACGGAATGATCTCACTTATATTTGTAATCTTAAAAGAGCCAGGGGCGCCTGGGTGGCTCAGTCGTTACGCGTCTGCCTTCGGCTCAGGTCATGATCCCAGGGTCCTGGGACCGAGCCCCTCATCAGGCACCCTGCTTGGAGGGAAGCCTGCTTCTCCCTCTCGCACTCCCCCTGCCTTGTGTTCCTGCTCTCGCTATCTCTCTGTCAAATAAATAAATAAAATCTTAAAAAAAATAAAATTTAAAAAAATTTTTTTTAATTTAAAAATTGCCAAACTCAAATAAACAATGGTATTGGGAGGGGCAGGGTTGCAGGAAATGGGGAGATATTGGTCAACAGGGACAAAATTCCCATTATAAGACTAATTATAACTTTAATAACAAATAATTATAATTTTATAGCTCATATAATTTTATAATTTTTATATTGTATAGCTTCATATAATTTTATAACTTTAAATAACTATAATTAATTATAACTGAGTTCTGACTATCTCATGTACAGGAGGTTGTCTCTAGTTAACAATATTGCATTATGCATACCTGAAAACTGCTGAGAGAGTAAATCTTAAATATTCTCACCACAAAGAATAAGGTAACTATGTGAGGTGACAGAGGTGGCTAACACTATTGTGATAATCATTTCGAAATATGTGCTTGTATCAAATCACGTTGTACACTTTAAACGTATATAATGTTATATGTCCAGTAGAGCTCAATAAAGCCGGGAAAAAGAAAGAGGGAAGAGAAGGGAGAGAAAGGGAGAGAGAGAGGAAAAAAAGCGAATCTTCTGGCAGGGATCAAAGTCTTACATTTCTGTTTCACAAAAACTTAGCCACAAGTGAGAGGCTTCTGTTAAGGACTGAACCTGGGGGCAACCATGCATGCCCCCAGGAAGAGGACGGCTGGACTGTCTTCAGCAGCCCCAACAACAGAAACCCTGTTACTGCTTCTGCCTCTCCTCCCGCCTCCCCCTCCTGTGGGTGACAGGAGTTCCTGTCCCCACGCCAAGCTCTGGATGTGCATTTCTGGTCATTCCATTTACTTTTGGTCCTGAAGCCTTCCACGCCCTTTTTCCTCTGTCTAGGATTCCCCACTGGCCCATGGAGATAGTTATCTCACTTTTAGCTGGGGATAGATCTTTTTTACTTCTTTATAAAATATAACTCCCACTTGCAACCCCACAGATGGAACTGGGGGGGGAGGATTATGCTAAGCGAAAGAAGTCAATCAGAGAAAGACAAGTATCATATGATCTCACTCATATGTGGAATTTAAGAAACAAAACAGGATCATAGGGGAAGAGAGGAAAAAATAAAACAAGATGAAATCAGAGAGGGAGACACACTATTAGAGACTGTTAACTCCAGGAAACTGAGGGTTGCTGGAGGGAAGGACGGTAGGGAGATGGGGTAACCGGGAGATGGGCATGAAGGAGGGCACGCGATGGAATGAGCACTGGGTGTTACGTAAGACTGATGAATCCCTGACCTCTACCTCTGAAACCAATAATACATTATATGTTAATTACTTGAATTTAAATTAAGAAAATAAACAATTCTGCAATAAAAAAAAATAAAATGTAACTCCTGTATCATTGCCGTGGACTTTGAGGGAGATGGGAGGATTTTTCCTCATTGAAAGATGACCACCCTGATATGAATTGACCTCTTCTTCCCTCGTGTAACATAGCAGAAGTCAGGATTTGTATTATGATCGATGACATTTTAGGGAAAATGTGATATAGAATTGTACAGTTTGTTAATATTTGGTTTACACTATTCTATGTATAATTGGTCAGATTTGTAACATTTATCTATAATTTATTTTGGTTTTGTCTGTTTCAAAGGTGGAGAAAAGCAGAATTCTTTAGCAAAGGACTGATCTGATGATATAAAGGTTGGATTGGTATGTATGTGTGTATGTATGTATGTATTATAAGGAATTATCTTACAAGATGATGGAGGCTGAGAAGTCCCAACACCTGCAGTCAGCAAGCTGGAGACCCAAGAGAACCAATGATTAAGTTCCAGTCCACAGGAAAGAGAAGACGGATTGTCCTGGCTCAGGGAGTCAGGAAGAAGTTCCCTCTTACTTGGCCTTTGTTCTACTTTGGTCTTCAACTGCTTAGATGAGGCCCACCCACATTGGGGAGGGCTATGTGCTTTACACAGTCTACCAATTCAGATGTTCATCTCAACCAAAACTGCCCTCACAGACACATCCCAAGGAACGTGTGACGAAATGTCTGTGCACCCTGTTGCCCAGCACGCTGACGCCTAAAATTTACCATCACACCTTCCTGCACTGCAGTCCTTGCGGAGTGGTGCTCTTTTCTGTCTTCCTAAAGGATGGGCCAGTTTTAGGAATTGGGAAGAGACGGGCATCAAACAGAAAGTTTCACTGCCTTGTCCCTCCTAATGAGAGGTGCAAACAAGGGAAGGGTGACTGTGTGTGCGCGCTCATGTGTGTGCACGATCCTGTGTGTGTGCACGCACGCGCCCATGCACACGCAACCTTTGGTGCTGCCTGCAGTGCTCTCAGCCTCAGGCACCTGAACCAGGTTGCACTTCCAGTACCACCAATCCTGCTCTTGGCCACTTAGCATATCCTGTTTCCTAGGCTTCCCCAGACAAGGCTCAGCAGCCCTGGCATCCGCTTTTCTTTGAGTGCCTTGAATATGGAAATGCCATCGCAACCTGCAAAATCACACCAGGAAAACAAAATACCAGCCAGCCCTGCCGAATCATTGCTCCTTTAGAGAAGGCACTAACTCACCTCCGTGTTGCTTTGCCCAAGTCCATCTGTAGCCGTGACTGGGTGATGGCGGTCTCTGTCCCTTCCTCACCAGCACTGTCACGGGACCCCACTGAGTCCGGAGGAGATGAACTAGAATCCTCCCAAGCTGGAAATGTTTGCACAGTTAGCAATTCACAATTAGTTAAATTAGATGTCTGTAATTCTTTAGTGGTTTTTTTTTTTCTTCTCCATTGCATAATACACTGCAAGGTCTGTGCGCCTTGCTTGCCCTGTAATCTAGTGTCTGGTACACACGGTAGGTACTCAACAGATACTCGGTTTGCACAGACTGAGCCTTTCCGAACACAGATGGATGTCCCACGGAATGTTGATTTCCCACGAGGGGAGCTTTCTCCACAAAATTAATCCACACGAGGTCAAATGATGAGAAAAAAAATAACTATTGAATATCATTGCTGTCAGTTTGCACATTCCTCTCCCCTTTTTCTGGTTCCCTGTGCTTCTCAGTAAGAAGGAAAACCACAGAGCCTGCACTCCCCTTCTTAACCTTGGCACATTTGGAAAGTGGGTGAGAAGGCAAACTCCTTGACCTGATAATGAGAATGGTGGGAATGATAACCTCGGATATTTGTAAACTGATTCGTAATTAAAGTGTGATTTCATAGCCATAAACGTGACCCTAGAAGCCATCCAGGAAAGTGAGTAGAGCACGTACGATTACCTTAGCTCAGAAAGGCAGAAACCCAGGCTCGTTGGGGTAACGTGACTTGCTCCAGGTCTTGCAGGTCAACAGGAAACATGGACACCCAGTTCTCTGACCTTTGACTCTTATTCTAGCACCCTTTCCATCTGGCCGCACCACATCTTAGCACTTCACAGTGGAAGAAGTGAACACAAGTGCTTCCTACGAAAACCATGCGTATTCACGTGCCAGGGCTACCGTAACAAAGTGCCACAGACCAGGGCGGGGGGCTTACACAACAGAAAGTGACTATGCGATTCATGATGTCAGAGCTACACACCGAGTTAACACTGGTCTGGCTTCATAGAGCTCCTAAGCTCGGCCTGCAGGTCTGTATTGTCCTTATTTGTGTCAGACAGACATATAGAGGCCGTGACTTTCTTGCATCGGGACTCTTGATGGCTGACTCCCCTTTAGCTGTCCCTGCCTCTAATTTGGACCCAGGGGAAGGAGGGCCAAGAAGATGACCCACCCCCTCCTGGCTACATGGAGAACATAAAAACGGTTGGAGAGTAAGAGGAAAAATATGAAAATAGGGCTCGGGGGAGATAAAAAGGACGAGACCAAGGTATGTGACCAAAAAAGAAAACCATTCACAGCCTTATTACAAATCGTTGAGAGCTTGCTTGGAAAAACATGGAGGTGTGTGTTTATTTACCCGGCAGACATTCAATGAGCACCTTCTGTGAGCCAGGCATTGGCTGTGGACCAATGAATCAAATATGATCCTTGCCATCACAACAGACTGAGAGGTCCCACCAAATGAATAATCCAATGGAATTCAGTTTCTTAAGTACATCAGTGGTATTGCCACGTATCAATCATCCATCTTCAATTAGGTAGCAACAAGCAGAAAGTGTCATAAAATTAAATCAAAATAGTACTAGCCCCAACGAACAATTTTGAAAGGAAAGAAGGCACAATTTGTTGTTTGGGTTTAATGGTGGGGGGGCCTGACGAGTGCTGGTGTTTAGCTCTTTAAAGCATTTTCTGGCTTTCTCCTATAAGTCAGGTCCTGGGCTAAGTATTGAGGATGAAAACACCGAATAGAACACATTTACTCATTATAAAAGAGCACACAGGGGTGCCTGGGTGGCTCAGTCAGTTAAGCTTCTGACTCTTAATTTCGGCTCAAGTCATGTCTCAGGGTCAGGGGATCAAGCCCCACCTCAGGCTCTGCGCTGGGCATGGAGCCAGCTTAAGATTCTCTCTCTCCGGGGTGCTTGGAAGGCTCAGTCGGTTGAGTGTTCAGCTCTTAGTTTTGGCTCCAGTCAGGACTCAGGGTCTGGGATCAAGCTCCGAGCTCAGCAGGGAGTCGGCTCCCCCTCCCCCTCCCCCTCTGCTCCTCCCCCCAGCTCTCTCGCGCGCGCGCACACACACTCTCTCTAAAATAAATAAACCTTAAAAAAAAAAGATTCTCTCTCTCCCTCTCCCTCTGCCCCTCCCTCTGTTCTTTCTCAAAAAAAAAAAAAGAGAGAGAGAGAGAGAGAGAGCACACAGTAAAATGGAGGCAGACATGTAAACTAGCAAACATATCTTATAAAGTGTGTTGTTCAAGAGTGGACCACAGAATGCTATCGGAGCACAAAGGACATTTTTAAAGCAAACTTGAAAGAAGGAAAGGGTTTCCCAAAAGACATGATGACCCTTCAAGTAAGTTTCAGAGGATGGTGAAAAGGAGTTAACTAGGTTTTATAGAAGGCAAAGAAAGATGAGTGGAGACATTCAGAAAAAAAGAACAGTTCTTGGACAAGGCACAGATATTCAAAATAGTATGTTAAGAAGTTTGTTAGATAGACGTTAGATACACTTGTGGCTAAGTGGACAAAGATGAGGCTAGAGAAGTAGGCAGAGGCCAGATCAGGAAGTATCTTGTGTCCTAAACTAAGGCATTTGAACTTCATGCTGAAAGCACTGGAGATCTCCTAAAGAATTTTCAACAAAGACTGTTTTCATAACTGCACCCTGTTCTACTCTGAAAAGCAGTGTACGGGATGGGTTGGCAGGGGCCAGAGCAGCGGTAAGGAAGTCAGGAGGCTAGAGTAGGCACATGCTCTTTGTCCATCATGGTCACCAAAACACCAACTCTCTCCCATCCTAATATCCTTCTCCGCCCACATGACTCAGGTGGGGCTCATATGCTTTCTTCCAACCTCAGAAGTGGACAAACGACCAGAGGCCTGACCAATCACAATACCTCTTTATCATCTTCACCCCTGCTCACTCTTTAGCCACAGTGACTGGGTTGGGGTTGGGCATGTAGCCCAACCCAAATGATAAAATGGCTTTTGCTGAAGCCATCAAGAAAGATGCTTAGCTCTTTTTTGGAAGGGTTAACCAAAAGGCTTGTGTAGGCTGAGGGCTGCCGGTGGCCATCTTCCCACGATGGAGAACGGCACGGAGGGGGGGGCAGAGTCCTGGCAACACGGTATGAGCCTGTACATCCAGGAAAGCCTGAAAAAATTCTACTCCTCTGACTTCTCAGTTACACCAGCCAGTAAATTCTTCCTCCTCTTTTTCTTTCTTTTTTTGCTTAAGTTAGTGGGAGTCCAACTTCTTGGACTGAAAACCCAGAGTTCTGATTTATACAAGGTCCATCACAGTAATCCAGACCAAAAATAGAATTAAAATAGGGCCAAAGCAGGGGATGCCTGGGTGGTTCAGCCAGTGAAGCGTCTGCCTTCGGCTCAGGTCATGATCTTGGGGTCTTGGGATCGAGCCCCACATTGGGCTCTCTGCTCACTGGGGAGTCTGCTTCTCCCTCTCACTCTCCCTCTGTGCTCTCTCGCTCTCTCTCTCTCTCAAATAAATAATAAAAATCTTAATAAATAAGTAAATAAATAAAATAGGGCCAAAGCGGGATGAAGAGGGAAAAGAGACACAAGAAAAAAAATAAGGAGGCACAATTTAGAGGATCTGGTGGTAGATTACATAGTGGGTGAGGAGAGGTAAGAGTCTTTGATGATGTCATGCTCTTTGGCTTGGAACGCTCTGTGGACAGTGGTGACATCTAATGACAAAGCGAATATAGGTGGCAAAACAGGTTTCAGAGGAAAAATAGGAAGTTCACTTTTGGGTATGTTTATGCAGATAAGGGTCAGAGACTTAGGGAAAGAGTCCAGACTTGGGTTCTAGCTTTAGGAGTGGTACACAGAGCTATCACTGTGGACATGTTCAACCAGGGCAAATAAAGAGAGTGAAAAGATCACTTTCCAATGAAAAGAGAGTGTCAAGGACAAAGCCCAAGTGGATGACTGTTCCATGACAGCGAGCAGAGAAAAAGGAGCCACAAAGGAGCCTGAGGAGAAGACACTGGGGAGGCTGTGTGAAAACCAGAGCGTGTGCATCAAGAAGTCTGGCAGTAATTGAGGAGTGAGAGTTTTAAGAAGTTCTGAAGTTCTATTCAGTAGACTTAGTGTAATAAAAAACAAGTGAGGGGCGCCTGGGCGGCTCAGTCGGTTAAGCGTCTGCTTTCAGCTCAGGTCATGATCCCAGAGTCCTGGGATCGAGCCCCGCATTGGGCTCCCTGCTCTGCGGGGGGCCTGCTTCTCCCTCTCCCTCTGACCCTCCTCCTCCTCTCTTTCTCTCTCTCTCTCTCAAATAAATAAAATCTCTAAATCTTTAAATAAAATCTTGAAAAAAAAGATTATAAAAAACAAGTGACTTGTTCCCAGTTCTGACTTCTAAAGTGCTTCTAAAGTGCTCCTGTCCGCAACAGTAAGGAAAATGTAACTAAACTGTAAATCATCACCTTTTCTCGTACTCCTCAGAAAATTCAGGTTGTCCCTAAATGTAGGGACAGTGCCAAGAGAGACGGTTTGCCTGGAGTCCAAGCCACTGGAGCCATACGCTGGTAGGAACACTTACCCAGGACCTTTAACAAATGACCAGAGGCCGAGCCCGACTAGCAGGAGAGTGAGAGAGTCCTGGGGGCTGCGGGCTTAGGAGGGCTGTCGGCTTAGGAGGGCTGTCGCACTTTAGGGGGGAGTCTTACCTCCAGAAACCCCACCAACTTTTCACAGGAAGACCTAAGGACACCTCATGTTTCTGACGGACTAGGCCAGAGGGGGCTAATGTTAAATATTTTGAAATACAGGCAGTGCTTTTCTACATGACAAAGTTCCCCTATTCAGCAGGGAAAAAGACTTTACCAGAGTTTTGTCATACCTGCGAAGGGAAACTACTCAATTCCACCCCCTCTAGCCTTGCGGTCTTAAGTAAGAGGAGGGTAAAAAAAGCTGAGAAATGCCAGTGAAGGTCACAGCCCAGGGACATGGGCCTACTAAAAGATAAAGATTTAAACATAAGATTATAGAACACTTGGGGCACCTGGGTGGCTCAGTCGGTTAAGCGTCTGCCTTCAGCTCAGGCCATGATCCCAGGGTCCTGAATTTGAGTCCCACATCAGGCTCCTTGCTCAGCAGGAAGCCTGCTTCTCCCTCTGCCTGCCACTTCCCCTGCTTGTGCTCAGCCTCTCTCTCTCTCTTTCTGACAAATAAATAAATAAAATCTTAAAAAAAGAAAAGATTATAGAACACCTGACTTCCCCCCCCACCCCACATCATACCACCACAGTAACGGGGTCTAGAAGAATAGCAGTGGATTATTGGACTGTTACACCACAGTGAGAAGGGCTGCAAGGCCCAGCTTCTTATTTAAGGAGGAGTTTTGAGAGACGGCCAAAGACAACAGGAGAGAGACAAACAAGGATGCTGAGGAAATCGCAGCCTTGGCACGTACATCTAGACAGCTAGAACAAGCACTGAACGAAGCCCAACTCCTAGGCAGATCAACATAAAACCTCACACCACAAGCCTATTTCCTTAGCTCCTATTATCCAATATGTCGTTCTGGCTTTCGGTAAGAAGTACGGCGTATGCTACCAGGCAAAAATATACAGAGTCTGAAGAAACAAAGCAAACCTCAGAACAACATTCAGATAGGACACGGATTTTAGAATCATCAAACAGGGAATTTTAAGTAACCGTGATTAATAACGTGAAGGGGCGGGTGCCTGGGTGGCTCAGTCGGTTAAGCGTCTGCCTTCGGCTCAGGTCATGATCCCGGGGTCCTGGGATCGAGTCCCACATCAGGCTCCCGGCTCAGCGGGGAGCCTGCTTCTCCCTCTGACCTTCTCCCCTCTCATGCTGTTTTTCTCTCTCTCTCTCTCAAATAAATAAAAATAAAATCTTTAAAAAAAAATAATGTGAAGGGGCATAGTGGAAAAAAGAATGGGCGATGGGCAGGAACAGAGAGGTAGAAGAGCCTTAGAGTGACATCAGCAAAGACAGTAGAGTAGGGAATCTGAAGGGCCTGCCCCTTCACAGAAACACCAAAAAATAGGCAAAAACCGGTCAGAATTAGTCAGACTCTAGGAAATAAAGATTTATAGCAACCAATAAATGTTGAATAAACACAGAAGACTTAGGAGAGCTTTGCGAGCCTTGCCGCACCCGCCTCCCCTCCACCCCAACAGTCTTGAAGACAAGAGCTGACCTTCCTCACATAGGGAGTTTGTTCTGGAGGGAGCAGAGGAGACCTTGTTCCCAAGGAACTATATTTGTCTACTTTTAGCTGTCTGGGGTTTCCCTGAGGACCGACGCAAGGGGCTTGCCTTTTCTCACCTAACTCCGAACTCTCGTGGTGAGAGTGGCTGGATAAAGGCAAAGAGAAAGAGAACCTTGAGAGCTGCAAGAAAGAAGGGACTCATTAGGTCAAAGGAAGCCTCAAAACGGTTCAGTCAGTTTCTCATAAGAAACCACAGAGGCCATGGGGCGCCTGGGTGGCTCGGTTGGTTAAGCGTCTGCCTTCGGCTCAGGTCATGATCCCAGGGTCTTGGGATCGAGCCCCCCATCAGGCTCCCCGCTCAGCAGGGAGTCTGCTTCTCCCTCTCCCTCTCCCCCTGCTCTGCCTGCTGCTCCCCCTACTTGTGCTCTCTCTCTAGCCAATAAATAAATAAAATCTTTAAAAAAAAAAAAGAAACCACAGAGGCTAAAAGGTGGTGGGATTGCCTATTTAAAGCTCTGGCAGAAAAAAAAAAAAAAAAACCTGTCAATGTCAACCAAGAATTTGTATCTGGCAAATCTATGCTTCCAAATGGGAAGAGAAATTAAGACATCCCCAGATAGACAAAAGCTGGGAGAATCTGTTGCTAGTAGACCTGCCTTACAGGAAATGCTACGGTTAGTCTGGCCGGCTACAAGGAAAGGATCCTAAGCAATAAATGGAAGTCATACAAAGAAATAAAGAACAGTGGTAAAGTAACAATACAAGTAACTACAAAGCCACTTGTAACATACTTCTGGTTTGTAATGTCTCTATTTGCCCCATATGACTTAAAATGCAAATGCATAAAACAATACTTATAAATCTATGTTAATGGAAATAATATATAGAAATGTAATTTGTCACAGTAACTACAAAAGTGGGGACAGAGCTGTATAGGAGCAAAGCTTTTTTTTAAAGATTTTATTTATTTATTTGACAGAGAGAGACACAGCGAGAGAGGGAACACAAGCAGGGGGAGTGGGAGAGGGAGAAGCAGGCTTCCCGCGGAGCAGGGAGCCCGATGCGGGGCTTGATCCCAGGACCTGGAATCATGACCCGAGCCGAAGGCAGACCCTTAACGGCTGAGCCACCCAGGTGCCCCTAGGAGCAAAGCTTTTGTAAACTACTGAGGCTATGCTGGTATTCATTCTAACTAGATTGTTCAAGTTTAAAATGTTCATTGTAGTCCCAGGGTAAATGCTTAGAAAATAACCTTAAAGATGAGAAAGCAATCAAAACGGTACCTGCAAAAAATCAATTATAAACAAGAGAAGGCAGTATTGGAGGAATTGAGGAACAAAAAGATATAAGATATATAGGAAACCATGATAAAATGGCAGAAGTCCTTCCTTATCAGTACTGACTTTATTTTTTTTTTCAGTACTGACTTTAAATGTAAATGTATTAAACTCTCCAAAGGCAGAGATTAGTAGAATGCGCTTAAAAAACAAACCATGATCCTTCCATAGTCTGTCTACAAGACACTCATTTTAGACCCAAAGACATAAATAGGTTTAAAGTGAAAGGATGGAAAAGATATTCCATGCAAACTGTAATCAAGAGACCTGAGGTGGCAATGCTAATATTAGACAAAATAGACTTTAATCAAAACATGTTACAAGAGTCAAAGAATGACATTACATGTTGATAAAAGAGTCAATTTATCAAGAATTAAATACAATAATTATAGGCATATGCACACCTTACAAGAGAGTCCCAAAATATATGAAGCAATATTTGACAAAATCAAAGGGATAAATAGTTTTACAACATCAAAAATTTCACTTCTCACTTTCAGTAATGGATAGAACACCCAGACAGATCAATAAGGAAATTGAGGACTTGAACAACTCTATAAGTCAACTTGACCTAACAGACATATATTCCACTCCCAATAAGTAGAACATACATTTTCATGTGCACATGGACTATTCTCAGGATAGACTATATGTTAGGTCACAAGTCTGTAGCACATTTTTTATTAGTTTTTTTGTTGTTAAGTTGTAGGAGTTCCTTATATATTTTGGATGTTAACCCCTTATCAGATACATGGTTCACAAATATTTTCTCTCATACCATAGGTTGCCTTTTAACTCTGTTGTTTCCCTTGCTGTGCAGAAACTTTTCAGTTTGATATAGTCCCACCTGTCTATTTTGGCTTTTGTGGCCTGTGCTTTTAGTGTCATATTTATGAAATCATTGCCGACACCAATGTTATGAAGCTTTCTCAATATATTTTCTTCTAGGAGTTTTATTTTAAGTCTTATATTTAAGTCTTAAGTCCACTCTGAGTTGATTGTTGTGTAAGGTGTAAGATAAGGGTCTAATTTAATTATTTTGCATGCGGATATCCAGTTTTGCCAATACCACTCGTTGAAGAGACTATTACTTCCCCATAGTGAATTCATGGCACCCTCATCAAAAATCAGTTGACCATATATATACATGGATTTATTTCCAGGCTCCCTATTCTGTTCCACTGGTCTATATGTCTACTTTTATATCTGTATCATACCATTTTGATTACTGTAGCTTTGTAATATATTTTGAAATAAGGAAGAATTATGCCTCCAACTTTGTCCTTTTTTCTCAAGATTGACTTCACTATTCATTGCCTTGTGTGGTCCCATATGAATTTCAGGATTGGTTTCTTCTATTTCTATTTTTCAAAAAGCCGGTGGGACTTTGATAGGATTGCACTGAATCTGTAGATTGCTTTGGGAAATACGGACATTGAAACAATATTAAGTCTTCTGATCTATGAACATGGGGTGTCTTTCCATTTGTTTGGATTTTTAATTTCTTTCATCATTGTTTTTTGGAAAATGGGCTAAGAACTTGAACAGACATTTCTCCGAAGAAGACATACAAATGGAACAACAGATATATGAAAAAATGCTCAAAATTACTCATCATCAGAGAAATGTAAATCAAAACCATAATGAGATAACCACGTCACACCTGTCAGGATGGCTTTAAAAAAAAAAAAAAGACAACGAGGGTTGGCAAAGATGTAATGAAATCGGAACCCTTGTATACTGTTGGTGGGAATGCAAAATAGTGCAGTCGTTATGGAAAACAATATGGAGGTTTCTCAAAAAATTAAAAATAGAATTACCATATGATCCAGTAATCCCATTTCTGAGTATTTATCCACAATTACTGAAGTCAGGGTCTCGAAGAGGTACTAGCACTCCCATGTACACGGAAGCACTATTCACAGCAGCCAAGATGTGGAAACAACCTAAATGTCCATTCACAGATGAATAAAGAAAATGTGGTATATACATGCAATGGAGTATTATTCAGCATTAAAAGGAAGGATGCTCATTTCAGCAGTACATGTACAAAAACTGGCCCTTTACAGAGAAGATAAGCATGGCCCCTGCATAAGGATGGCATGCAAATTTGTGAACTGTTCCGTATTTTTTAAAGAAACGCCACACAAAAAAGGAAATCTTGCAAAATGTGACAATATGGAAGAACCTTGAGGACATTCTGCTAAATGAAATAAGGCACTCACAGAAAGACAAATATATGAGGTATCTAAAAAGTCAAATTCATAGAGTCAGAGTGGAATGGTGGTTGGCTGAGGCTGGGGGACAGGGGGAAATGGGGAGTATGCTAATCAACGGGCATAAAGTTTCAGTTAAGCCAAGATGAGTAACTTCTAGAGATCCACTGTACAACATTTGTACATATATTCAACAACATTGTATTGTACACTTCACAATTCACAATTTTTAAGAGGGTAGATCTCATATTCAGCATTTTACAAAAATTAAATTTAACTTAATTGGGGGCACCTGGGTGGCTCAGTTGTTAAACGTCTGCCTTTGGCTCAGGTCATGATCCCAGGGTCCTGGGATGGAGCCCCACATTTGGGCTCCCCACTTGGCAGGAAGCCTGCTTCTCCCTCTCCCTCTGTCTGCCACTCCCCTTATTTGTGCTCTCTCTCTCTCTGTCAAATAAATAAATAAAATCTTTAAATAAATAAATAAATTTAACTTAATTTAAAAGCCCCCCTAAAAAGTCCCAATAAATTTTAACTGACTGAAATCACACAAAATATCTTCTCTGACCACAACAGAATGGAGCTGTAAGTCAAAACCAGAAGGAAAACTGGAAAATTAACAAATATGTGGAAATTAAACAACACACTCTTAAAACACATTGAGTCAAAGAAGAAACCAGAAAGGAAATTAAATGTATGAAATTAAATCACAACATAACGAAACTTATGAGATGTAGCAAAAGCCGTGCTCAGAAAGAACTTGAGGGGCACCTGGGTGGCTCAGATGGTTAAGCGTCTGCCTTCAGCTCAGGTCATGATCCCAGGGTCCTGGGATCGAGTCCCGCATCAGGCTCCCTGCTATGCGGGGAGCCTGCTTCTCCCTCTGCCTCTGCCTCTCTCTCTCTCTCTCTCTCTCTGACTTTCATGAATAAATAAATAAAATATTAAAAAAAAGAAAGAACTTGAGAGGTGTAAACATATACATTAAAAAAGAAGAAATATCTCAAATCAGTAACCTGACATTACACTTTAAGAAACCCCCCCCCAAAAAAGATCTAACTAAATACAAAGCTAGTAGAATGAAAGAAATAATAAAGATTAGAGTGGAGATAAAGAAAAGAGAGAACAGAAAAATACTACAGCGAATCAACAAAACAAAAAGGTAGCTCTTTGAAAAGACCAACAAAGTTGACAAACATTTAGCCAAAGTAAGAAAAAAAGGGGAAAGACTCAAATCACTAAAATCAGAAATGAAAGTGGTGACCTTACATAAATATAAAGGATTATAAGCAAATACTAAGAATAACTGAACACCAACAAATTAGGTAACCCAGATAGAATGGACAACATTCTCCTGGAAGTTCTAGCCACAGCAATCAGATAAACGAAGAAACCAAAAAATCCTCAGATCGGAATGGAAAAACTATAACTATATTCACAGATTTCATGATCTTATAGATAGAAAATCCTAAAGAACTCACACACAAACTACTAAAGCTAATAAACAAATTCATCAAAGTTGCAGGATAAAAGAGCAACACGCAAAAATCAGTTGTATTCTTTTTTTTAAGATTTATTTATTCTAGGGGCACCAGGGTGGCTCAGTTGGTTAAGCAGCTGACTCTTGGTTTTAGCCCGGGGCCATGATCTTGGGGTCCTGGGATCGGGCCCTGTGTCAGGCTCTGAGATTAGTGGGAAGTCTGCTTGGGGGTTCTCTCTCTCTCCCTCTCCCTCTGTGCCTACCCCCACTCACACTCTTTCTCTAAAATAAATAAGTAAACCTTTAAAAATAAATAAATAAAATGGCAATACTACACAAAACAATCTACAAAATTCATTACAATCCCTATCAAACTTCCAATAGCCTTTTTTTTTTTAAGATTTTATTTATTTGACAGAGAGAGACACAGCGAGAGAGGGAACACAAGCAGGGGGAGTGGGAGAGGGAGAAGCAGGCTTCCCACCGAGCAGGGAGCCCGATGTGGGGCTTGATCCCAGGACCCTGGGACCGTGACCCAAGCCGAAGGCAGAAGCTTAATGACTGAGCCACCCAGGCGCCCCTTCCAATAGCCTTTTATGCACAAACAGAAAAGCCAACCCCAAAATTGATATGAAATTGCAAGACAAGTCGAATAGCCAAAACCTTGAAAAAGAGGAACAATGTTGGAGGCCTCCTACTTTGATTTCAAAATTTATTATAATCAAAACAGTGTGGTACTGGCATAAGGATATATACAGAGAAATTGAATAGAACTGTGAGTCCAGAAATAAGCCTATACATCTACAGTCAGCTCATTTTTGACAAAGGTGCAAGATGATTCAATGAAGAAAATTAGGCTTTTTACAAAATGATGCTGAGACAAGTGGCTAGTCACATGAGAAAGTATGAAGCTGAACCCCCTACTTTACAATATATACAAAAATTAATTCAAAATGGACCAAAGACCTAAATGTTCAAAGAGCTGAAACTTTGAAATTCTGAGGAAAACAAAGGTCAAATCTTGATGACTTTGGATTTGACAGTGATTTTTTTAGATATGACACCAAAAGTACAATCAACTAAAGGAAAAATAAATAACTTGGACTTCAGTAAAAGTAAAAACTTTTGTGCATCAAGAAAGAGATGCATTTCTCCAGAATGGGAGAAAATATTTCCAAATCACATATGTAATAAGGGCCCATTATTCAGAATATATGAAGAACTATTACTATTCAACTACAAAAAGACAAACCACCCAATTAAAAAATGGGCAAAGGGCTCTCATAGACATTTGTTCGAAGAATATATACATATGGCCAATAAGCACACGAAAAGATACGCAACATTATTAGTCACTGGGGAAATGCAAGTAAAAACCACAAAACCTCACACCCACTAGTATGGCTATAATTAAAAACAAATGGAAATTAACAAGTCTTGGCAAGGATGTGGAGAAATTGGAATCCTTGTACTTTCTGGTGGGAATGTAAAATGGTGCAGCTGCTGTGGAAAACCATTTGGAGGTTCCTCAAAAAGGTAAACATACAATTACCAACTGACCCAGGAATTCTACTCCTAGGTATACTGAAAGAATTGGATTTTCAATTATTTTGAAAACTATCTCAATTATTTTGAAAACAGGCATCCAAACAAATACTTGTACATGAATTTTCATACAGCGCTATTCACAAAGCCAAATGATGAAAATAAGCCAAACATCCTTCAGTGGAAGAATGAATAAACAAAATATGGTATATCTATTCAGTGGAATATAATTCAGCCATAAGAAGGAATGAGGAACTGATACATGGACCTCCAACGCGGATGGACCTCAAAAAAAAAGTGTACAATAAAAGTAGCATTTAGTACCTTCACCATGTTGTACATCCATCATATCTACTTTGAAAACATTCTCATTACCCCAAAGGAGACTCCCATCCTCCCCAGCCTCTGGCAACCACTAATCTATTTTCTGTCTCTATGGATTTACCAATACGGAATATTTCATATAAATGGAACCATACAGTATGTGAGCTTTGGTGCCTGATTTCTTTTACTTAGCATATTGTTTTTTGAGGTTCATCCACCCACATGTTGTAGCATGTGTCCATGTGTCATGTATCCATGTGACAATATTTCATTCTTTTTTTGGCTATGTAATTATCCATTGCGTATACCACATTTTGTTTAAGAAGTCAATTCCAGATGAATTTTAGATCTAAATGTATAAGGTAAAATAATATGACTTGTAAATGAAAATAGGGGAAAATGCCCTAAGAGGAGGAGACTCTAAGTATCAATGTGTTTCTTTTGATTATTACAAGTATTAAATAGTATTGATTAAATAACATAAACATATTATAAATTTGGGTACTTATAAGCAAAAATAAGTATTGAAAATCCCACTCCTAATGATATAGATGACTTCCTTGAAATTAGTTCATATCATGAATAAATATTAGTTATTTCCAGAATGAGGCCTGGCTCATCACCAATTATATCCCTATTTCTCATTTTCAGAGATATGTCAATGGGCACGGACAGAATTTTGTTATAGCAGGGTCACCCAAAATTTTAAAATTTCCTTTAGAGTTATATGGCATAAATCAAGTACTGAGCCACCCCCAAGTTTTTCCCAATGATCTATCAGCTGATCAGTTCATTAATAAGTCCTTCAATTCTGTCTAAAGGAAAACACGGGAAACTATTCGATATGCAGGATTCCCTGCCCAGTCATTCATCATTCAGTTTCCCAGCCAGGATATTTTAATGCCTCTTTGGCTCCTCAGACATGTTAAACTCTGGGGCAATGCACCATGGGAAGACCAGAGCAGGGAAGAGCGGTGGAAGGGTGGTGATGAAGGGGAGGGTGGGGATGTAGGACATCCCTTTGGGTTTTCCTCACATCAGTTTCAGAAAGAACGTATGGAACTAAGGATTCAGAAATAGATTTCTGTTGGGGCACCTGGGTGGCTCAGTCATTAAGTGTCTGCCTTCGGCTCAGGTCATGGTCCCAGGATCCTGGGATCGAGCCCCGCATCGGGCTCCCTGCTCAGTGGGAGGCCTGCTTCTCCCTCTCCCACTCCCCCTGCTTGTGTTCCCTCTCTCGCTGTGTCTCTGTCAAATAAATACAATCTTTTTTTTTTTTTAAAAGAAATAGATTCATGTAAAACTATCCATGCCCCCAATCTCCCTTGGGCGGTCCTGACGCACCCCTGCCAGGCACAAGTGAACCTTGGTCACTAAAGGACTCCTCAGAAGTGGCTCCTCAGGGGCGCCTGGGTGGCTCAGTCGGTTAAGTGGCTGCCTTTGGCTCAGGTCATGATCCCGGGGTCCTGGGATCGAGCCCCACATCCGGCTCCCTGCTCAGCGGGAAGCCTGCTTCTCCCTCTCCCACTCCCCCTGCTTGTGTTCCCTCTCTTGCTGTGTCTCTGTCAAATAAATAAATAAAATCTTTACCAAAAAAAAAAGAGGCTCCTCAGATTGCATCTCCAAGAGGCCTCTCTGGGTCCTGAGCACCCAGGCCGCTGCTGACCTACAGGGGCTGGGGAGCTGCAGGCCACAGCGCGGGTGCAGGGTCTACCTTACTGCACCAGTTGCCAAGTTCACCTCTGGAGCACTGGATGTTTTTTGCCCTCACTCATCTCCAAAATGAGGAAGGAGTTAAGAGCCCTGAGAGAAAGGCCAATCTCCCTGGAGACCACCAGGCCCCTGTGCTTCCCTAATGCATCATTTTGGGGCTGCTCGATGACCTCTGCCAAGGTCAGTTTTCAGCGAGGACAGCATGCTGGGTAGGCTGAGCTGCAAAAGGCTGGCAGGCTGGCAGGCGGGCAGAAACATCGAAGGAGACACAGCATCAGGAAGGAGAAAAACCAGTTTGCAGAGATGCTTCCGAGGTGTTTCGGTCAGAGCCACTCCCAGAGGCCACCAGATCCCAGGGGTCTTGAATGCAGCCAGCTTCATGGTGACTGATCCACCAGTGCCCCAGCCAGTGTGGGCCCAAGTCCAGAGAGCTGGAGGAGGGCCAGGCACGCTGGCAGTCCCAGAGGCTGAAACCGACAGCAAGATCAGGGAGACGGGACGGAGGCCTCAAAACTCAGGAAACACCGAGAGCCTTTACAGCCACACTTCGTTTTTGGTAGTGATTTGCCAGTTATAGAAGAGTGAAGTGCAGCTTAAGTTCACATTTAACCCTAAAGCAGCGAGCCCCACACATTCAGGGAGTTTATATTGACATCCAGCCCTGGGCCAGCCGTTGCCAGTTCCTGAGGTTCTAAGACCATCTCTGCCCACAAGAGAAAGTACACGAGAGGTGTTCTAAGACAGCGGTTCTCAAAGGGGGAGTGCTGGAGCATCAGCATCACGTGGGAACTTGTCAGAAATGCCCATTTCCTGGCCCTACCCCAGGCCGACTGAGGTAGAAATTCTGGGGGTGAGGCCCGGCCATCAGTGTTTTAACAAAACCTGGGTTTTAAATGCTGTTCTAGGGGCGCCTGGGTGGCTCAGTCGTTAAGCGTCTGCCTTCAGCTCAGGTCAGGATCCCAGGGTCCTGGGATCGAGCCCCGCATCGGGCTCCCTGCTCCACGGGAAGCCTGCTTCTCCCTCTCCCGCTCCCCCTGCTTGTGTTCCCTCTCTGGCTGTCTCTCTGTCAAATAAATTTAAAAAATCTTTAAAAAATAAAATAAAATAAATGCCGTTCTAAGAGGACAGTCAGTATGGAGTGAGTTTGGGGAGCAAAAGGAGGAAGTGATGTGACATGAGAAAGAAGGATCTGGACAGGTCGGGAGGCGCTATTGGGGGCTAAAAACAAAGGCTAACTGAAGGCGCATTAACAGTATGGCTGAGCATCGGGTCTGTGAGCTGGGGCACAGGAAACCCGAGTAGAGGCAGAACATAAAGGATGTGGGAGCTGGGGGCTGCTGGGGGCTTGAGTGAAGACTGACTCAGTGAGCACGGTGTTGGGACGAAAATTCAGGAATATGTAGCCCAGAAGTAAAGAGGTGGGGCGTTCGGAGAGCCTGCCTCTCAGGGGCCATGCCCCCCATGCCCAGCTCTTCCCGTGACTCTCCTACAAGTCCCAGACCCCTCTGGGTGAGAGAATGGCTGGAAGGGGGATGGCTCCCTGGTCCTAGTCTATGTAGAGGGACAAGATGTACTTTTGGAGGACTGGCACCCCCTGTTAACAGGGCAGCTCTTTTGTAAAGAGCTCAGATGTGGAACCTCCCACCTGAGGGGTTATCTTGAGAGAACTGGGTTTGGAGTCCTCCAAGAACAAAGCAGACCATGGCTCAGAAGGGATTTCCTCACCCTGTGGGCGACAGCCAAGAGGCTGACGAATGACACTTTCCGAGAAGCCGCTGCCGGGAGCTGAACGTATCCATCCTGTCTGGAGAGAGAGGCCTGGGGCTGGGGAGACTATTTCAGTCCCTCCCTCTGCCACAAGGCCCTGGGAAGGGAAACCCCCCCAAGCTCCAGTTGCCTCTTCTGTAACATAAGGAGTGAGGTCTCCTTGGCTTCCAAGGGCCCTTCAGCCCCGGTGTACTACGAGACTGGAGGGAGTAGGGGATACAGCCCCAAGCGATTGCAACAGTCACTGCGGAGGGACCCGAACACGCTCCTGGGTGGCGGCCGTGCCCTGGTTTGCTGGCAGAGAGAAGGTCAAGACCTGGGTCCTACACGAACGGGCCTCGGCCCCAGCAAGTGGTGGCGCTGTGCTCTCTGAGCCAGGGACAGGAGCACCGGCACTGGGATAGCAACCCACAGCCCTCACACGGGGCTCAGGCCAGCCTTTGTCTCCTCAGTCCCGTCCCTGCCCGTGGGGTCTGAACTGGGAGCCTCTGGCCTCCTGGCTCTGCCCGTCGGATGACTCATCAGCCTGCTTGTGCCGTCTCCGAGTGTTTGTGTGTCTTCCCGTCGCGTCCTCAGAAAGGCAGCGGAGCTGAGGCCTCTTAGCCATATGCTGGGGAGGTGGCGGGCGATGTAAAGCAGCAGGACATCGCTCTCCTTTATTCCGTTCGGCCATTTCTTTCCCTAGTGCCCGTTGTCTCTCCTCTTTCTGAGACAGGGCTGACATGATGGTCAGGATGCTTGGGGAATGGGGGGCCCTGGGAAGCTATGTCAGAGGGCTGAAAGGGAAAGAATGGGTACTGATAGGTCAGCCAGGAGCCCCAAGTTCGAAATCCTGTCCCACAACCGCAGGGACGAGAATGTCCTTTCTTCCTGGAGCCCTTGCATGCGAAGGGCAGTGGAGTCTGAATTCAGAACCGGGAATCCTCAAGTCTCTTCCTGTCTCTGCCCACTGACATCCAAAGGCCTTCCTGCCACTTGCCCTAAATAACTGATCTCTACAATAGGCCCCAGGCCCCCTGGTTCTGGCCTCTCCTGGGGATGCCAGTGTAGACAAGGACCTCCGAAATGAGCTTTCAGGCTAACAGGTGTGATAACAGGGGTTGGCAGCTTTAAGAAAATGGGAGTGGCCTTTTGCGGACTCATTTTCAGGCACTCTGCTGACTCTCGTAAGCAGGCAGTAACGGGGGCGCCTGGGTGGCTAAGCGTCTGCCTTCGGCTCAGGTCATGACCCCGGGGTCCTGGGATCGAGCCCCGCATCAGGCTCTCTGCTCCGCGGGAAGCCTGCTTCTCCCTCTCCCACTCCCCCTGCTTGTGTTCCTTCTCTCACTGTGTGTCTCTCTCTGTCAAATAAATAAATAAAATCTTAAAAAAAAAAAAAAAAGCAGGCAGTAACGGCTAGCTCCACTGATAGAGAACTTCCTTCAGTTTTCACGTCAGTCTCCTCTCCTACATGCTACGTGAACAAAGGTCCTTTCAATGGTGCGGTATGACAGCAGCTGTCCGGGGTGGTACTGGACGCAGAGCCATGCAAAGAGAGTGCCCTCTGAAAGAAGTTGAATTTCCCCCTAATTCCAAGAGTACAGTCTCAGTTCTAGGAGGGAGGGTGGGGCCGTCAGTCTACAAGCCTTCAGGATCCTTTTCTTCTGGGTCACTTCCTCCTCCGGGCTGAGCCCTTGCATTCTTTGTAGCGTCCATTTTAGTCTCCTCTTTCCTCTCCCACTAGTTTGAGGACGGACACACCTAATAGTGCAAATACCGTCCACAAAAAGCCCACCATTGGCCATCGCTTCCCCGCCACACTGCAGGTATGTCAAGTTGGGGGCTTCTAGTCTATTTGGGTTGTCACTTGCTAGGGCTATATCTAGCTCACTGGGGGACATTAGCTTATTACTTCACACTGACTAGAGAGAAGTATCTCTAGAAAAGAATGGCATACCAGGCTACCCTTCTGACCACCACAAAGAGGCTTAAAAAAACAGCTGGGAATGATGGAAACACCATTAATTAAGGATGCTCAACTTTCCTAATTAATTTTCTTTTTAAAATAACTAGCTGAGGGAAGCCTGGGTGGCTCAGTCAGTTAAGTGTCTGCTTTCGGCTCAGGTCACGATCCCGGGGTCCTGGGACTGAGTCCCGCATCAGGTTCCTTGCTCGGCAGGGAGTCTGCTTCTCCCTCTCCCTGCCGCTCCCCCTGCTTGTGCACACGCGCGCTCTGACAAATAAATAAAATCTTTTTAAAAAGTAGCTGAAAGATGAAGGAAGAATGTTCCAAATGTTTATGGAACACCTACTGTGGCCCATCAGAGTGAGGCATGCTCACACCTCATTTGATCCTCACAGCAGCCAACAGGATAGAATTATCATCTCCATTTTACAAACCTGAAAACAGGCGTAGAGGGGTCCCTTGATGGAAAAAATATCTGGAGATATCTATGCTAAAAAAGTGACTGCCATCTCTGGGTGATTTAGTAACCATGGAGTTTTGTTTCATGTTTAATATGAAACATTTCATGTCATTAAAAAAGTAAAATTTTATGAAATAATAAAGGTAGCGAAGCCTTGACCAACATCTTAAAGTAGGATGTGACATAGCTATAAATCCATGTCCTCCAACTTCCCTGCCCTGCCCTTGACATGACATTGTCTTCTCAGGAGACAATCCCTGAGGCCAATGGGGAAGGAAGAGAAAATACCAATATCACAAGACAGTTTCTGGGTGGCTCAGTCTGTTAAGCACGTCTGCCTTTGGCTCAGGTCATGGTCCCAGGGTCCTGGGATCGAGCCCCTCATCGGGCTCCCTGCTCTGCGGGGAGCCTGCTTCTCCCTCTCCCGCTCCCCCTGCTTGTGTTCCCTCTCTCGCTGTGTGTCTCTCTCTCTGTCAAATAAATAAATAAAATCTTCAAAAAAAATAAAAATAAAAACCAAGACAGTTTCCATCTGACCTAGTTCTCACTGGGGCCATCCCACTAGGCCGTGGGCCTGACTCTGCCCTGACACTTCTGGATGTTCCCTCCTGCTATCCAATGTGTGCTGAGACCATGAGGCCACGGGGCTCACCTTGCCATTCTCAGTATATCCGTTTACAAAACTTCCAGACTTTCCTGCACAGCATCCCAAGTGTATGGGGTTGTAGCTGAACAGCCATAAAAACCGGCTTCCCTTTAGGCCCTGGAGCAGTGTGGCACCAATTTGAAAACCTCTAGTCCACATGGTGAGAAGTCAAAAAAATAAAAAGAAAAAGGCCATTTACCATGGCCCTGGGATTTCTACAAAGAGATAAATCTGTGGCTGAGGGCCCAGACTGCTTCCTTCATCGTTTCACTCTATATACCTCAGTGCTGAGAGGGTCAGCAGGAGAGACATCAAGGGCGTGCAAGGTCCCTAGGTCTGTGGCGGCATTCAGGCCTCCGCTTGCTGCTTGGGACTCTGACAGAAAACACTGTGGTAGTGGGCGCTGAGGGGAACGGCCACTGGAATGGGGGCACTTCTCCCAGGGCAAACACCGAATGCTCTCTTCCTGCTGGAGAATAAAGTTCCCTCAGCCCTGGGCTTGGTTGGTCATGTCGATAGAATGATAGCCATAGAAACTCTCTCCAGCTTAGCAATTCTCTCTAGGCTCCCTTCAGAGGACCTGAACACTCTTATTTTCCACCTCTCTTGAGAAAGAATGAGAGTAGGACTCATGGCCATCATGTGTTTGCTGAGCACCTGACACTTGAAGAACTTAGATCACCGAGGGTGGGGAAGCTGAGTAACCAGACAGATAGACAGATAGATAGATGAATAGATAACTATAGATAGCTGATAGCTATATTTCCACTTTTATTGATCAAGTAACTCATTGTGTATCAGTCTCGTGCTAGGCACTGAAGATACAATGCTGAACAAGAGAGACAGCTTAGATTCCTTTCTGTGAAGTAGGACACGAACCCCTCCCAAATTTCCTGTGGGTGACCAATTCCTATCATTGGTGCCTCACAGTTTTATACTCTTTCGTCACCTCTAGGGTCAAGATCCACATGGTGACTTTCTTCAGACTGGAGACACTGGGCAGGACTCCCTTCTCCTGTGGAGTTTCTGGTGCCTAAGAAGGCTTGACCGCCTGCTGAAGTTTCTCCTGCATACGCTACAAGTATACGGCTGCTCACCTGTGTGGGTTCTCTGGTGCTTAATAAGGTGGGAGTTCTGAATGAATCTTTTTCCACATTCATAACATTTAAAGGGCTTCTCTCCTGTGTGAATTCTTAGGTGTGTGTGTAGATTTGTATTGTGACTGAAGCTTTTCCCACACCATGAGCATCTGTATGGTTTTATTCCTTGGTGTGCCATTAAGTGCTTATTAAGATCTGAACTCCATCTAAACCTCTTATCACATTGTTGACATTTATAGGGCTTCTCTTCAGTGTGAATTCTCTGGTGCTTAATAAGGTCAGAGCTAACTCTGAAGCTTTTCTCACATTCCTGACACTTAAAAGGTTTCTCTCCTGCATGGCCTTTCCCTTGAAGATCCTTATGTTTTGGAAGCTCTTGTTTACAAGTTGAAAGTTTCTTTCTTTTCCTCCCTAGAAAAGCTCGGTGCCGTCTCCGTACCCTGCGTGTACCACCATGATTTTCTTTGCCTGTTGTTTTCTGGGCAACTTTCATTCTGGCCTTTCTTAATACTTTGCATCCTGATGCTTGTATTTCTAATGCAGAAAGAGATATAGGTTGGTCATTTCCAGTGTCATTTTTGAGCTTTAACCCTGTTGGAACAAACAGAAGAGTCAGCCGTCTGTGTCCCAGAACAAGAAAACTATAGGAATGGAGAGAAAAATCAATGATGATTGCCTTTAAAAAACAAAGAATAAGTGATTTCTGGTCCAATATGGACAAAATGGCACAGATGCATTTCCTCCTGATCCTCCCTGCTGGGCACAACAACAAGCCAATGAAAGAACGCAAGCCACAACCAACAGAGAATTCCAAAACATGGTAAGAAGAAAGCAAAATGGTTTGGGATGCCAGGCCTAGCAGAGTAACACAGCAGGGTGTCCTGCATCCCCAGAGCCGCCAGGAGAAGGCAACCCGAGCTAGCATCTTCCAACCCTCAACCTAGCAACACAAAGCTACCTAGACAGCCTTAGCTCTGAATGAGAAGCCTGCCAATATCAGAACCCCAGTTAAGAGACACCAGAGTGGGCAGGCGGGACGAGCAAGAGGCACCTAGCCACAGTAGCCTGGCCTAGGAAGCCTCTTCATCCCTGAGGGTCTGAGATTCCCCTTTCCCACTGAGAGGCACTCTGGCCTGTGTAAATACCTTCCTCACCCTCAGGCGATACCAGCAGGGGCATATGGGAGCCCTAGTAGTACCACATAAACCAAGGAAACCACAGTATCACCACAAAGGCTCTGAAAATTAAACTGTCACTAGAGGGGCGCCTGGGTGGCTCAGTCGTTAAGCATCTGCCTTCGGCTCAGGTCATGGTCCCAGGGTCCTGGGATGGAGCCCCGCATCGGGCTCCCTGCTCGGCAGGAAGCCTGCTTCTCCCTCTCCCACTCCCCCTGCTCATGTTCCTGCTCTCGCTGTATCTCTCTCTAATAAATAAATAAAATCTTTAAAAAAATAAAAAAATAAAACTGTCACTAGAAGTATAACCCACAAAAGTAGGAAAGAACTATGTGCTAAACTAAAACAGGGTGACTGTTAAATTAAAATATTTAAAAAGGACCCAGACTCTTCTAAAATAATAGACAAACTATCAGGATACAATCAAAAGTCACCCGTCAGGCCAAGAAACAAAAAAAATCACAACTGGAGTAAAAAAAGGCAATCTAACAAAAATGGCATCAGACTGGAAATCAAAAACCCAAAGACAACAGGAAGGGCGCCTGGGTGGCTCAGTTGTTGGGCGTCTGCCTGAGGCTCAGGTCATGGTCCCGGGGTCCTGGGATCGAGCCCCGCAACAGGCTCCCTGCTCAGCGGGAGACCTGCTTCTCCCTCTCCCACTCCCCCTGCTTGTGTTCTCTCTCTCGCTGTATCTCTCTCTGTCAAATGAATAAATAAATAAATCTTTAAATAAAAAAAAAAGAAAGACAACAGGAAAATCTAGAAATATGTGGAAACAAGGGGCGCCTGGGTGGCTCAGTTGGTTAAGCCTCTGCCTTCGGCTCAGGTCATGATCCTGGAGTCCAGGGATCAAGCCACACATCGGGCTCCCTGCTCAGCGGGGAGTCTGCTTCTCCCTCTAAACCTCCCCCCTCTCATTCTCTCTCTCTCATTCTCTCAAATAAATAAAATCTTTAAATATATATATATATATACTTCTAAAATTTCCATGGTTCAAAGAGAAAGTCTCAAAGAAAATTTAAAAATACATAGCTGAATGAAAATCAAATTCCAGGGACATTTGGGAGGCTCAGTTGCCTAAGCGTCTGCCTTTGGCTCAGGTCATGATCCCAGAGTCCTGGGATTGAGCCCCGCATCGGGCTCCCTGCTCAGCGGGAAGCCTGCTTCTCCCTCTTCCTCTGTCTGCCGCTCCCCCTGCTTGTGCTCTCTCTCTCTCTCTCTGACAAATAAATAAATAAAATCTTAAAAAAAAAAAAAACAAAGAAACAAAGAAAATCAAATTCCAGAGGTGCCTAGCTGGCTCAGTCAGTGGAACAGGTGACTCTTGATCTCAGGGTCGTGAGTTCAAGCCCCATGTTGGGTGTAGAGATGACTAAAAAATAAAATTTTTAATAAATAAGTAAGAAAAAAAAAGAAAAGAAAATTACAATATATCAAAATATGTGGAATGCAGCTAAAGAAGTGCTCAGAGGACAAGGTACAGCCCTAAGTGCTTACAAGAGAAAAGGGGAAAGGTCTCAAATCAATAATCTAGGTTCTACTTCAATAAACCAGAGAAAAAAGCAAAATAAACCCAAAGCAAGTTAAAGAAAGGAAATAATAAAGCTCAGAGCAAAAGTCACAACCGAACAAAAAGCTTGTTCTTCAAAAAACTTAATAAAATTGATAAACCTCTATCACCACTGACAAAAATAAAAGGAAGGAAAATCCAAATCACCAGTATCAGGAAGGAAACTGGATATATCCCTACACATCCCGCAGCAACTAAAAGAATGGTAAGAAAGGCGCCTGGGTGGCTCAGCCCGTTCATCTGACTCTTCATTTCGGCTCAGGTCATCACCTCAGGCTCTTGAGATCAAGCCCTGCTTCTGGCTCTGCACTTAGCAGGCAAGTCTGCTTCTCTCCCTCTCCCTCTCTCTCTGCCCCTCCCCCTGCTCACACACTCTCTAAAAAATAAATAAATAAATCTTTAAAAAAATAATAAAAATAGGGCGCCTGGGTGGCTCAGTTGGTTAAGCGACTGCCTTCCGCTCAGGTCATGATCCTGGAGTCCCGGGATCGAGTCCTGCATCGGGCTCCCTGCTCGGTGGGGAGTCTGCCTCTCCCTCTGACCCTCTTCCCTCTCGTGCTCTCTATCTCTCATTCTCTCTCTCAAATAAATAAAATCTTAAAAAAAAATAATAAAAATGAATAAAAGGATGGTAAGATAATACTATAAACAATCTTATGTTCATGACTTTTAAAAGTTAGGAAAAAATGGACCAATTCTTCAAAACCACAAACTAACAGAATTCAACCAACATGAAACAGATCATCTGAACAGCACTATCACCATTAAACAAATTGAATTCATAGTTTCAAAGCTTCCCCCCCAAATCCAAGTCCATATGGTGAGACTGGAGGATTCTACCAAATATTTAAAGAATTAACACCAATTTTACACACTCTCTTCCAGAGAGGAGGAGGAAATACTACCCAACTCATTTTATAAGGTCAGTATTACCCTGATAGCAAAATCATATAAAGACAATACTAAAAAAGAAAACTACTGGGGTGCCTCGGTGGCTCAGGTGGTTAAGCAGCTGACTCTGGATTTTGGCTCAGGTCATGGTCCCAGAGTCCTGGGATTGAGCCCAAGGTCGGGCTCTGTGCTCAGCAGGGAGTCTGCTTGGGGGTTCTCTCTCCCTCCGTCCCTCCCCTCCCACCCCCGCTCATGCATGCATGTGCATGCTCTCCCTCTCTCTCTCTCTCTAAAATAAATAAATCGTTTTTTAAAAAGGAAAACTACAGACTAACATCTCCCATGACCTTAAGTGTGGAAATACTCAACAACATACTGGCAAACAATGTAGCAATATGTAAGAATTATATATCAGGATCAAGAAAGATTTACTGCAAGTATGCAAGGCTGATTCAACAATTGAAATCAATCAGCATAACATACCACATCAACAAGCTTTGAAGATCATACACCTATCAAAAGACACAGGAAAGTGTTTCACAAATTCCATATCCATTCATGATAAGAACACTAAGTTAGGAATTATACTGACTCAATAATAGAATATCAACATTAAAAAAACCATACCAATGTAAATAGGTAATGGTGAAAAACTTAATGTTTTCATGATAAAATTGGGACAAGATAAGGATGTCTGCTCTTTCCACTCTTACTCAACATAGCAGGAAGTTGGAGCTACTGCAGTTACGGCATTAAAAAGAAATTAAAAGGCAGTGCAGATAGTGTGATTATCTATGTGTAAAAATCTCAAGGAATCTACAAAAAAAAAAAACCTCTTAGAATAAGTGAGTTAATAGGATCACAGAATGCAAGATCAAAATACAAAATCAGTGGCATTCCTATATAAAAAACAATGAACACATAGAAACCAAAATTAAAAATAGTACCATTTACAAATGTTCCTGTGAAAATGAAACGCTCTGGCCTATATTTAGCAAAACACATAGAGGATCTGTACGCTGAAAATTACAAAAAGTTGATGAAAGAAATTAAAAACCTAAATAAATAGACACACACTGTGTTCAGTGATCAAAAAAATCAACATAGTAAAGACAACAATCCTCCTCAAACTAATACATAGGTTTAATGTCATATCTAGCAAAATCCCAATAAAGTTTCTTGTAGACATAGGTAGGCTTACTCTAAAATTTACATGGAAAGGCACAGGCCCTAGAAGGGCTAAAATAAAATTTTATTTTACAAAAAAGAATAAAGTGGGAAGAATCGGTCTATTTGACAGATATTAAGGCTTTGATATTACATACCTACAGCAATCAAGACAGTGCAATATTGGCAGAGGCACAAACACAAAGCTCAATGGAACAGAAGAGATGGACACAAATATACCCAACTGCTCTTTGACAAAAGTGCGAAAACAATTCAGTGGAGGGGGCGCCTGGGTGGCTCGGCCGGTTAAGCGTCTGTCTGCCTTCGGCTCAGGTCATGATCCCAGGGTCCTGGGATTGAGTCCCCAGTTGCGCTCCCTGCTCAGCAGGAAGCTTGCTTCTCCCTCTGCCTCTGTCCCTCCTCCTGTTCCTGCTCTCTCTCTCTCTGACAAATAAATAAATAAAATCTTTAAAAAAAACAAAAACAAAAACAAAAACAATTCAATGGAGGAAGGACAGCCTTTTCAAAAAATGGAGCTGAAGCAATTGGCCCTCCATAGGCCAAAAAATGAACTTCATCCTAAACTTCACACCTCATATAATAAACCCAAAATGGATCACGGACTTAAATACAAGACTATAAAACTTTTAGGAAAAAATAGCAGAGGGGTGCCTGAGTGGCTCAGTTGGTTAAACGACTGCCTTCGGCTCAGGTCATGATCCTGGAGTCCTGGGATCGAGTCCCGCATCGGGCTCCCTGCTCAGCAGGGAGTGTGCTTCTCCCTCGGACCCTCCCCCTCTCATGATCTCTCTACCTCATTCTCTCTCTCAAATAAATAAATAAAATCTTAAAAAAAAAATAGCGGAAAATTTTAGGGATCTAAGGTTAGTCCAAGTTCTAGCCTTGACACCAAAAATACAATGTATAAAAGGAAAAAATGAAAAATTGGTCCTCATCAAAATGAAAACCTTTTACTCTGTGGAAGCCCACGGGAAGAGGATTAAAAAGACAATATACAGACTTGGAGAAACTATTTGCAATCGACATATTCGACAAAGCACTAGAATCTATAATATATAAGAAACTCTCAAAACTCAACAGTTAAAAAACAATCCAATTAAGATGTGGGTGAAAGATATTTCACTGATGAGAAAATAGAGATGGCAAGTAAGTGCATGAAAAGCTATAAAACATCACTGGCCATTAGGGAAATGCAAATCCAAATCACAACGTGATAACACTATACACCGATCAGAATGGCAAACATAAAATGGAGATAATATAAACACTGGCAAGGACATGGAGAAACTGGACCACTCATCCTTTGCTGCTGGGAATGTGGAATGGTACAGTCACTGTGGAAAACAGTTTGGCAAGTGTTCAGGAAATTAAACATGTAATTGCCATATGAACCAGCAACTGTACCCTTAAGGTATTTATTCTAGAGAAATGAAAACTTATCTCCATAAAAAACCCTGCACACAAATGCTCCTGACAGCTTTATTCACACTAGCCCAAAACTGAAGACAGCAAAGATCTCTTTTCAGTGGTGAATGGTTACACAAACTGTGGTCTCTCAACATCATGGCATGCTACTCAGTATTAAAACAAACAAACAAACAACTATTGATACACACAACAATTCAGATCAATTTCCAGGGAATTATTCTGAATGAAAAAAGTTAATGCCAAAGGGTTACACATTTTATGGTTCTATTCATGTAACACTTTTGAAACGCCAAAATATCAGAAATGTAGAGCAGATCAGGGGTTGGCATGGGTCGGTGATGGGGTGAGGTATAGCGGACACGTGTGTGATGATAAAAGGGCCACAAGAAAGGTCCTTGTGGTAATATAACTGTCCAGTATCTTGACTGCAGAGGTGAACGTGCAAACCTACACTTGCAATAAAACTTTACAGAACTAGGGGCCCCTGGGTGGCTCAGTTGGTTAAGCCTCAGACTCTTGATTTCGGCTCAGGTCATGATCTCAGGGTCAAGAGATTGAGCCCTGTGTTGTGCTCCCCACTCAGTGGGGAGTCTGCTGGAGAATCTTTCCCTCCGCCCCTCCCCCTGCGCACGCTCTCTCTCTCTCTCTCTTCCTAAAATAAATAAATCTTAAAAAAAAACTTTACTGAACTAATTACACACACAGACAAATAAAATGGAAAATATGAAGGTCAGAAGACTGTATCAATATCAATATCCTGGTTGTGACATTATATGATACTTTTTGCAAAAGTTACCATTGAGGGAAACTGGGTAAAGCGTATACGGGTTCTCTCTGTATGATCCTTTAAATCTGCATGTGAATCTACAATTATCTCAAGAAGAAGTTCAGAAAGAAAAACCCAGGAGTAGAAGCTTGGAGTGTTAATCCCCTGTAAAGGTGCTCATCAAGGAACATTTCTCTTCTTCCCGTGTATATACTTACCTGTAGGAGACTCTCCAAGACTGTCCTTGAACTCTTGGGGACCTTGGACCTATGGTTCTCTTCCTTGTTCTAGGCAGATTACTTCAGGTTTAGGGGGTAACAATAATGCTCTGCGTATAAAACCTTGAGGTCGTGGGCTGCCATCCTAATTCCAGACTCGTTTTCAGGAAGAGTGAATGACTCTTTCATACTTTCATTTACTCCGAATGTCTAAATGGGCAGAATCTTAGATTTAGCACCTTCCTTCTAGTCTACAGTGATTGTGGGTGGAGACGCAAGGAGGAAGTGGAGAAGGAAGCCTCAGGAGGGCACGTGGAATGGGATGGGGAATGGGAATCCAGGGCTACTGAAGCAGACAGGGTCAGGGCTGACAGCAGCTTGGACGAGGCTGCTAAGAGCAGAAGACGGGGAGACAGGCTGGTAAGTCAGGATCTATTCTGAATCGTCTGGATATGCCTTGCCTTTCCCCCACAGCGTCAAAGTGAGACCCAAACAGGTCCTCGAACACGGGGACTCTCCCACAGAAGATCGTCTTCCATAAACCGCGGCCAGATTACTCAACTTCTACACAAAGGAAAGGAAGAATCTTTACCTAGAGAGATGACAGTCTCATAGTTCTCCTGCATTACATCATTGTAAAGGATCTTCTGAGTAGGGTCCAGTAACTTCCATTCTTCCTCAGAAAAGGACACTGCCACATCTTCAAATGTCAACAGGCTCTAAAGAAGAGAATGGGTTTCAGTTCAGTACTTGCCACCACAGAAGCCGTCCTAGCACTCATCTCTGAACTACGCAGCAGGCCAGTCACCAAAGAAGAGTATTAAGATTCGGGGGGGGGGGGGGAAGTAAGATCAGAAAAGGAAAAAGCCCGAGATCCCGAGATCAGGAAACAGTAAACAGCGTGCGAGGGGCCTGGTCCCCACCGTGCCCAGCCTAGTCGCCTAGAGGTGAACATCCGGGTCTAACATGCCTCAGAGCACCCGCCGAGCACCATGGGTCATGGGCAGCAAAGAAAAGCACAGACAAGGCCAGGTGCAGGCTGCCTGGAAAAGCTGGAAAGTACAGCTCACCTGGAACTCAGGCAAGATGAGCTCAGATGCCATCTTCCAGTTTGGGGGGCTTTTCTGCTCAGAAAAGGCTAGAATCTGTTGAGCAGGCACAGCTGTGGATGGAAAAGAGCCAGAGAAAATGTCTCTCTTTTTTGTTTACAAATACCCTGAGCTGACTTCTAGAACACGGAACCTCAGGAGTCCTTCAGTAAGGATAGCTCACCTTCACAAGTGTGTGTGTGGTGCCAGAGGTGGTCTTCTCATTGGACATGAGAACCAAGTATCTACCACTCCAAAGAACTGGTTCCCCAGCTGGCTGTTTCCCCCCAGATTTCGTGAGAGAAATTAATGAAAGGAAATCCATTATTTTTTTTTTCCTCTCATAAAATAAATGGTTTACCAGGCTAGGCAAGAACTAGAGGTGAATGAAAATGAAAGACTCAGGTCCCCCAGTGTAGCTGGTTTCTGTCTTTCCCCCCCCCCCCGGGGCACAATTCTCTCCCCCTTCTGCCATGATGACCCATTTCTGATCCCAGTTTCTTCTCTAACATAGAAGGGTGAGATGACCCCACCTGTCCCTAGTCCATCTTCTCTCCAGTTTCTAAGAAGCAAGGTCCACGGTGTGAATACCAGGGTTCTCTGGTTTGGACATGCGTGCACCCCAGGCTGACCCTCACCTTCACCCACCATTGGCCTATTGTCCTCGCACATGAGAGACATCCTAACAACTGGCAAGGCTGGGCACCTGGAACATTCCCATGACATTCCAGCTGAACCGATTCCTATCACAGCGCCCAGGAGAAGAGAATTATTATGATGCTCCTCACCTCTTTCATATACAGGCTGGGTTTCTTTGTGAGTATTCCAGCCCAGCTGTTCCTGTAGTACCCGGTATGTATTCCAACATTCTTTCTGGAACATACCCATTGGTTGGGGCTCTGCTGGCTTCCACTTAAAGCCTGGGGCCACTGCTGTTCCTCCCAAGGGCACTGCCTCCTTTCCCAGCTCATGGGCTGTGACCTAGAAATAATCCCCATCCTCATTAGCACAGAACTTTTCGTTTGGGGGTGGTGGTGGAGGGATGAACAAGAGTAGAGCCCGGATTCGGGAAGTTGTGACATTCAAGGAAGTAATAAAAAAAACTAAAGAGATATTGTGCCACCAATTCCCCACAAAGAACCATACACATCATCTGGGGCAGTCAGACAGCCACAGCTCAGGCCACTGGCAGGGTGGGGGCACACTGCCTCCTGTCACAGTGCCTTCACTGGCTTGCGTTCTTGCCTTGGACCCTTACCTAAGGGCATTTTTAACTTCTCAGTTTTCTCTAAAACAGAAGGAGTTGAATAAAAAAAAAGATTCCCAGGGACGCCTGGGTGGCTCAGTCGGTTAAGCACCTGCCTTCCACTTAGGTCGTGATCCCAAGGTCCTGGGATAGAGCCCTGCTTCAGGCTCCCTGCTCAGCAGGGGAGTCTGCCTCTCCCTCTGCCGCTCCCCCTGCTTGAGCTCTCTCTGACAAATAAATAAAATCTTTAAAAAACATAAAAATAAAAAAAGATCCCCAGCCAGATTTTCCAATCCTTCCACAGCCAGGGAAGGATTTCATGGAGAAAGGGGATGCAGCGGAGGAAAAACTGGAGGAAAGTTTGGACTCTCACTTCCTTCTATGTGATTCCATTGTAGTAAAACGCCAAAAACATACCCTGCCCTGTCCTCCTCAAAGTGGGCTCCCGAGGAAAGGAAGGGTGCTGCCATCTCCCAAGGGCATACCCCGGTTCCCCACTTCCCAGCAAGGCCAAGGGCAGACCACTAAGGGAGGGCAATGGAGGCTCTTTTCTTCTGGCCCAGAGATAGGCGCTCCCACTAGAGAGGGCCCTACCCCTCTTGGCACCCTGATTCTGCCCACTCCGCTCTTGGCAGTTTTCTTCTTTCTGTATCCTTGCTTCCTTTTTTCTTTCCATTTCTTCTCTTTGTGGTCTTCCCAAAGTTGTCTGATTAATACTTCTGTTTGCCGCCCTCTCTCCCCTTTGACCTCTAAGTGCTGTGCATTTTTTCTTCAGATTCCCCACCCCCCTTTCCCAACTCTGCCTTGCCTTTTATTTCTCTGTTTCTAAGAACTCAAGTCCTCCCTTCCTTGGCCACGCCAGCCGAGGCCCACCACCCCCAGTTTGCCCTGGCCCGAAAGAGGGCAAAATGCATTTCTCTTTTCCAAGGGCCAAGAAAGATGGCCAGGGACTCTGAAACCTGTCATCCACTACGGCTGCACATCTGTGGCTTCAGATCCTGCCTGGCTGTCCCCAAGGAATGACAGAAGAGTTACCTACTCCACCTTGTTCCTCCACTGCCCCTCCCCACCCAACGTGGATAATTCCACCTTTACCCTATTTCATTGTCCACAGAAAGCATCTCCTCACCTCATCACTTATTCCATCAGGTTCTCTCTGAAAGCGCTCTACCAGGGCCACAGCCTCTCTGATGCTCTGTGGACGATACTTCTGCACCCAGTTCTGGGTCTCCCTGGGTAGAATAGTCAGGAACTGCTCTAGCACCAGCAGTTCCAAGATCTGCTCTTTCGAGTGGATTTCTGGCCTCAGCCACTGGTGGCATAATTCCTGAAGTTGGCTGACAGCCTCAAGGGGTCCAGGTGCTTCATGATAATAGAAGCTCCGGAAGTGCTGGCGAGCGCTCTCAGGACCAAGACTGTCCGTTTGTGGGCTGGATTTCTTACTCTCACTGGAGCTCTCTTTCAGAGACCCCTCAGTCCCCCACAAAGCCTCCATGTGTGGGTACAAGCATGCATTCACCTCCAGATGTCTCATCATCATTTGCTCTAGGAACAGTTTTACTCCTATGTGTGACATCCTCCTGGTGCCACCTTTGACAACTGAGGCCTTGTCAGGTTTGGTATAAAACCAATGAGTGGATCTTCTCCCCAAGGGCACTGAGGGAGGGGAGAAAAAAAGTACATGTCAAGAAGAAAGGCACAGGACACATATTTACTTGCTATTTATAGTTATCAGAGAAGAATGAACAGAAACAAAACCTGTCCAGTCTACCTTTTAAAAATCAACTGCCAAGTATTAGGACACTCACGATGACAGATTACTTCAGGACATACATTTCTTTTTGTCACTCAGCCTTGAAACAAAGCACAGCTCAGAGAAGACAAATATTTGTCAATCGACAACTTTCCTTTTTTTTTTCCTTAAAGGTCAAGGAAAAGGTGGTGGATGAAAACACTCACCCACTTGCTAAAAGAAGCTTTGAGAATATCCAACGTTTAATCTGTGTGCTTCCTGTCCCATCTTCACAAATAGGGCATATCTGAGTTTCTCTAAATTTTAACAGATCCTCTCCGTTCTTTTGTCTTTAGTTAGGGGGAAACAACTACTTGCCCCTTCATCCTCTTATGAAGACTGAAACCTTTACTTCATGGAGCATTTGATAGTCTCCTTTCCATTGTATTAATACTGGCAGGAGAACGGAGGCAACCAGATCAGAAAAAAAGTAAAGCAATTAGGGAAAAAAGTAACCTTATCCCTCACAGCAAATACCCCCCAACTGGGCAACCAGATGTCAACATTTTGCGGGGGGAGTACTTTTGGGGAAGATGATCAAGGGCACGGTGCAGATTTGTACCTGTGCATTAACTTTTTGCTTACTTTACTGGAAAGACAAGTTGGCCTTGCTTACCAAATACAATGTCAGCTTGTAAAAAATGAAAGAGAAAGGGTGATCATTAAGGTTCTTCTGAGACAGGAAGGGTCCTAGTAAAGGTAACCCTTCTCCTGACTTTACACTTCCTCAGGGGCACACAGTAAGGCTTAAGTAAGGCTAAGGGTGGCCTTGAGAGGCTGATTTTCCGAGGTATTCCAGCAGAAACAGCAACAAAGTTCTTCTGAGGATGCCACGAGTCCTCAGAGAAACGCCTGGTTCCTTGCTGCCTATGCAGGCTCAGAAGGTATGGGGGAGCCTCCTCTATTTCCATGTCGGCAGAAGCTAACGCTTTTGAAGCTGAAAGGCCCCTTTCTCCGGCGACCTGACCATCAGCCAGCGGAAACGGGGGTGTTTCGCCGGGTGCAGCGGGAGACACTGCTGCCCCCCCCCCGGCCCCCACGAACCCGCGACGCCCCCGGGGCACAACGCGGGCGGCCGGCCCCCGAAGGCGCCGGGGAGCGTCCCCGGGCTGCACGTGCACCTGGGGGACAAAGAGGTTGCCGGCGGAGGCTGCACGGGGCGGTCGAGCGCGCGCACCCGCCCGGCCCGCGCCGCCGCGGGGCTGGGATCGCCCGACGCGCCGCGGCAGGCTGCCGGCTCCGCCCCGCCCCTCCCCCCCCGCTCACCGCCCCGGGGGGCCGCCACTGGCACGTGCGGCCAGCGCGGCCCGCAGCCGCGCCACCAAATCCCAGGGGCGACGCGGCTTCTCCATTACCTCCGCCCAGCCCCGGCTTCCGCGGGCGCCACTTCCCTCTTCCTCGACTCGGCAGCAATGTCGCCACGCCTCCCCGCCGCCCTGAGGAGCAAGCGCCCGGTTCCCGCGCCTCTGCGGGCCTGGCGAGGGCAGCTCCGAGCTCGGGAGCGCGGGGTGGGAGGGGGGGAGGCTTGGAGGACCGGTCCCCCACCTGATCCCTCTAGCTCCCCGAGACCGTACCCCGACTCGCCATTTTGGGGTCGCGGTCTGTGGACCTGGCCCAACCGGAAAAGAAAGAATGCGCTTCCGGCGGCTTTGTGACAGCCACGCCCAGCCGTCTCCCCCTCTACCTGTGGCGTCTGGGCGCAGCCCGGCGGAAACCGGGCCGCAGCTCTTCTCTGCGCCGGGGGCGCGGCCTTCTGCTCCGGCTCAGGCCGGGACGCGAACACGCCTTCCCCAAGGCCCGCTGGAGGCCCAGGGGGAGCCCCGGAAGCTTCTAGTCGCCTGGGAGGCATGTAGCCCACCGACTCCAGGTGCCGCGATCTTGTGGCCCTGACTTGCCAAGTGCAGATCGTTCAGCTCGCGTTCTGGCCCTTTCTACCGGGAACCCCCCCCCAGTGAGGGCCGCCGCCCCTGAAAGTCGCCACTAGACTTGTCCCGAGCCTCCTGAGTTGTAGGACATGACGTCCTCAGGGTCACAAGGATTGCCAGTGGCAGTTTTTGGACAAGAGTTGAGGCCTCTTGCTGCTATATCCCTTGCTTTTTCTATTGCATTATGCCTCCCTGTTAGATAGGAACCTTGTTTCATCGCGTAACTCCTGTAATGCTCAGCATAGTCTTCTGGGTAAGTCATCTTTCTAGGAACCTGAGTATCTTGGGTTGTCAGCGTCTCCAAATCATCAGTGTTTACCTAATGTTGAGCCATTTGGATGAAAACTGTCCCTACGAGTCAAAATAGAAGAAACTGTGTAGCTCAGTAGGGCAGTGGGGGTGAAACCGACATGTTTCGGAAGTCAGTGCAAGAAACTACCCCGCAAACAGAAAAGAGACCTGCAGGCCTAGGAGAAAAATAAACAGAGCACCTATCTGACTTTTTACATGCAAAAGCCAAGGAGACTCAAGTTAAGGTCAGTCTTCACTTGAAAAACACAGCTGCCCAAAAGCAAGCAAAAAGATGATGAGGGAGCAGAAGGCTAGCTGAAGACTAAGCATAAGCTGACACCCTGCAACCTCCCCCAACCCCCCACTCTGGGTGGGACACATGTGACAGTCTTCCAGGGATCTCCCAACTACCTTAATGTTAATACCTTGCTAGAGGGGAAAAAACATTAACTTGACAATGGCAAGACCTCTGGTATCTTGTAGGTATCTAGTAGGTCGGTTGTCTTTAGCATATGGAAGTTCTTTTGAAACCTCCGTTTTTCCTTACTTTCCCCAACCCCCAAGTATAAAATCACCACTCAAGACCCCGGCTCAGCAGCTCTTTCTGCCCATAGGTCCTGTCCCCATGCTTTAGTAAACCACCATTTTTGCACCAGAGAGGTCTCAAGAATTCTTTCTTGGTCGTGGGCTCTGGACCTCACACCCCCAAACCTCACCTATACTCCAAAACCCCATCAAAGACACAGTGCATTATCTGTGATATGTAACCCTAGTAAAGATGTTTGCCTCACCAGAGAAATGCTTTCAGAATCATCCTTTCAAACCTCTGTTCCTGAGGTTAGGCATTTTTCAACCTAATGTTTTTTGACAATGAAGAAGTCAAGGCATCGTTACTTCTGAACAATTCCTGGGCTTAGCCTTTCAATTGAATCATTCACTAACCAACGTAGTTAGATAAAAGGCATTTTCTATTTGTTTTTTTTTTAATCTTACGGTTTTTTACACCATGTGAAGTTCATATATTAATCTGCATAAAGTTATTCCTTGTAATTGTCTTCAATAGAGATTATCTGTAGATTAAACAGTTAACCATTTAGAATGAATATAGAGATAAGTAAAATGCTCTCTTCAAATTACTATGGTTTATATGCTTGAAGAAAAAAAATCTTTCCTTTTTTTTTTTAATCTAGTTGTCTGAGAGAGAGAGAGAGCACAAACGGGAGCAGCAAGCAGAGGGAGAAGCAGGCTCCCTGCTGAGCAAAAAGTCCAATGGGGGGGACTCAATCCAAGGACCCTGGGATCATGACCAGAGCCAAAGGCAGCCGCTTAACCAACTGAGCCACCCAGGCACCCTGAAGGGAAAGATCTTTCAAATGACTATAGACTCCAGGAAGACAAGTTGTAATTTACTTAAAACAAATTTCATTGTGTATTGTTAATATGGTTATTAGTAAAACCAAACATTGAGCAGTGTTGTCATTTATAAAACTGCAAAATTAAAGGTTTCTAATTAAACTCTTAACACCTAGATGCCATTTATAGTTAAAGTTTGGCTAATATATTTGAAACACCAGAAGAGAAAGTATGTAAAATCTACAGGGCAGGGGCGCCTGGGTGGCTCAGTCGTTGGGCGTCTGCCTTCGGCTCAGGTCATGATCTCAGGGTCCTGGGATCGAGCCCCAAATCGGGCTCCCTGCTCTGCGGGAAGCCTGCTTCTCCCTCTCCCACTCCCCCTGCTTGTGTTCCTTCTCTCACTGTGTCTCTCTCTGTCAAATAAATAAATAAAATCTTAAAAAATAAAATAAAATCTACAGGGCATTTTCCTCCCTTTAAACACTTCATCCTTGAATCACCCAAGGAATCAAGGTGTGATCCTGAGCTGCAAACGACTCTCTAGGTGGAAACAACTTGAAGAAAATCGTAATTTTGAATAAGGTTACAATGAGCAAGACAAGGAAAAAGAGTTTCCAGAATTAAAATCCACAACACAAAAATGTTGAGATTTTTAACTGGGCCAAGAGCTGGGATGGAGTAAAACAAAGAACTATAGCAGCTTCGTAGGAAATCTTTACAGAGAGGGACCTGACTATGATCTGAAAGGCTTAGGAAGAGGGCAACTGTAGGGGCGCCTGGGTGGCTCAGTCGGTTAAGCGTCTGCCTTCAGTTCAGGTCATGATCTCCAGGTCCTGGGATCAAGCACCATGTTGGGCTCCCAGCTCAGTGGGGAGTCTACTTCTCCCTCTCCCTCTGCCTCTCCCCTTGCTTGTGCTCTCTCTGTATCGCTCTCAAATGAACAAAAAAAAAAAAAAATCTTTTAGCAGGAGAGGAAGAATGAAGGGGAGTAAGTCAGAGGGGGAGACGAACCAGGAGAGATGATGGACTCTGAAAAACAAACTGAGGTTTCTGGAGGGGAGGAGGGTGGGGGGATGGGTTAGCCTGGTGATGGGTATTGAGGAGGGCACATTCTGCATGGAGCACTGGGTGTTATGAACAAACAATGAATCATGGAACAGTACACCAAAACAAATTATGTAATATATGGTGATTAACATAACAATAAAAAAATTTTAAAAATCTTAAAAAAAAAAGAAGTGGGCAATTATAGATAAATTCTTGGGAGGGGCGCCTGGGTGCCTCAGTCCTTAAGCGTCTGCCTTTGGCTCAGGTCATGATCCCAGGGTCCTAGGATCGAGCTCCACGTCGGGCTCCCTGCTCAGCAGGAAGCCTGCTTCTCCCTCTCCCACTCCCCCTGCTTGTGTTCCCTCTCTCTCTGTCTCTGTCAAATAAGTAAATAAAATCTTAAAAAAAATTCTTGAGAAATAGGGAGAATTAGAAGCCAACTTGGAAAAAGACAGGGTGTGGCTAAATGGGAATGAAGAAGAAAAGGCTACCTCCAAAAAGCAAAGTTGCAATTACAAAGGCAGTTGTTCAGAAAAGAGGAGAGACTAATGAAGAACAGAGTGCTGAATTTAAAGTATCATCTGTGGGGCGCCTGGGTGTCGTAGTCAGTTAAGCACCTGACTCTTGGTCTTGGCTCAAGTCATGATCTTGAGGTCGTCATGATCTCGAGCCCCGCATTGGGCTCCATGCTCAGTGCGGAGTCAGCTTAGGATTCTCTCTGCCACTCCCACACTCGCTCTGTGCATGCTCTCTCTCTCTCAAATAAATAAACCTTTTTCTAAAAGTATCTGCTGGGGCGCCTGGGTAGCTCAGTTGGTTAAGCGACTGTCTTCGGCTCAGGTCATGATCCTGGAGTCCTGGGATCAAGTCCGGCATCAGGCTCCCTGCTCAGTGAGGAGTCTGCTTCTCCCTCTGACCCTCCCCCTTCTTGTGTTTTCTCTCTCTCTCTCTCTCTCAAATAAATAAATAAAATCTTTTTTAAAAAATAAAAATAAAAAAGTATCTGCTGTATGATGGTTTGGACTACCGCCTTGATTTTGTTGATGCTACAAGTGAATCTCAAAGGTTTCATTTTGTGCTGAAGGAGATGCAACAAGTAGTAATCAAAAAAAATGGTTGCAGAATAGATTCCATTCTAACATTGGTAGCTTTTGAAACTGAGGCCTGACTATATTAAAAGAGCTATTATTTTTTTTAGTAGGCTCCACACCCAGTGTGGAGCCCAACGCGGGGCTCGAACCCACGACCCCAAGATCAAGACCAGAGTAAAGTCCAAGAATCTGACACTTGACTGAGTTGCCCGGGCACCCCTATATTAATAACTTATTAAACATGACTTTGACTTCTGGTTCTAGTAATTATATTTTTAACAGCTTTATTGTGATATAGCTCACAAATCATGTGATTCACTCAATTAAAATATGCTACAAGTCAGTAGTTTTTAGTATATTCACAGAGTTGTGCCACCAACACGGCAATTGATTATAGAATATTTACATCACCCCCAAAAAGAAAACACCAAACCCTTTACCCGTAACTCCTCATTTCCTGTAATTCCCTTTCACCTACCTTAAGCAGCCAATCATCTATTTTCCATCTCTATACATTTACCTATTCTGTATATTTCATATAAATGGAATCATACAATATGTGACCTTTTGTGTCTGGTTTGTTTCATTAAGCCTCATGTTTTCAAGCTTCATCCACGTTGTAGCACAAATCAGTACTTCATTGTGATGTAGTTTTTGAATGTAGGTGAGGTCCTGAGCCCACGACCAAGAAAGAATTCTTGAGACATCTTTAGTGCAAAAACGTGGTTTTATTCTATAAAACCTGGTCAGGACCCGTGGGCAGAAAGAGCTGCAGCACCAGGGTTGTGCGGAGTGACCGATTATATAACTTGGGAGTTGGGGGAGGTAAGGAAAAAAGAAGGGTTTCAAAAGAACTTTCATATGCTAAAGAGGACCTACAAGATCCTGGAGGCCTTGCCATTGTCAAGTTAAGGTTGTTTTTCCCTCTAGTAAAGCATTAACATTAAGATCCTTGGGAGATTCCTTCTGGAAGTTAGGTTATTGGTACGAATGCTTTTTTATTGTAAATCACGAAGACATTTGTAAAGCGAGGGAGACCCTTGTCCTGCAGGACTGTGATCTCTATCAGTTAACCATTTGCTTTTCCTTCCCTTAGCTTTAGGGCAGCCCGGAGTGCCTGAGAAATGTCACACAGATCCCACCTGGGATTGGGGCGGGTTGCGGGGTGTCAGCTTGCGCTTTGTCCTCAGCTTGCCCTCTGTTCCCTCAATTGTATTTTATTGCCGAATGATTTTGTATAGGTATATACTATACCATTGTATGGGTACGCCGCCTTGTATGAATATACACACTGAACTGTTCAGGAAGAAGAAAATGCCTTTAATTAAAGTTTACATAGTTTCTCCTTTTACTTAGTGTTTCACAAGGTGGTATATCCACACAAAGGCATGGATAAAGAAAACTGGACCAGTTAAAGGATACTGGGGTTTTTTTCTACCTTTGGCTACTATACATAATGCTGCTATGAACATTCATGTCCAAATTTTTGTGTTGACATGTTTTCATTTCTTTTGCATATATAGGTCAAGGTACAATTGCTGGATCATGTGGTAACTCTATGTTTAATCATTTGGGGGAATTGCCAGACTGTCTTGCAAAGGGGATACACCATTTTACATTCCCACGAGTAGCGTATGAGGGTTCTAATTTCTCCACATCCTTACTAACACTTGGTATAATCTTTTTCATCACAGTACTGTGACAGGGTGTCTCACTGGGATTTTGATGTGCATTTCCCTGATAGCGAATGATATCGAGCATATCTGCATATGCTTACTGGCCACTTTGTATAAGGATATTAATGTTAGCAGCAAGATTTATCAAATATTTTGTGGGTATGGAGATGCCTGGGTGGCTCAGTCAGTTGAGCGTCTGCCTTCAGCTCAGGTCATGATCCTGGGGTCCTGCTCAGTGGAAGTCTGCTTCTCCCTCTGCTGCTCCCCCTGCTTGTGCTCTCTCTCTCTCTCTGACAAATAAATAAATGAAATCTTTAAAAAATAAAATAAAATATTTTGTGGATGTGATATGAGCAAGTTTTCATCAGTAGCCATTATCTAATATTGTTCAATTTCCCTAGGTCACTCCTCCTGCTGCCTCTTCTCTGTACCTGTGTCAGGCAAGAGACAATCTGAAACTCTTCTTATAGAAGAAATACATATAATCCCTTCTTTGTAAGGACTTACATGATCACAAGGAAACAAATCTTTTTTTCCAGAATGGAAGTCAGTTTTTATTCAAAAGTGCTTGTAAGGGGCGCCTGGGTGGCTCAGTCGTTAAGCGTCTGCCTTTGGCTCAGGTCATGATCCCAGGGTCCTGGGATCCAGCCCCGCATCGCATCGGGCTCCCCTGCTCTGCGGGAAGCCTGCTTCTCCCTCTCCCACTCCCCCTGCTTATGTTCCCTCTCCCGCTGTGTCTCTCTCTGTCAAATAAATAAAAATCTTTTAAAAAATGCTTGTAAGCTAGACTGAAAGATAAAGGAAAAATGCTTCAAAACAAACATTTTTCCTTTCACTGACCTTGATCTTGATATGCTTGAGCTCCTGGGGAGAAAGAAAAGTTAGAAATTCTCTTAGTGCTAGAGGCTGGCTCAGTTGATTGGGTGTCTGACTCTTGATTTTGGCTCAGGTCATGATCTCAGGGTGGTGGGATTGAGCTCCTACACTGGGCTCTGCACTCAGCAGGGACTCAGCTGGAGACTTTCTCCCTCTCCCTCTGCCTGTCCCCCTGCTCATGTTCGGGCACTCTCTCTCAAATAAGAAATAAATAAATCTTTTTTAAAAAAAATAAAAATTCTTTTTTTTTAAAGATTTTTTTAATTTATTTATTCATGAGAGACAGAGACAGAGAGAGAGAGAGAGGCAGAGGGAGAAGCAGGCTTCCCGCTGAGCAGGGAGCCCGATGCGGGACTCGATCCCAGGACCCCGGGATCATGACCTGAGCCGAAGGCAGACGCTTAACCATCTGAGCCACCCAGGTGCCCAAAAATAAAAATTCTCTTAGTGCTAATAAATTTGCTAGTTGGTTTTCTTATAACACATATTTAGGACTTAGGTGTTTCAACCACTTGCAAAACATCTAGATCAATGGCACCCCCCAAGCAGTGGTGGTGATACTGCACATTCCAAAATGATATGAATTAATGTAGCGATTCAACTGTAAGCTTTGAAATTCTTCTCCAAAGGATGCTGACTTTAAAACCTCAAATTTCTCATTATGATATTTAGAACTGTATGGTCCTTTATTGCAGAAAAAATTTTTAAATGATTTCCTGGGGGAAAAAAATCAGCTTGATTATTGCTATAAAACTTCTTCCACCTCCCCACCCTAGGTCTGGTACTAGGGCTTTGTTTCCATTGTTATAAATAAAGATCCTGGGCCCCTAAGACCCAGTGGACACAACAGAGTGTCTCTGACCCCGGGACTGACGCTGCCCCACATCGGGCTCCCTGCTCAGGGGGGAGCCTGCGTCTCCCTCTCCCTCTGCCTGCCACTCCCCCTGCTTGTGCTCTCTCTCTCTCTCTGACAAATAAATAAATAAAATCTTAAAAGAAATATGAAGAAGCAACATATCCATGTAAGGGGACATTTTGACTATAAATACCAAGAGTTTGAGAGGACTATCCAAAAGTGTTTGGTCTGGACAAGGCCACACTTTGGTGATCTAAACAGTTCTCCAAAGACTTTGGGGGCAATTAGCTACTGCCACAGTAAAGACATCTCTTTTTTCCAACAGTGATGAAAGCCATGCCCTGGCCATGGGAAGGCCATCTTCTTGCCTAGCAACATTGGTGGCACCACTGGTTCCCTAGCAACCTGCTCTAGCAACAGGGGACTTTTACTTTTGCGCTGCTAGCTGGAGGTCAGCTCTCCATTGGCTAAGTCATCTCTCCCTAGTACCAACTCATATAAAGGTACACCTCAACTAAATCTGGACTTTATTCTTTTCCTCTTCCTTACCTGGAACAATAGTGTGATCGATTTGGATTGTGATGGTTCTGTATTAGTCTACTGAAACATATTATCCTGTATGCTGTTGGCTTATGAAATCCCTAAGCAAACCTGTGCTGAATACATTGTTCAGGGGCACCTGGGTGGCTCAGTTGGTGTAGCATATGTCTTTGGCTCCGGTCATGATCCCAGAGTCCCACATCAGGCTCCTTTGCTCAGCGGGGACCCTGCTTCTCCCTCTGCCTGCCGCTCCTCCTGCTCATGCACATACTCTCTCTCTCTGGCAAATAAATAAATAAAATCTTTTAAAAAAAAAATACATTCTTCAGTCTCTGGGCATAATTTGTCTCCCAAAACAAAACACCCATGCAGTGACCTCACGGGTTCCTGGGGGAAGGGGCTTGGACCTGCTGCTTGAAATACCACCTGGAGAGAATGGGAGGTCATCAATCCTGACTTCCCTGGGCAGGTGATTCCCTGAAGGTCCTGCCAGGGTTACCTCACACTGTGACCCCAAGGGCAGGGACTTAGAAGGAAGGAGATGGGCCAGCTTTATCTGCCCCCCCCCCGTGGGCACACACGCACGTGTGCACCAGGCTCTGCGCTGAGTGTTTTATATTTCATTTTATTTTGTGTTTATTTTTTCTGTGCCGGGTGTTTTACCTGTGATGTCCCGTGTAGCACCATCTCACGCAAGCAGCAGACAACAGTTCCGCCTGGGCCGTTTGCCAGTAGGGGCGCAAGACTGGGGGCTGGGCGAGGGCTCCCCTTGGGGTGCCTTTCTAGTGCCCCTCGAGTGTCCGGGGCTGCTCACTGTTCTAGACTCCACGCGCAACGCCTCAAGGAAGAGCAAAAGCGGTTTGATGACTCAGGCAGATCCTCCTGGGGGAGGTTACAATGTGTGGGTGGGTGACACCCTGAAACCCGGGTTTAATAGGATAAAAAAGAGCCTAATTCTTATGCGTCGATATAAAATAGAACTGCATGTGCCTGGGAAACTCCAGAGGGAGAGGGGAAAAAAAAAAAAAAAGATGGGTAGCCAGAAAGGGATCTGGGGTCCAGAGGAAGATGAAGTGAAGAATGCACACCCCAAGCGGCGGGTGCCGAGCCACGCGCAGCAGCAAACCCCGCCTCCGCCGGCCACAGACAGACTTCAGACGAGCCCCGGGCCGGGAAGTGGGGGTCCGGACTCCTGTCTGTCTCTGGCGCTCCCCGAAGGGCCTGGGCTCGACTTGGGGCAGCACAGCGGCTGAAGAGTGACGTGGAGACAGTGGAGACCATCCCGGGCAAAGGAAACAGGGGCTGTGACCCCTTTGCAGAATTAGTGGCGATGTTTTCACAGCTGTGACTCACTTCCTGTACTTGATGCATGCAAGCAAATGGAAGGGTTATTCCTTCCTCCTTGGGCTTCGATGCACTTCTGATTCTAAGGTACATGGGTCTTGTTTTATGGGGTTCCCTCCCCCGCCTTCTTTTGCATCCCTGGGTGAGCATGAACCATGATTTTTGTTAAGACTTTCCCCAGCTGTTTCTCATGAGGATTCTGCTACATACAGAAAAGCTGGAAACATTGGGCAATGCACATTGTATACCCGCCACCCAAACTCCAGCGATTAGCTTTTTGTCATATTTTAGGGCATTGTTTTACACTTCTGCGTAATAGTTCATCACGCTGCCGCATCGTACCCTATTTAGACAATCTCCTAATTTGGATATAGTCCTCGGTTCCCAATTTCCAAAATGATAAGTAATGCTTGATGAAAATCCCTGAGCACACAGACCCTCCTTCCCAAATGACAGGACAGCTGATAAGCTGGAACACTGAGCCAGTTCTCCTGAAATTTTTGTCGTAAGAGAAGGGTCTAAAGATATTAATGGAGAATATATAAGAGAATTTTTAAAAAAAGTACCTTGAAATTTTGAGGAGTCAAAAACTTAGAGGGAGGGGCGCCTGGGTGGCTCAGTCGTTAAGTGTCTGCCTTTGGCTCCGGTTGTGATCCCAGGGTCCTGGGATCGAGCCCCGCATCGGGCTCCCTGCTCCGCGGGAAGCCTGCTTCTCCCTCTCCCACTCCCCCTGCTTGTGTTCCCTCTCTCGCTGTGTCTCTCTCTGTCAAATAAATAAATAAAATCTAAAAACACACAAACGAACAACTTAGGGGGCGCCTGGGTGGCTCATTCGGTTAAGTGACTGACTCCCAAAGCTCCAACACTGGAAACATTGCTTTTTCTGAAGGCGGTGGGATCCCATCCGCCACCGAGAATCATGACGTAGGCTGGCCTGGATAGGTTTCTTCTATTTCCTCAAGCGAGATTCACAGGCACACGTGGAAGTCCCAGCAGCAGCATAAACCAAGCATACCAAAAGAGCACCACATAGTGGCGCCTGGCTGGATCAGTCAGAGAAGCATGCAACTCTTCATCCCTGGGTCATGATTCGAGCCCCATACTGGGCGAAGAGATTACTTAAAAAAAAAAAAAAAAAAGCACCACAGAGGCCCTGAAAATCATCTTGTCCTTACAACCACAGCCCACAAGAGTAGCCCAGGACCCGCAGGCCAAACCATACAGGAGGACTGCTTGCTAAAATACAAAGTTTAAATAGAACCCAATGGCTCCCAACATAACACCCAAAATGTCCAGGACACAATGGAAAATCATCCTTCATACAAAGAACCAGGAAATTCTCAACCTGAATGAGAAAGGACAATCAAGTGCCTCTAACTCCAAAATTAACGAGATGTCAGAATTATCTGATAAAGCATCGATCATAAAAATAACAATTATGGGCGCCTGGGTGGCTCAGTCGTTATGCTTCTGCCTTCGGCTCAGGTCATGCTCCCAGGGTCTTGGGATGGAGCCTCACATCAGGCTCCCTGCTCGGCAGGAAGCCTGCTTCTCCCTCTCCCACTCCCCCTGCTTGTGTTCCCTCTCTCCCCTGTCTCTGTCAAGTAAATAAATAAAATATTTTTTGAAAAATTGCAATTACATGTTCATACCAGATTCTTTGTAATAGCCAACGGCTAGAAACAACCCAGACGTCCTTCACTGGGTGACTGTTTCAACAAACTGCTGTATATCTATACAGGCATAAAAAGAAACAAATATCGTTACACAGAATGCCTTGGAAAAATCTCCAGGGAATTATGCTGAGTGGGGGCGGGGAAGACATTCTCAAAAGGTTACAGATGATGGGATTCCAATTATAAAACATTCTTGAATTGACAAAACTATATAAAGGGAGAACAGACTGGGGCACCTCGGTGGCTCAGTTGGTTGAGTGCCAAACCCTTGATATCAGCTCAGGTCTTCATCTTAGGGTCGTGGGGTCAGGCCCTGCACTGGGCTCCTGGGCATGGAGCCTACTTAAAAAAAACAAAAAACAAAAAACGGGGGGAAACAGAAAAGTGGTTGCCAGGGGCCAGAGATCAGGGACTGGGTAAAAGAGTTGGATGGGCAGGAGGAGGCGGGGTTGGGTTTGAGCCTCTAAGAGCAACAGGAGGGATTCCTGCAGGGATGAACTGTTCTCTATGCAGACTGTATTCATGTCAATACCCTGGATTGTAGTATAGTTTGTGCAAGATGTCAGCATTGGTGAAACTACCTAAAGGGTAAAGGATACCCGTCCATTTTTTCAATTGCATGTCAATCTATAATAATGTCAAAATTAAAAGTTTAATTTAAAAGAGGGACACTACTAAGAAATTCCTCCTCCTCCAGAAAAACCCAGACCACTCTTTCTGAGGTCCTTCCAGAAACTGACTTCAGAAACTCCCTCTCGTTAGCGGCTATGTTCTAGGGGCCGGTGTCAGTGAGGCCATTCCACAGCCCTTCTCCCCTCCCACCCGCCCATTCTGTTCCTCACCTCTATCCTTTACTGCTGTGGGTTCTTCTGGGCTGAGGCCCCATGGCTAATGCGGCCGGGGCTTCCCTGAGTGTCACCGGGCTCCAGCTTGAAGCTCAGCGACTTGCATGCTGTCCCCTGAAGCAAAGGCTGCTTTAAAAGCATTTTTGTTCTCAGCCCATTGTTTCTGACCTAAAAGCCACCCTGCCATCACTTATCATCATAAAAGGGCCCAACAAGGCAAGGGAAATTATTACAAGGATCTGAAGGCAGAGTCCACAGAAGACCATGACCAGTCACTCTGGACACAACAAGAGAAAAAGAATGGCTTAAACTACAGGGGTTTGAGTGAAAATGTGTGTATGTGACTGTACGTGGGGGGCGCGGGAGGGGGTCCTCGTTCCCCGTGCACAGATCGCCTGATGATCTGCACTCCCTCTTTGCCTCCCCCCCCCTTTTCCGGTGGCTCCCTTGCCTCACTGCTAGGTCGGCTAACCTGGGGGGGCCTTGGGGAGCGTGACCTCAGAGCCTCAGGGCCAAACTGTTTCTCTGACCTCACCAGTAACTGAGACCCAGCTCCGCGGACGAGGCCGGACCGTCGAGCCAGACAGAACCACAGCGAAGCGCTGCGTTTGTTTGGAGACGGGTCTCCCTGTGTGGTCCAGGCTGCAGGCACGGGCTCTGCACGGGCACGAGCCCACTGCCGGGCCCCACGCCAATCTGGACCCGCTCCGTTTCCGACCCGGGCGGGCCCACCCCTCCTTGGGCACCCTGGCGGTCTCCCGCTTCTGGGAGCTTCGCCAGAGGGACGGCGAACTTGCGAACGTAGCCCGCACACCGACCGGCACAGCGCCCGCCGGCCCACGCCACCCTGCCGCCTCGGCCTCGCGAGTCGCGGCGACTCCGGGCGCAGCCACCACACGCCAGGCCAGCCGAGTCTCAAGCACCAGCTACGACGCACCAGCAGTGTCGTCACACGTACACGCTGCTCCCCTCTTCGTCCTCAAAACCACCCCAGGAGCCTTTGAGCCACGGCGAGGGACAGTCCCCAGGGGGGACAGTAAGCTACCCAAAGTCCCACCGTTAGTGGGCAGCGAGCAGAGCCAGGCTCGGAGCCCCTTGGCTCCAGGGCGAGCGCACCCTGACGCCGGCAGCAGCAACACCGCCTCCCGCTGGGCACAGGCGCTCTTGCCGCTCACTCTGCGCCCGCGGAAAATCTGCAGGGTCCACGTTCCAGACCAACCTACAAAAAGTCACTTGCCCAAGTAAGGTCTACTCAGGGCGATGCAGAAAATCCGAACCGGGAGTAAGAGTCCGCGGTGTCTCCGTCTTCCGGACCAACCCAAACCAGACCAGAAACGCCCGCTCTCGCTGTCTCTCTGCCCGCTTCCCTCATCCCGCAAGCTCTCCGCGAAGACGCCGCAAGAGGCACGGCTTCTTCGCAGCTCTGCGGAAGCAGCTTCTGCAGCGGGCTGTGGATGTCCTGCGACGGGAGGGCCAGGAACCGCTCGGACACCAACAGCTCAAAGACCTGCTCCAGGGTGCGCACCTCAGGCCGAAGCCACCGAGCGGTGGCAAAGCTCCGGGAGCCGCCTGACGGTTTCCCGGGGCCCAGCGGCAAAAGCCCCAAGAGCAGGCGGGAGGCCACCAGGCTGCGCCCGGAGGTGGGGAGGCGGGCCAGCTCCTGGCGGCAGGCGCAGTAGCTCCTGGGGATGTCTCATCAGGAGCCTTTTCGCTCCTGGGAGCCTGGGCCGGACGCCAGGATCAGGTTCCTAGATCTCTTGACCCTGAAGGCAGCTGGGACCGCCGTCGAAGGCGCCAGGCGCCCCGGGCAACAATAAACAGCAGGATCAGCGTGCCCTGGGTTCCCCGTCCCAGCGCAGCAGCCCAACCCCAGCCCGGGGGGGAGCTGTCTCCAGCGCCGTGACCTCTGTGCGTTCGGGGCGGTGGGGCGCCTGCCCCTCGACCCGCTTCCGCCCGGGGTTGGGAGGCACAATCGCAGGCTGCCGTCTCCTCTCTGTCCGGGGCCCACGCAGGACTAGGTCCTGCTCCCACCAGGGAAGTCCCCGCACTAAAGTCTGGTGTCCCAACACCAACGGCACCAGCTGTGGACCAATGTGAGGACGACGTCTCCCCGGTGACAGCATCGTCTCTGGCCTCGCGCCAACTCACTAGGGAGGGAAAATGTGACCCCAGCGGCGGGGCCACTTGGAGGACAAGAGGCGGGCCGCCGGGGGAACCCGAACACCCGCGAGCCCGCTGGTGGTGGCCGCGGGCGGAGAGGAGCGCACGGGGTGGCACGAGGTCGAAGCTCGGGTCTTCAAGAACGAAACTAGAAAGGTAGCTCAAGGCCAGTGTGACCCGCGAGAAGAAGACTAGAGTCCTAAGCCCAGGAAAGCTTATTAAAATGTGAATTCTCCAGCTCATGCGAGATGCGGTGCGCCAGGGTATCGGAAAGGGGCCCAGAAATCTGAAGTTTTACCAGGGCCTCCCAAGAAATTCTTCCTGCACTGAGAAGTTTGAGAATCAGTGACCCAGGAATAAAAGAGTTAAAGGAGGTCCCCACCACTCGGGTTACTGTGGGGCGGATGGAAGAGAAGCCCTTGCTGGGATCACGAACCGGGGACGCCCCACCCAACCCCCCGGGCTCTGGAAGCGCTTAAGGCCGGAAACGGGAACGCTTCCAGGCGGTAGGAGGCCCCTAGGAGGCCAAGGAAGGGGCGGTCCCTCCCACGTCAGCATGCTCTCGGGCCCAGGCGGCGGGGCGCGTGCTTCGCGGCCCGCCGGGAAATGTAGTCCTCAGGGAGGCCGCGCGCCTGCGTCCTGCGCGCCTGCCCCGGGGAGCCTGGGAAAGTTGTGGGCCCCGACGCAGTAAGTCCCTGAGCCGCCAGAGGGCGGAGCCGGCCGCGGACGCGGGCTGCCGGGCCCCCATCCCGCTAGGGCGACGCCAACTGGCCGCCGCCAGCCCTGACCCGGCGGCGGGCCCCTGTCCAGCGCGGGTCCCCCCCGCCGCTCCCTGTGCCCCGGCCGGGCGTTCCCGGGCTTGTCCGGAGCCCGGAGCGCCCGTCGGGGCGCCGGGACATCCCGTGGGGAGCGCGCAGGGGCCGTGCCCCCGCCCCGCGCGGCCGATGTGTAACCGGCTTTTAGAAGTTCCCGCGACGTGTCCCTCCTCGCCTTTCCCCGAGTTCCCGCTTTGCGCACACCCTCTTTATCCGTGCGCCATGGGAGCGCGGGCTCGCTCGGGCCGGTTTGGGGGGAAGCCGGGAGCCCCGGGGTGCAGTCGAGGGTCCCTGCGGAAGGGCGGAGGGAGGGCTGGCAGGACAGTCAGGGCCCTGCTGGACGTGGTGGAGGGTTCGGGTCCATCTGGGGAGGGCGGCCAACTGCGAGGCTGAGCAGCGTCAGGGCGGTTCCACAGCTCAAGCCGGCCGGTCCCTGGATGCCATCCAGGGAGGAGGGTTGGATGCCTGGGGTGGGGTGGAGGGGACGTGGAACTTTCTAGGAATGAGTGCTGGGGAGCAGTAACCTTGCTTGAGCGCTTCCTCTGTGCCAGGCCAGGCAGCTGCCGTTCTCTTCCACGCAGTTGGATGCACCACAGGAAATTTTATGAAATCGATGCTATGATTATTTTCATGTTAGAGACAGAAGCACTCAGTGTCAGGGTCACAAAGCCAGCAGGTTATCGCACGTGGATGGGTCTGCTGCTGAAGTTCAGGTTACCATCAAGATAAAGGATGATAAGTTCCCAATGTACATTTCGGATGGCTAGGTAGGAAGATTATGAGTATTTTTTAACTTGTGCCACTGCAGGGAAGAAGACAGGCACATGAGGCATCTGGGCAGATACAGAGAGGATCTGTAGCATAAGGTGGGTACCGACATTGAGACGTGCGTGTGACCATGTCCTTGACCTCAGACATTGCACTAAGAACGTTTGGATGATTTGAGACATGAGTGTTGCAGAGATCTCTTCATTCCATCCTTCTCACCATTTCCCTCTGGCATTTCCTGTGTGACCTGGGACAAGTCATTCAGTGCTCCTGAGCCTCCAACCTCGGTCCCCTCATCTGTACTCAGGGCATCATACTAGTCCCCACGTCCTCGCTCTGGGGGAGAGCTACGTGACCTGCCGTATGCGGGAGACTTTTAACAGCACGTGGACATAGCAAGAGGAACGTGATCAGTGTCCTTGCTTACTCATGCGGACCAGATGGCTGGTGGCCTGCCCTGAGGCAGTGTATCGTTCTCATGAAAAAGCCACTTGGCATGCCATCGCGGGACGAGGGTCAGGCTGATGTGGGCTGAAGTACACAGCCCTTGAGTGGAGAAGAACGAAGGGTTGTGGATCTGTAGCTTTTGGACGCAAGGCTCTAACTACCTAAGACGCCCGTGGCTGAAGGTGACCAAGGGTGACTCAGAGCCACGTGGACTTTCAGGGTCATTCACCAGAGTTGTCAGTATTGGTCTGCATTTCTTCTGTGGCCTGTGTATCTACAGAAACAGAAGATAGCCCATATTAGACTGGGATTGGGGTTTCAGGCCACCAGATGTATAAGGGTTCATTTAAGGGATGGGGCCCTTAGCCTTGTGCCCATGAAATTTTAAAGCCAAGCTGTCCAATAGAACTTTCTGCAATTATGTCTATGGAACGCTTGAAATGTGGCTAGTATGAATGAGAAAGTGAATTTTTAACCTTAATTAAACTGAAACCGCCATGTGGGACTATCATATTGGGAAGCACAGTTCTAGAGGGCCCGTGGATGTTCGAGAACATTTTGTAAACTTTTTAAATTGGTTGTGTGTGTGTATTTTTTCTAGGAAGTGAGTCCATGGCTTTCATCAGCTTCTCATAACTACCAACAAAATTAGGATCTGCTGCTTTATGGCTTTGGCAGAAAGTAAGCAAGTTGAGGGAGCTGAGTATGGCCTCTGGTGACCACTGCTGTTCCTTCTTTCTCATTTTGTCTTGTCCTCAGCTGTGGGTGGCTCCTCATGATGAACCGCTATGCTGTTTACTTCTTCATAGCAGGCTAGGACCGTTAGCCCAAAGGCCACTGATGTCAAACTGAAACTCTCATACATTCAGTTCTTTTAAATAGTCCAAAAAACACATTTTCAAAGCCATTTGGAGCCTACCTATTTACATACTCCATAAAACCTCACCCATCACCTGCAAACCACAGGTAAGTCAAATACTGGGGTCCATAAAAGACCCCAGACTGCTGCCATGCTTTGGAACTGTCTGACCTGGGGGCCCCCCACCGAGCTGCTCAGTGTCATTACCTAAACACAAACATTTCCTCTCTCATTTCCCCTTCTTCCCTGCAAATGTCCTTGCCCTATTCCCCATCTGGGCCGGGGCGGGGCGGGGGGGTTGCGGCGCCCATGCCTCTGTCTCTGGAAGGTCTCTCTCTTTTTTTTTTATATTAATGTTTTATTGGAAAAGGTACATGAAAACCACGCAAGGTGCCACACACCTTCGTTTGTCTTATAAAAGCTTGACTTCTTTGGAGTAATGGCTTGCCCATTCCAGCAACAGTGTCCCAGTTAACTTGGCTCCTTTTCTTCCAGGCTCAAAATAAAATCAAACTCCTCTCGAGTCAGGGGCTGAATTGAGAGTCTCTGGCGAGTGAAGAGAGCCATATTTTTTAAGGGGCCTCCAGTGGTTTTGTGAGCTTGGTAATGGGTTTTGAGCTCAGCCAGGGTGATGTAACGCTTCATCATCTGAACAAACTGTACATCCACCATGGACCATTTGGGGTTGTCTTCTTTGCTGGATGGGTCATAATGGGGATTGTTTTTCTCAAACTGTATGTGGTCTGGGTAAGCCTCCTTCACAATCTTCACAAGTCCTGCGATGCCTGGCTCTTTGCAGTTGCTATGGTAGAAGAACGCTTCTTGCCCCAGCTGCATGGCTCGCAGGAAGTTCCGGGCCTGGTAGTTGCGAACACCATCCCAGCATGCTGTCTGCTTGGGCTGTGCTTTAAGATCCTCAATGCTGAACTTCACATCTACACCTTTCTCTAGTCGGCTTTCTGGCTCAGACTTCATCAGCCAGTAACTGCTTAGATTCTTCCCACAGCTTTTAGAGGCTGAAGTCTTCTCAGGGCTGGAGTTACCCAATGTAGCTGATGTCCCTACTGGGTTCTTAGTCTTGGTACGTTTTCCTGCTGGCCCCTTATTGTCTGGCCCGGCAGGCCCAGCAGCCCCGGCGAGCCTCTTCCGGGGTTTCGGCATGGTTTCCCTGCGGGGACTGCGCTAAAGTCTCCTCGGTTCTCTCCCTGATCCTTCTCTCATTCAGTCACCATTCTCCCAAGCCACTGATTCCACGATTCCGCAGACAGAACCCCACCCAGGCGTCGAAAGGCCGGCACTCTCTGGAAGGTCTCTTGCCGGGAGGGAGTTCCCCTCTCAGACAACCCTGACCTTGTGCTGCCCAAACAAAGCTTGTTTCTGCCTCTCATGGTCCTGTGTCTTCCTTGATCACCCCCCCCCCCCCAGTCCCCGAACTCACCACGAATCCTTTAAGAGAGAGACAGGAGGAGCAGGGTTAGTAGTGGGAGATATTACTATGGAAGCCAGTAGGTGGTGTGGTGCCAGGAAGGGGTCATGAAGCAAAGAATGTAGGCAGCCTCCGGAAACTGAAAGAGACAAGTGAAATGGATTCTTGCCTGAAGCCTCCAGAAGGAACGTCACCCTGTAACAACTTGAGTTTAGATTTCTCACCTCCAGAAGGCTAAGAGGGGAAAAAAAAGTTTTTATTTTAAGCCACTATGTTTGTGATAATTTGTTACAGCAGCAATAGGAAACTAACATGACTTGTATGTGCCTACCTGTAAATATTTCTGCATCTATCCATCTCTCTCTGCTAAGATAAATATGACTTCATACCCACGTCTCCAACTCTGATCCATTACCACGTGGGTCATTCTAGCATTCCCTTCTTGCTTAAGTATAACCGCACTCACCAGCCCTGGCTCCCACCATCCAGCATCCATAAACTGAATTTGTTCAACCGGTATGCATGTAAGGCAGTTTCAAAAATGTTCAGCTAGGGGCGCCTGGGTGGCTCAGTCGTTAGGCGTCTGCCTGGGATCTAGCCCCGCATCGGGTTCCCTGCTTGGCGGCAAGCCTGCTTCTCCCTCTCCCACTCCCCCTGCTTGTGTTCCCTCTCTGTCAAATACATAAATAAAATCTTAAAAAAAAATAGATAGTATGAGAAGCTCTCCCCTGGGAAAGTCCTTCATATTTTCTCTTCAAGGTAATTGTATAACCCAGTCATCTAGTTCCAAATCTGCACTCAAAACCCTGTTGTGACTTCTGATTGGGATTGCACTGAAATCACAGATTTAGAGGAGAATTGATACCATTTCAAAGATTAGTCTTCCGTCCCCCCTCCGTAAAAATAATTTAAAATATTATTTTAGTGTCCAAACAGGAAGTGCATAAAAAGGTTCATGTATATTTTCCCTAGGTTTCTTTAAAAGTTAATTATATTTGTAGGTGTTTCACCATGCTTGTGACTAATGAGAATCGGTTATTTATTTCCATTCTATTTCCTAGAGGGAGTGTATGGAAAATTTATTGTGTGTGTGTGTTTAACTTTTATCAACTGACCTTTCCTGATCTACTTCCTGGGTGGTGGCTTTGGTTTTTCTAGGAAGGAAATCCCTTTAGAGAAAGGCAGTTTTGCTACTTTCTTTTGGTGACATGATACTGGACACTAATAATAGGTCTTATCCCTTTCTGAGGTCTTTTAGACCCTGATCGCGGTATCTGAATGTCTTGACGTGGCTCTACAGGGGATGGGAGGAAAGTGGGCGGAGTGGGCCTTCCCTGCCTCTCAAGACAAAGAGTGTGTGACCTGGCTCTCACTGACTTCAACTGTTTCAAGTGTCACATGATTGAGGATAAGAGCCGTCCCTCCTCTAGCACCGCTCGCCCACTCACTGTCGTCAGCCCTGAACCAGAGGTAACCCTGGTAATAACGTCCAGTGTTCAGATCTTGCACGTGGCCGCAAGGTTCTGAGAGCCATTGTGAGTCACCACGACACCTCTGGGGCTTAGCCAATCAGGCCTTAGGGCTCAGGGAAGAAGAAAACAAGGAAAGAATTTTTCCTCTCGCTCCTTGATCTCTCTTCCGGACCTTTCTCTACAGAAACCTGAGTGGTCTCTGAGGTAAGCCATCGTCTGTAATATGGTTTGGGACCGTTACCACACTAACCCACCTGATGAACCCCAGCCCTACTGGATAGAAGAGGGAGGTTACAGGACTGTCATTTGCTCAAACTGGCACAGAGACGGTCTGTAGAGAAGTGGTGCGGAGCAGGGCCTCTAGATCCGGCCTTTTTACTTCTGTCCCAGCTCTGTGTGTAGCCCGAGCCAGTGCCTTCATTTCTCCACTGAGTCAACAACTGAGAACACAGTAAGTACCTGCCCCCAACCCTGGCACTGGGTCAGATTCAAAAAATACTGCCCAAAGCTTTGGGAGGCAGGGCAGTCTGGGGGTCCTGGTGAGGTATCAGGGGTGTGGGGCTCATGGTCAGCTATCGGGGTGAGTGCAGTCTTCGAACACGATTGGTCATGACGCTCACAGACAGCCTCTCCAGGCCTTAAACTGATCTGTCAGCACCTAGTTCCCAGCCTTAGATCTTTTCCTTCTTGAAATGCCTTTCTCTTTAACCTTTCTTGACTGATGGGGGGAACGAGGCAAAAAAAAAAAAAAAAAAAAAGCCATCTCTTAGGACTACGCTGGAAAGAAGCGTGTGTGGCGGGGAGGTGGCCGGGGGAAGAGGCAGGAGGGTCCCCGGAATCCACTTGAGTTTCATCATCTTTTTCAGGCTTCCTCCGTTGTGCTCCTTTTGTGAGGCCATCTGCGGCATTGGCCAGTCATGGAGAAAGAGAACTCTGAAGTCAAACCCAGCACATGCACACCGAGCGATGAGAAGAAGACAAGTGGCAGCTCAAAACAAACCGTGCCCACCCAAAATGTGCTGCACTTTCTAGTGGGGAGGCAGGTGGGGAGGCACAGGGGTGATGTGGATCTGTCCAGGTGGGTGTGGATGCTGACCTGAGCCACACAGCAGGGTGGAGCTGGCCCTTGCTAAAGAGCATGGGTTCTTACCTGCTTATGCCCACCCACAATTTCTGAAAATGCAAAACAAAAAAAAATTGATTTAAAGTAATATACACCTCCCTTGTTTCAGCTACTACAATAAAAGCTGAGTTTTCATCCCTTTCGGTTTGGTGGGTTTTTCTTGCCCAAGCGGCGTTTTTAGGTTAGTTACGCGGGACAGGGGATTCCATGCATGGTAACGTGGAATGCGGCAGCTCGCACAGCCTGGGAGGTGGTGAGATCCCACGGCAGGTCACATCTCGTCCACCTTTAACCTGAAACAAAAGCCAGGGACCGGTGATGTAGATAGAAGTGGGTCCCTCCGGGAACGGAGAGTCCTGTCCCTAGGCATTTGAGCAGACACCGGCTGTGTCCCCCTGGAAAACCTAGTTGCTAACCCTGGTGAAAGACATGAAGAGCGGGCCACGAGCGGGCTGGGGAAGTTTAGGATGCTGGTTTTGGTTTGTTCTTTTATTCCGACGCTCTCGGGAATATCATTGAGACACTACCGCATTGTGTCTTGGTTTCTGTTTCATATTTTTAAAAAATCAGAGCACACGGCATTTTAGTATGGGAACGTCACACCTTCGGGGCCTCCTGAAGGTAACAGCTCTTCTCACTGCCCCCTGAAGTGTGCATGGCTGGGCCCCTCGGCGGGGTGGGGTGGGGGCCTTGGAGGTTAGAGAGGCCTCCTCACAGAGCCTCCACCATGTGCTGATCGATCGTACTGGACGGACGTCCCCCCACCACAAAGTTACTGGTTTCAGTGTCCATGTGGAGAGCTCCATTTGTGTCTCCGGAAACCAGAAGCACACATAAGACATTCAAAAGGGCAGTGGCTGGTAGAGACAGAAAGACAGGAGAGAGAGACAGAAAGGGGCGAAGGAAAAGGAAATTGACCCCAGAAGTCGATCCTGGGCACCCCCTGCACAGGACTGGCCATGTCCACACCCATCCTCCTTAAGAGTCTTCTGCCTTCTGGTTTGTCTACGGGCTCAGACCCTCTTCTGAAAAGAATCCTTCCTATGGGGCTTGACAGCGTCTCCTGTCCAGTGCCTGGAGAACCAGAACCAAACGTCCAAGGAAGATGTTCCATCCTTCCCAAAGGCTCCGGAAAAGGGGTCACAATGCCCACCCGTCCTCTGTCTTCCTGGGGAGCAACAAGAAGTGAAAATGAAACCAGGAAGTGGTGGGCCACCAAATCTCTTTCCCACTTTTCAGTTGGCTGCCCGCCTCCCCTTCTCTCTACCCCAAGTCTGAGACAGCTGGAAGGAAAGGGGACGAAGGGGCTCCCTGATGTGTGTAACGGGGTCTGTGCTCCGAGGGATATGGGAGACCATTTAGTGGAAGGGTACGTGGACACATCGCTTGTGCATTATGGATACATTTATAATTGTAAAGAATCTTTCTAAAGAAAAGATACATCTGGGGGGGCCTGGTTGGCTCAGTCGGGTAAATGTCTGACTTTTGGTTTCACCTTGGGTCAAGATGTTGGGGGTTGTGCGATCGCACCCCGCTTGGGCTTAGCGCTGGGCGCACAGCCTGCTTGAGATTCCCTCTCTCCCTCTGTCCCCCACACCATGCTCGAGAGTTTTGTCAAATAAATAAATGAATAATTTTTTGGAAAAAGAAAACATACCTCTGTCTAGGAACAAAAGTTCTGGAGTGCCTGGGTGGCTTAGTCGGTTAAGTGTCTGCCTTCCACTCAGGTCATGATCTGGGGGCCTAGGTTGAGTCCCCCATTGGGCTTCTTGCTCAGTGGGGAGCCTGCCTCTCCCTCTGCCTGGTGCTCCCCCTGCTTGTGCTCTCTCTCTCTCTGATCAATCAATCAATCAATCAATCAATCTTTTTTTAGAAAGTTCTATTAGTATCAAGTACAGTCTCTAAGACTATAACTTCTTTCTGAAAGCAAAATTCCCATAAAAAGCACTTTGTTCTTTTGGATGGACTCTTCTTTAGTGAGCTGAACACAGATCAATGTGAGGCGGTCAATCAATCAAACAAACATAGGCAAAATACTTTTGCCTGCTCATTTTCCTAGACATAGTACAGTTACAGAAATCTTTCAAAAACCTGTCTCTTTTCCCTGAAATAATTCAATTATGATTCATGAAATCATGAAGTCACGTTTACTGTCAAAACATTTTAGAGCTGTTGAAAGCTTAGAATGTATTTTCTCTAAACCCTTCATGTTATACATACAAAGCTGAGCCATAAGTAGGGCATAATGACTTGGAGCTTTCCCCAGTCTGTTCCTCAAACATCGGGATGGAGGCCCTCGGTCCTAGAACTGTATACCTTGTTTCTCCATGGGGTTGCAACAGATATTTTTAGTCTATCCAACTTGATTCTAAGTGGCTTTTTGTAGAATAGAGATTAGAAACTCATTGTGATAGAGGTAAACAAAAAATTAAAATGTTGGGAATAAAATTCCATTTACAATAATAGTAGGAATCGAATCAGCCACAAACCACATATAAAGGAAGAATGCAGGGCCGCCTGGGTGGCTCAGTTGGTTAAGCGTCTGCCTTTGGCTCGGGTCATGGGCCTGGGGTCCTGGGATCGAGCCCCCCCATCAGGCTCCCTGCTCTGCGGGGTGTCTGCTTCTCCCTCTCCCTCTCCCCCTGCTTGTGTTCCCTCTCTCTTGTGTCTCCCTGTCAAATAAATAAATAAAATCTTTAAAAAAAAATAAAAAGAATGCAGAGCTCTTACTAGTCTTTTCAGATATTATGTAATGTGCAGATTTCATTAAAAGAAGAAGGGGGCGCCTGGGTGGCTCAGTTGGAGGAGCATGCAACTCTTCATCTCGGGGGTTGAGCCCCACGTTGAGTGTAGAGATTACTTAAATAAATAAACTTTGAAAAAAACAAAAGAAGGAAAGATGAAGGCAAGCAGGCAGACAGGCAGGAAGGCAGTCAGGGAGCCCAATAGGTTCTAGTTCCAACAAGAGGGAGTAAAATCAGAGATGGGAACCACTTGAGAACTACCTTTTTAAGTACCAGTGACCTTCCCTTTGTTCATATTCCACACACCCCCCTCCCCTCCCTGATCTGTTATTAAGCAATGTAAGGCTGAGTTAAGTTTGCTGTGATTCAAATCAAGTAGTAAGCAGAAGTTTAAATAAAGGAGATGGTGGGCTGATGCTATTAGAAAAAAAAAAGTAAGAAACAAAGAAATAAGAAGAACAAGATAACACAACAACGAAATACAAAAGGCAGAAAAAGTATAATTCTGGGAAAAAGAATTACTCTCAGGTGGTATAAGAGAAAGTTAGACATACTCTTTTTTTAATAGCACTAAGAAATATTAAATCATGGGAAAAAACTAAATTAAAGAAGAAATGATAAGATAAAGAAGAAAATAAACAGACAACAATGAGCTAGCAAAGTCCATGTAAAAAGAGGAAGAAATAAAGCCATGACTTAAATGAAACCACATTGGAAGCATCAGGAATCAGAATGGAGAGTGCTGAGGAACAGAAGAAACAGGGCTGGTACAAGGAAATAGAAAAGAAAAGAGAAAACCCAAAGAAATAAAAGCCACTCAAAGAAAGCCAGAGATGGGTAAGGAAGAGAACAGTGCCTTAACCTATGGGTTCTTGTTACCCCTACAACCATTCCCAACCGGAAAAGTCATTGTTTTACAAGGGGGAACTAGCATGCTGCTTTTTCTTTTTTTCTTTTTTAAAGATTTTATTTATTTATAAATAAATAAATATTTTGTTTATTTGCAGAGAGAGACAGGGAGAGAGGGAACACAAGCGGGGGGGTGGGTGGGGGAGGGAGAAGCAGGCCTCCCGCGGAGCAGGGAGTCTGATGCGGGACTGGATCCCAGGACCCCAGAATCATGACCTGAGCCGAAGGCAGTCACTTAACTGACCGAGCCACCCAGGCGCCCCGCATGCTGCTTTTTCAATTCTCTTCTGCAATTTGTAGTGTCAGAAGGTTTACTAGTTTGCCACAGACTCAGTGGATTAAACAACAGAAATGTTTTCTCTCTCAGTTCTGGAGACTAGCGGCGGTGATAATGCATGGGCAGTGCTGTTCCTTCGGAGGGCTGTGAGGGAGATTCTGTTCCAGGCCTCTTGCCATAGCTTCTGGTGGTTTGCCAGCAAGATCTGGCATTTCTTAGTGTAGTATTCAGGGTTCTCCGAAGACACAGAGCCAATAGGACAGATGGACAGATGGATGGATGGATGGATGGATGGATGGATGGATGGATGGATGGATGAATGGATAGATGGACGGACAGATGGACGGACAGATCAATAGATGATAGGTAGATGGAGACAGATTTATGGGAAAGAATTGGCTTGTGTTATTATGGAGGCTGAGTAGTCCCAAGATCTTCTTCAGTCAGCAAGCTGGAGACCCAGGAGAACCAATGGGGTAGGTTCTAGTCTGAAAGCCAGCAGGTTTGGCACCCAAGAAAAGCCTATGTCTCAGTCCAAGTTGGAAGGCCAGCAAAGATCAATGTCCTTGCTCAGTCAGGCAGGAGGAGTTTCTTCTTATGAATAAGAGGGTCAGTGTTTTTGTTCTCTTCAGGTCTTCAACTGAGTGAAAGAGGCCCACCCACAGTAGGCGGCAATTTGTTTTACTCAATCTACCAATTCAAATGTTAATCTCATTCAAAACGCCCTCACAGACACACTCACAATAATATTTGACCAAATATCTGGGTACCCTGTGCAGGCAGGTTGATATGTAAAATCAACCCTCACACTTATAGCTTCTGCTTCATCACCCTGATCTCGGCTTCACCTTCACATGGCAGTCTCCCTGCATAATACGTGTCCAAATGTCCCCTTTTTAGGACACCAAGTTGTATGGAATTAGAGGCCCACCCTAGTCTAGAATAACCTCATCTTAAATCATTGCATTTTCAACGACCCTATTTCCAAATAAACTCACATTCTGAGGTATTGGGGATTAGGATTTCACCATATGAATTTGTCAGGGGCACAATTCAACACATAACGGAAAGCACGTCAATGATTTTTTTCAGAATTAGGTGGGAGGAAATGTGCATAACCTCGTGCTTCTGGAGGCATCATGCATATTCCATTCTAGGTGAATAGTGCCCCCCAGGCTTACATAATGGGCATTTGCCTACTTTGTAGGCAACAAAAGATCTTCACAAGTATGTGTGGTGTCTAAACGGGGTGTCTCTCTCAGCCAGATGAGGGCCCTCAAATGTGGGCCAAAGATCGGTGGGGTGGAAGCCGGTGGTGCAGGCAGTAAAAGGATTCACCTGAGGCAGAGCAAAGGAGATAGAAGTTTCTCGAATACCTGCGGGCAGGACAGCAGAGGGGAGGCTGCCTGCCAAGAGGCCCTGGGTGGGGGTCGTTTTTAAAGGGGGTATGGTGACCTATGGAATTCTCCCATTTTTGCAGCCCACTGGTCACTTAGGGCCTATGGATATCTTGAGGTGGGTCGCCCAGTGCTCCTGCCTGGATTCAGCCAGGGGGTCGCTGTGGGCCATTTCTACGCTCCATCTCTCAAACCTGTCTGCCTAAAAGCAGTCTCTAGGCACCCATGAACCCGTCTTGCAAAACTGTCTTTAAGGCAAAGTAGAATCAGTCATGACCTAAATCAAGGAAAATGATTTAGGACTGGATGAACAGTTACGTTAAAAGGAGAGCAGCATTGTGGTTGGAAGTGTGTGGAATGAGAACTACCTTTTACTTTATGAAAGTATACACAATTCCAGTATTTTTATATTAAGCTTGTATTAATTTGTCATCAAAACCTGGTTTTTAAAGCCACTTTGTTTAGTTCTATTTGAGCTAATAATACTAAACACAAGTCTTTTCAAATGAGCACCAGCGGACTTCACGCTGAGCACAGAGCCCAACACTGAGCTTGATCTAACCCTGAGATCATGACCTGTGTCCTTTGAACAACATCAGTTATCATCCTAACAATTCATATTTGTATATTGCTATAGAATTTTCAAGGTAATTTTACAATATCATGTTAATATTCACAGCCACCTAATTACATTGGTGCATGTATGTTAACTCTGTTTTAAATATCTTGCCTCAGATCATTTAGCTTTAAATTTGAATCTGGAATCCATTTAGTACACAGTTCACTGAAATGTGTTTAAAATATTTTGCTGAATAATGATTGTGAAAGTCTTGGCTAAAATAGAGCTAGTCTTCGTTGAAAAGAACACTCAAAAGGAGTTCTTTGAGGTATATAATAATGCTAGATGTGGCTGTGGGTGGACATCAGTATATAAAATTTAGCTTTATATCAGCATCCAAATAAATTCTCTTTTCCGTGAGCCTTTTGCTTGATTAGATTTTACATTTTTTACTTCTGTTGAACTGCAATCTCATTTCAAAAAATGAAATAATTTGAATAAACATGTTTGTTAAACAGCTGTCCATCTTTGAAATAAAAACAAACTGGCTTTAAATATGAACTCTAGACAATCTTGATTCTATCTCTTACCTTTGAATAACCAAGAACATGAAGCCATAAATTCAGTTTTTAAATTATTATACAATTGTCTGGGTTTTTTTTTAAATAAGATACAGATGACTGAGGATCCAGATACAAATTTGTGGCAAAGAAATGGAAGATTAGAAAACTAGAATTTACTAGGCAGGCTCGTGGGCTGGATCTTTTGTGATGAATATTGCCCCAATAATGCTAATAGGGATCTAAATCCCACGGTTGTGGTGGAGACTTTTGTGCCTGGCTGAAATCTAGTCTTTTCTTTATTAAGATGGCAACCACTTGGCTTGTGATGTCTCTGATGCATCCTGCTTTGCATTCTCTTAAACTGCTTGCATAGGAATGCAGAAATGAAACTGTATTAATTCATTGTCCTGCCTCTTTGCCACTGATTCTCCACTACATTTGTGATTTTTTTAAAGTTCATCTATCATTCATTTTAGCCATGGTACGGGGAGGGAGAAGATGAGTAGAACGTCTGGAACTTCCTGCCCTGTTGCCTGGGAATGAGAAATGTGACCTCTCATCTTTGTTTGCCTAGACAATAGTTCGTAAGTATTTAAAAACCATTCCTGGGCGCCTGGGTGGCTCAGATGGTTAAGCGTCTGCCTTCGGCTCAGGTCATGATCCCAGGGTCCTGGGATCGAGTCCCGCATCAAGCTCCCTGCTCCTTGGGAGCCTGCTTCTCCCTCTGCTTCTCTCTCTCCCTCTCTTTCTCTCCTCCTCTGTCTCTCATGAATAAATAAATAAAATCTTTAAAAAAAAAGATACTTGGCTTTTTAAAAAAAATAAATAAATAAAAAATAAAAACCATTCCTTTGCAGACAATATAGAAAGGGTCAAATTTTAAAAAATGAAAACTAAATGTATTTATTCTTTAAATGCTTTCATTATTAATGTTGTCTTTTATGATGATTTTAGCTAAAATTTTAACAATTTGAGAGTTTTGTGTAGGAAACAAAGTAATAATTTATTTCTAGCCCCACAGGTGTCAGTTCACTCTATTCAGAGACTCAACTATTGATATAAGTTAGAGCCAAATCGCCAAATTAAACAAAAAGCAGTTTTAAGAATTGATGTGCCAGGGTGCCTGGGTGGCTCAGTCGGTTGAGCCTCTGACTCTTGGTTTTGGCTCAGGTCATGATCTCAGGGTTAGATCAAGCTCAGTGTTGGGCTCTGTGCTCAGCGTGAAGTCCGCTGGAGATTTTCTCTGCCTCTCTGTCTGCCCCTCTGGCTCATGCGTGCGCACTCTCTCTCTCTCTCAAATAAATAAATCTTAAAAAAAAATTGATGTGCCATTTCCATGTGCCAGGTTTGTGAAAGAACCATTGTCACCATTTAATAACTGTTTCCAGTAAAAAGTGTTGTGCTGTAAATACATACTCTAGATTTTATGAAAGTTCCAATTATCCATGATTACATAGAAATTTATAACTCAGGATGAAGTCATCCAACCAGTGTCTGTATTTAATCTGATAGTATTTTGTTATATATTTGGGGCCACATTAAAGAAAATCAATTTTATCTTCTACATTATCATATCAGAAGCAGAAAAAGCACCTTTCTTCCCTGCTGTACACCTATTGTTTCAACAGGAAATCTCACAGACATGGTTAATTGCTTGGCAGAACATCAATGTAAGTGCAAGTAAATCAGGTCCCACAGCAGCCTGAAACTTGTACTCAAACGCATGTGTGAGAGAACCTTTAACATATCAAAACAGATTCTTAGTTTTGTCCTGGTAACCTCAAAAAATAAAAGTGCCAGTTACTTTACCAGCAAAATGGGTTTATTTGGGAATAGCAGAGAATTACAATCTGGGATAAGGAAGTTACACCAAAACGATAGGGAAATCTAGACAAAGAAAGAGAGGAAGGCTCTTTTATCGAGGGAAGCGGGGCAGTGGGAAGGGCTGTTGTAAACAAGAAGTCCATTGGAGTAAACTGGGAGTTCCAAGTATAGTGGCTTCTCACTGACTGAGTTGTAACCGTCTCTCATTGGCTGGGCTGTTGCCAGGGGGAAGAGGAAGCCTTCCTTCCTCCTGCGGGGGTAGTAAAGCGGTATCCACCTGCAAGGTCCTTCTCTTCGTGCTGGGTTCTGCAATTGACTATGAGTGGTAGGGAGTGAGAGCTGCCCCTGCCCAACCTCCCAACTCCATTGTAGTGAAGTTTCCCTTTATTGATTTTCACACCTTCAAACTGTTACGAATAATGTTCCTATATATTATTTTTAAATGACTCAGAAACTTTCAATGACTCGTTACTGCCTAAAGAATCAAGTCCAGGATTCTAAACACTCAATGACCTGACCTCAACCCACCTTTTTAGTCTCCTGTCTCACTGTCTAGGCTTCTTAAGTACAGGCGGACAACTGTGAGACCATCACAGCTCAGCCAATGAGAAGCCACTATACTTCCAACTCCCAGTTTACTCCAATGGGCTTCTCGTTTACAACTGCCCCCTCTCCTCTAAAAGAGCCTTCCTCTCCTTTGTTATCTAGACTTGCCTATGGTTTTCCAGCAGCTGACTTGTCCCAGATTGCATTTCTCTGCTACTCTTGAATAAACCCATTTTTGCCAGTAAAGTAATTGGCAGTTTTATTTTTAAGGTTAACAAAGGATATCTTAGAGGCAAAGAGAAACTGTTATGGGCTAGCATTCTATGAAGAAATCCAAGTTTCCCAAGTATCCCAGTTTGGAGCCTATCAGAATGGTCCAGATGAAACGATGAGGGCCCAAATTAGGTTGATGACTGTGTGAAAAGAAAGAAGAGCACAGCTCAGTTTCAAGGTTTAATTTTTCGACTTTTTTGACAAGCCTTAGCAATTCATTAGATGTGAAGTTTGAGAAGGAAGTAGATAAAGACTTAAAAATCAATTATGGGCCTCACTGGCTAAAACAGTAGAAATTTCCGGGTGCCTGGGTGGCTCAGTGGGTTAAGCAACTGCCTTCGGCTCAGGTCATGATCCTGGAGTCCCGGGATCGAGTCCCGCATCGGGCTCCCTGCTGAGCAGGGAGTCTGCTTCTCCCTCTGACCCTCCCCCCTCTCATGTACTCTCTCTATCTCATTCTCTCTCTCAAATAAATAAATAAATAAAATTAAAAAAAAAATAAAACAGTAGAAATTTTGTTAACTGAAGTAAGGCATAGAAAAGGAGAAATGATTTTTGAATTTAAGGTAATGGATTAAGTTTTGGACAGATAAGGTGTTTGAGAAACATCAGTGAGGCAATATTTACCAAGCAGTTAAACAAAAGCTATTATTTATAGAGGGTTTGCTATGTGTCAAGTACTTTCCTAAGCCCTTGACATGCATTGCATTGCTTAAAACTTTTGTTAGCTTTATGAGAAAGGTTTTCTTTTTTTTTTTAAAGATGGTATTTATTTGAGAGAGAGAATGAGAGATAGAGAGCACAAGAAGGAAGAGGGTCAGAGGGAGAAGCAGACTCCCCGCTGAGCAGGGAGCCCGATGTGGGACTCGATCCCAGGACTCTAGGATCATGACCTGAGCCGAAGGCAGTCGCTTAACCAACTGAGCCACCCAGGCGCCCGAAAAGGTTTTCTTAACATCTCTCTCTTAGAGATCAAGAAAATGAGCCTCAGAAAAGTTAAGTAACTTTCTCTAAGCCACATACTTAATAGTAACTGAACCAAGGTCGAAACTGAAGCAATCTTACCGTATGGTCCACCCTATTGGCTACCACCCTGTATTAGCTCCCTAATATGTAAGATTTGGAGCTTGGGAGAGAAATCAGGGCTAGGAAAGTACATTTGGAAGTTTATTCCAGAAGCCTCTATTGAACTCCTGCCAAGCTTCAAGTAACAGTGCTCTGCGTTTCAAGCACACAAAAGCCATTGGCATGGTCCTAAAAGTGAAAATTAAAATAATGGATTTGAATTAAGGAGTGTGAGCAATAGGAAGAGAAGAAGCTAAAGTTAAGAATCCTGGGGTGGGCACATGAGTAGACCACACTCAAAAAGAGGAAAAATAGGGGCTCCTGGGTGGCTCAGTTGGTTAAGCAACTGACTCTTGGTTACTGCTCGGGTCATAATCCCGGGGTCCTGAGTTCGAGCTCTGCGTCAGGCTCCACACTCAGCTCAGAGTCGGCTTGTCCCTCTCCCTCTGCTCCTCCTTCTGCTTCCCCCCATCTCTCTCTTAAAATAAATGAAATCTTTTTAAAAAGAAACATTATAAAAAAAAAAAACAGAAGAGGAAAAATAAGTAGTCGGAGAAATTGGAAGAAAACTCGATCCAGGTGGCAAGTGAACTAAGGAAAGAGTGACCAACTCTGTCAAGTGCTCCAGAAAATACTTAAAGATTGAGAGGAGCTGTTAAGTTTTATAATTTTTGGTGTAATTATCTTCCCAGCCACTGGCCTATCATGGCTTTTTAAGAGAATGTGAAGGACAAATGTGAAGATATATGTAAACCAATATACAGGTGAGCCCTGAGCAACATGGGGGTTAGGGACGGCCACCCCTCTGTTAAGTGGACAATCCATGTATAACTTTTGGCTCCCCCAAAGCTTAACAACAAATAGCTTAGTGTTGACTTACGGATAACATAAACAGTCAACACATATTTTGTGTGTTGTATGTATTATATACTGTGTTCTTACAATAAAGTAAGCTAGAGAAAAGAACGTGTTATTAAGGAAACCACAAGAAAGAGAAGATACATTTACAATACTGCACTGCAGTTATTGAAAAAAAAAATCCACCTATAAGTGGACCTTGAACAACCCAGGTTGTTCAAGGCTCAACTATACTTCATCATTTTGAGCCTGAAAAGAAAAACCGGATACAAGAGGTTGGCTTAAGGGGGGAGGCCAAAATTGAAGAGAAGGCTCTGTCGGCTGCTTTCTGCCGCACAGGTGTTCCCCTGATTCTAGAGCCTGAGGGAAGCGTATTCTATGCAAAATAGAAGCACTTTGTTCTTACAAAATCAGAACTGATGCGTAGATGATTAGGCAATTGAAAATGCAGATTCAAATGCAAAATCATATAGATAATGATACCTGCATACATTAAGCATCGTATTTTAATGTGAAACCTGTAAATATTCATTTACTGACCAACTTTTTGCTATGCGGCCAAGGCCTTTTCTTTTTTTTTTTTTTTTTTTTAAGATTTTATTTATTTATTCTTGAAAGACAGAGAGAGAGAGGCAGAGGGAGAAGCAGGCTCCCAAGGAGCAGGGAGCCCGATGCGGGACTCAATCCCAGGACCCTGGGATCATGACCTGAGCCGAAGGCAGACGCTTAACCATCTGAGCCACCCAGGCGCCCAGCCAAGGCCTTTTCTTGCACAAAGGCCTGCCAGTTGCACTTCCTCGTCAGTCTTCCCTATCACCACATTCATGTGCAGCCTCGGCCCGCCCTGTTCCAGTATGGTCTCTTTATTTTATTTTTTTTAATTTTTGGAAAGATTTCATTTTTATGTAATCTGTACACCGTGGGGCCTGACTCGCAACCCTGAGACCCAGAGTCTCATGCTCTACCGACTGAGCCAGCCGGGTGCCCCGGGTTTGAGTCTCTTTAAAGAGAAGCGGACCTGAGTCCCCTGTGAAGCAGCTCAAATACAGAGACCTTCTTGATTTTCTTAGGATCCTTTCTTTTTTTTTTAAGATTTTATTTATTTATTTGACAGAGAGAGAGAGAGAGACAGCGAGAGAGGGAACACAAGCAGGGGGAGTGAGAGAGGGAGAAGCAGGCTTCCCGCGGAGCAGGGAGCCCGATGCGGGGCTCGATCCCAGGACCCCGGGACCATGACCTGAGCCGAAGGCAGATGCTTAACGACTGCGCCACCCAGGCGCCCCTTTAAGATCCTTTCAATCTTTTGCCATTTTCTTCGTTGTAATAATTCAATGATTTTAGATAATGAATTTCCAAAGACTTTCTCTAGTTTAGATAATGAATTTCCAGAGACTTTCTTTTGTTATTAATTTTTTTTAAATTTCAATTCCAGCATAGACTTTCCAAAGGCCTTCAATCTAGTCTTCATAAAAGGATCAACTCTCTTTTCACATCAATGTTTCACCTGTTTATACACTGACTCAAGCCTCTACCAGGCCTCCAGGCAAGCAATTGGGGAAAAGGGTCCATGGTAGCAGAGTAGGGGGCACTGAGAAGAAAAAATTGTCCTGCCTTTAGGACTACAGGGTGAAAAGAGGGATGTTTCCCTGCCTGGGCCAAACGCGGACTCTGAGTGAAAGCCTTACTGGGTCTTTTGGGAAAGGACCCCACCCAAGAGAACTGCCAGGAGCAGGAAAAGCTTAGTAAAAGGGGCAGGGAGTGGGGGTGTGTCTTATGGGAAGAACGGAGCCAGGTTCCATGTTGAAGGAGTGGCCATCAGATGTTCCTAGTGGAAGAATCTCAAGGAAATCCGTGAAACGCATCCCACAAAGGAAAGAATCAACTCTCGTCAGCCATATCCAGACCAGATAGTATAAGGCCAAGTCATGACACTACTCTTCAAATAAGACTCTCCCATCCTCAACATTCATACTTCATTCCACCTTGACCCTGGAGATGTGTGACCCCATTCAGCAAGCACAGGTATAAAGAAAAAGTTTCCATGGTAGGAAACTAGAAGCCAACCATGTCTCCACTTTACTACTAGAGAGTTTCCAACTTAAGTAGGTCTGAACTGGGACAGAAACATGACAAAATTTTATATACAGTGAAGGAAAGAAAAATTCTTTTCTACCCTCCAGACCTGCCCGCTGGATTAAGAATTAAATTTAGGAGTGCCTGGCTGGCTCAGTCAAAAGAGCATGTGACTCTTGATCTCAGGGTCATGAGTTCAAGCCCCACGTCTGGTATAGAGATTACTTAAATAAATAAAACTTTTTTTTTTTTTATTTGCCAGAGAGAGAGAGAGAGAGAGAGAGCACAAGCAGGGGAAGGGGCAGACAGAGGGAAAAGCAGGCTCCCCGCTAAGCAAGGAGCCTGATGTGGGACTTGATCCCAGGACCCTGGGATCATGACCCGAGCTGAAGGCAGACACTTAACGACTGAGCCACCCAGGCGTCCCAAATAAATAAAACTTTTTAAAAAAAGAATTAAATTTGTATGAGACAGATTAACAAAGAAAAAAAACCAAAGTTTTCTTATGTGCACACGGAGGCCCAATATTGAAATTGAGACCACAAAAAATGACCATGGCAGGCAGTTTTCCTTTTAGACAAGGAAATAATAAATCTGTGAGGAACTGACAGAACAAAAAAAACTTAACTTTGGGAGCTTCAACTAGTAAGGAATTCTAAGCAGAATTTGGGCCAGGGTTGTACATTAGTACAAAGTAACAAGGGTTGTTTTTTTTTTTTTTAATTTTTTATTGTTATGTTAATCACCATACATCATTAGTTTGTGATGTAGTGTTCCATGATTCATTGTTTGTGCATAACACCCAGTGCTCCACGCAGAACGTGCCCTCTTTAATACCCATCACCAGGCTAACCCATCCCCCCACCCCCCTCCCCTCTAGAACCCTCAGTTTGTTTTTCAGAGTCCATCGTCTCTCACGGTTCGTCTCCCCGTCCGACTTACTCCCCTTCATTCTTCCCCTCCTGCTATCTTCTTCTTTTTCTTTTTTCTTAACATATGTTGCATTATTTGTTTCAGAGGTGCAGATCTGTGATTCAACAGTCTTGCACAATTCACAGCGCTCACCATAGCACATACCCTACCCAATGTCTATCACCCAGCCACCCCCTCCCTCCCACCCCCCACCACTCCAGCAACCCTCAGTTAAGGGTTGTTATTACAGTCTTCTCTGCTCTGAATTTCCCACCTCTGGTGATAAGGATGTCTCTTTACCTCTTGGTCCAGGAAGGGCACCTTTCACATGGGAAATTTATTTCTTGCTTTTAGGGGGACACAGGAGGTTCTGGGTGTCCTTCTTTCATAGGCTGTTTCTTTCTTTTCTTTTTCTTTTTTTTTAAAGATTTTTATTTATTTATTTGAGAGAGTGAGAATGAGAGAGAGAGAGAGCACATGAGAGGGGTGAGGGTCGGAGGGAGAAGCGGACTCCCCACCGAGCGGGGAGCCTGATGCGGGACTCGATCCCGGGACTCCAGGATCATGACCTGAGCTGAAGGCAGTCGCTTAACTGACTGAGCCACCCAGGCGCCCTCATAGGCTGTTTCTTAAGCAACTTTTGTTTTAAATAATATGCCAAAGTGGCACATTTTGGGGAAGCCCACCTTTGGCCCCTACAATAGTTTGGGATTTTGACTGTTTTTAAAAGAGACTGGATATTTTATTTTATTCTAAAGATTTTATTTATTTATTTATTCATTCATTCATTTATTTGTCAGGGAGAGAAAGAGAGAGAGAGCACAAGCAGGGGGAGCGGCAGGCAGAGGGAGAGGGAGAACCCGATGCAGGACTCGATCCCAGGACTTCAGGATCATGATCTGAGCTGAAGGCAGCCACTTAACTAACTGACCCACCCTGGTGTCCCAATAGTTCTTTTTTCTCTTTAAGATTTTATTTATTTGAAGGGGCCTGGGTGGCTCAGTTCGTGGTCCCAGGGTCCTGGGATCGAGCCCCGCATCGGGCTCCCTGCTCAGCGGGAAGCCTGCTTCTCCCTCTCCCTCTGCCTGCAGCTCCCCCTGCTTGTACTCTGTTTCTCGCTCTCTCTCTCTGTCAATAAATAAATAAAATCTTAAAAAAAATGATTTTATTTATTTGAGAGAGACAGCGAGCATGAGTGGAGAGAGGGGCAGAGGGAGAGGGAGAAGCAGGCTCCCCGCTGAGCAGGGAGCCCGATGCAGGACTCGACCCCAGGACCCTGAGATCATGTCCTGAGTTGAAGGCAGACGCTTAACTGACTGAGCCACCCAGGCTTTCTGAGACTGGACATTTTAATTACTGAAATTATCTTATTCTTTTTTTTTTTTAAGATTTTATTTATTTATTTGAGAGAGAGAGAGAGAGAATGAGAGACAGAGAGCACGAGAGGGAAGAGGGTCAGAGGGAGAAGCAGACCCCCTGCCGAGCAGGGAGCCCGATGCGGGACTCGATCCCGGGACTCCAGGATCACGACCCGATCCGAAGGCAGTCGCTTAACCAACTGCACCACCCAGGCGCCCTGAAATTATCTTATTCTTATGATAAATTGTGACCTTAGAACTTTTTACTATCTAAAAGTTTTCAAAATAGTAATAGTAATCGTCATCATCACCTAAGGAGTGGAGACCCAGTTTGGACCCACAGAAGGTTTAAGGAAATTTGGAGGTGAAGTGCAGGAAGGGAGAATCAAGTTCTCTGGTTGTCTCCTATATAGTTATCCTATTCTCATGCAAAATGTACAAATAGCGATCAAAAACGTGCTTTAACTTCCAAAGTATGTTGATTATAAACTGAATGTTACTTTTGCCTTTATCTTTTGTACTATGATAACCATTATTAAACTTAAAAATAAATATGACAGGGTGCCTGCGTGGCTCAGGTGGTTAAGTGTCTGCCTTCGGCTCAGGTCATGATACCAGCGTCCTGGGATCGAGTCCCGCATCGGGCTCCCTGCTCAGCGGGGAGCCTGCTTCTCCCTCTGCCTCTCTCTCTCTGTCTCTCATGAATAAATAAAATCTTAATAAACTGGGAGTTCCAAGTATAGTGGCTTCTCATTGGCTGAGCTGTGGCCATCTCTCATTGGCTGGGCTGTTGCCAGGGGGAAGAGGAAGCCTTCCTTCCTCCGGCTGGAGTAGTAAAGCAGTATCCACCTGCAAGGTCCTTCTCTTCGTGCCGAGTTCTGCAATTGACTATGAGTGGTAGGGACTGAGAGCTGCCCCTGCCCAACCTCCCCACTCCATTGTAGTGAGGTTTCCCTTTATTGATTTTCACATCATGCTTCAGGATGTAGTATAGTCATTTAAATAGTACAGTCATTTAAATGTAAACAACGGGGCGCCTGGGTGGCTAATTTGGTCGAGCCTCATACTCGGTTTTGGCTCAGGTCCTGATCTCATGGTTTCTCAGTTCAAGCCCCCTTTTGGACTCCATGCTCAGCAGGAGTCAGCTTGGATATTCTCTCTCCCTCTGCCCCTTCCCCTGGTCTCTCTTTCTCCCTCACTCTAAAATAAATAAATCTGTTTTAAAAAATGTAAACATTAAGGGGGATCCTGGCTGGGTCATCGGTAGAGCGGGTGACTCTTGATCTCAGGGTTGCAAGTTCAAGCCCCATGTTGGATGTACAGCTTACTTAAAAAAAAAAAAATCTTGGGGCACCTGGGTGGTTCAGTCGGTTAAGCATCTGCCTTCAGCTCAGGTCATGATCCCAGGGTCCTGGGATGGATGGAGCCCCGCATCGGGCTCCCTGTTCAGCGCGGGGGCGGGGGGTGTTGTCTGCTCCCTCTCCCTGTGCCCCTCCTCCCTGCTTGTGTTCTCTCTCTGACAAATAAATAAAATCTAAAAAAAAACCTCTGAATAAAATAAAATCTTAAAAAATAAACATTGATTTGATATAATTCATGCATGGTTTTCCTTTCTGAATGATTTCCCTTCTTGTACTACCCTCTGAATGGCTTCCTCTCCCAATATCAGGGATCGGAAATAGAGGTTTTACTCTAGTTTTAGCTTTTTTCCTATCTCCTACGTATTATAATATCCTTATTCATTTCATCAATGATCATCACAAGGTACTTACCAAGGCCTTGAGGAGAGCACAGGCATGTATTAACAGAAAGAGACATAATGCCCGGTCTAATTGTAAAACCTGTTGTGCTCCTCAGCACTCCCTGGTTTGCCTAGAGCTTAAGTGGATGCTCATTGTGTTCGCACTGTTAGGCCTGATTCTGTCTTTGTGTGCAGTTAAAGCTGCAAGAACTGTGTCCTTTGAATAAAACAATATCAGAGGGTCCCCATTTGTGCCATTCGAATCCCTAACAAAGATTCATTTATTTTTTTTTTTGAAAGCTTATTACCACCTGGCTGACAGTTCGTGAAATTTGTCCAAAATAAAAGCGGAAAGCAAGACTGTAAAGCAGTATATGGAAACCTCAATAAATTCATCTGTGCAGACAAATCTGCACTCGCACCAAGCATTGTATATAGAATGAAAACTTAACATGGCTTGCATATATATGGACCTTTTTTTACGTTGTGTAGATGCTGTCATAATTAATAAAATGATTTTATTTTTTATTTTTTTTAAGATTTTATTTATTTATTTGATGGGGTGGGGAGAGAGGGAGAGCAGGGGAAGCAACAGGCAGAAGGGGAGGGGGAGAAGCAGGCTCCCCGCTGAGCAGGGAGCCCAATGCGGGACTCGATCCAGGACCCCGGGATCATGACCTGAGCCTAAAGCAGAAGCCTAACAACTGGGCCACATAGGCGCCCCCAAATAAAATAATTTAAAAATATATTTTATTTATTTATTTGACAGAGAGAGAGAGAGAGAGAGAGAAGGAGCACAAGCAAGGGGAGCAGCAGAGGGAGAAGCAGGCTCCCCGCTGAGCAGAGAGCCAGATGCGGCGCTCGATCCCAGGACCCCAGGATCATGACCTGAGCCGAAGGCAGACGTTTAACCAACTGAGCCACCCAGGCGCCCCAAATAAAACCATTTAAAAACAACAAAAACAGAAGTCACCTGTGACATTTGGGGACAGACGCAACTGATCTTTCAATTGAAGGTACTATTGCTAAACCAAAGATGATATTGTAGAAGTAAAGGGTTTATAATCATAATTTGGTTTTGACAGAGCAGAATATGCAAAGACACGCAGACTTGCAGCTTGCATTAAGCATGTAAGTATATCCTTACCTTGTTCATACACTTGATTTGAAGGAGTCGTGACCAGGTGTGCTCTCCCCACCTACACAGCATCTGCAGTCTGTCTTGGGTGAGCGCAGAAGGGGCACAAGTAAGCCGCACTGAGATCTTCTAACTGCCCTCCGTGAATGCTCAGAAATGCTCTCGTGCCGGCATTTGTAGGCTTCTTTCTGTTGCCTTACACGGTTTCACTCACTGACACTATTTCTGAGGTGGGTATAACAATCCACATGTCAATTAACTGTTCATATACTTTGAATATTATTAAAACTGTTATTTGAGTCCATCCTTGATGTTAAAATACAAATCAGACACTTGGATGTATGCATTCACTTCCCCAGTACACAGTCACTGTATTCCCATTGTGTGGAATACACTTTGCCTCCATGTCCCACCATGAAACTCCTACCTGTATTTCAAGGTCCTTTCTTTCATGTTTTCCTTAATAAACATCTTTGGAATCTTTCTCAGCCTTTCTGTAAACACAGCGGAAGAGAACACAGTGGAAGGGTCATAGGAGTTGAGATGTTTAGAAGACGGATTTAGAAAAGAGACTATATAGAGTCCTGTGAGGATGATGGGCCAGGGGTTGGTGTGGTCCCAGAATTCCCGGGCTTTGTGTGGCGACTGATGTGAAGGTCTCAAGACAGACTGTGGTGGTGAGGCAGGGAGTGTTGGGTGTAAGGCTTGCTAGGAACATCCGGAGTTCTTGGGCGTCCTCCTCACTGTCTTGGGGCAGAGCAGACCTCTGCACAGTCAGTCTTGGGGGGCTCCTACTTCAGCTTCCCCTCAGCTCTCAGGAATGGGTTGACAAGGGATTTGAAGAAGTGAGCCCGGTGAGAACAAGAACTGTGCCTTTCCATCTTTTTCACCAGCATTAGCTGAGCATGTAACAATATTACTTTAAAAAGTTAACAAATGAGGGGCACCTGGGTGGCTCAGTCGTTAAGCGTCTGCCTCCGGCTCAGGTCATGATCCTGGGTCCTGGGATGGAGTCCCAGGGTCCTGGGTCCCTGCTCAGCGGGGAGTCTGCTTCTCCCTCTACCCCTCCCCTCTGCTCATGCTCTCTCGCTGTCAAATAAATAAACAAAATCTTTAAAAAACAGTGACGGGACTCCCTAACCTTGACCATGCTTTTGAGGATTAAATGAGAGAGTGGATGTAAGTTGCTAGTCCAGTGTTGTGAGGACACTAGGCAGTCAAAATTCATGACCATTTTGTTCTCCGTCCTCCCTGAGAACAGAGCCCCAGTACCATTCTCATAGCAAATATCATTTTTAGAGCCTTCATCTACTTTCTGGTTGACGTAGTACACATAGTGCTCTTAGATACTATAGGAAGGCAGTATGAGGTATGGAGCTTGGAACTAATGAACCCTTACTTCCCTAACTGATATTCTGGTTAAGCCCCTATTTCACATTTAGGCTTGCCTCTGGCCTGAAATAGATGGGATTTTTACAGGCAACGGTGGAATTGTAAAGAATATAGAGATGAAATTCACGAAAAGAGTGAACAGCACCAACAAGAGTAAAGCACACGTAAAGCAGAAGGCACGTTTCAAGAGCAGTTCATGTCCCCTTTGGATGAAGTTAGCTGGTCCTAGTCACTAGGACGTGGAATATAGTGAGTCCAAGGTGTAGTTCCAGACATGGATGAACAATAGTCTTATGACCCTTGAGTTTGGGCTCAAGACGGATCGCAGTAGGCGAATGGTTACACATTTTAACAGCTTAAGCAGCACACCTGCGTAGTGAATGGCAATTTGAAATTCAGATCGCAAGCGGCATCTGATGCCATGAGTGACCAACTGGATGCAGTTGGGTCTCAATGTTTGTCGGGCTTCAGAACCACTTGAAGAGCTGACTTTAAAATGTGTATGTGACTCTATCAAAAAGGTGAAATGAGCGTCTGCCTTCGGCTCAGGTCATGATCCCAGGGTTCTGGGATTGAGCCCTGCTTCTTCCTCCCCCTCTGCCACTACCCCCCGCTTGTGCTCTCTCTCTCTCTCTCTCAAATAAATAAAATCTTTTTTTTTTTAAAGGTGAAATGTGCAATCCAATGTTTCTTCCTGACATAGTGTGTTTTCAAGAGGGAGTGAAAATGTACTAAAATTAAGATTGTGGTAGTGGTTGCATACCATGGCAGATAGACTAAAAACCATTGACTCGAATACTTTAAATGGGTGAATTGTAGGTTATGTGAATTGCCTCTCAGTAAAGCTGTTTGGACTAATACAGACATAGATCAGATTTGGTACAAGGGCTGTAGTTGGCCGATGCTGCTCAAGAGGACTGTCTTAGTTCCTTTCCTTCACTGCACTGATCCCTAAGGGAGCTGGGGTGGGGGGGGGGGGTACTTGTACATCAGCCCATCTGCTACTCGCTCCCAGCACACCAGTTGGCAAGCTCTACTGCAGAACACCGGGGCCTGGAAACATGAGGTGCCAGGTCCCTGGGTTTTCATGCAATTTATTAAAACCTCGTTGCTACCACAGCCCAGACGGGTACTTCCTGCTCCCTGGTCCTGGTGCCATGACATCATCCATTCAGGGAGGCCAGGGCGATGCCCTGATGGGGGCGAGATAGTTGGCCAAGGAGCATGGTGAGCCCCTGTCCATCGCAAGGACACGCTCCCCCACGTGAACCCGGGGGGAGAGTGCGGGGCGGCGGGGAGGTGGGAGAATCCATGGCCCCTGCGTCTCTCCTGTGCCACGCGGGGCTTCTCGCTGGTTCCCACGGGGGTGCTACTGCTTAGCAGGATGACTTTCATGGGGACCCGGAGCCGACGCTGCTCCCACTTGCCCCGTCCTGTCCCGGGACTGCATGGGCTCAGGAAGCCAGGTGGGCATGAACAGAAGGCAAGTTCCCTCGGGGCAGAGAATTTGGGCCTTTGCGTTCAAGGCTATAACCCCAGGAGCTGGCACACAGAAGGCAATCACTATTTCCAGAGTGAATCAATGAGTGAATACCTAAAATCTAGAAGATACTAACTCCACCTACCGACCATAATGTGGGGGAACTAACTAACCACTACAGGGTTGGGGGATCTCATCGACCTGTAATGCAAATTCAGATTAAAAAACAACAACAACTTATGGTGCACATTGTGTTTTAAAAATAAAGGTTCTTAGGGGCGCCTGGGTGGCTCCGTCATTAAGCGTCTGCCTTCGGCTCAGGTCATGGTCCCGGGGTCCTGGGATCGAGCCCCGCATCGGGCTCCCTGCTCGGCGGGAAGCCGGCTTCTCCCTCTGCCACTCCCCCTGCTTGTGTTCCCTCTCTCGCTCTCTGTCAAATAAATAAATAAAATCTTTAAAAAAATAAAAAATAAAAAAAATAAAGGTTCTTAGGGGCGCCTGGGTGTCTCAGTGGATTAAGCATCCGCCTTCGGCTCAGGTTGTGATCCCAGGGTCCTGGGATCGAGTCCTGTGTCAGCCTCCTTGCTCGGTGGGGAGCCTGCTTCTCCTTCTCCCTCTGCCCCTCTCCCACCTGCCGGCTAGTGCTCTCTCGCTCACTCTCTCAAATAAATCTGACGTCAGCTCAGATCATCTCAGGGTTGTGGGATCGAACTCTGCATCAGGCTCTGCGCTTAGCGGGGAGTCTACTTATCCCTCTCCGTCCCTCCCCCCACCCCGCTCATGTTCTCTCTCTCTCTCTCTCTCTCAAATAAATAAATAGTCTTTAAAAAAAAAAACAAATCCACTAAAAAGAGAAAATCAAATATAAGATTATTACAAAGGATTACGATGAAAATGTCTTTAATCAATAATGGAAAATGCTGGCCACTCTCCAGAAGGCACACTCCATTTAGCCAACCTACACAGAACTTGAAAGGTTGTGCCTGCATTAACTGTTGAGGCTTACTAAGCTATTTTTCACAAAAAGCATTTAAACCAGGCCCTTTGCTGACAAGAGAAGGAAAGTGGCACAGGGAATACAAATGCTGTTTTCTTATTACCGCCTTTTCACTGGAGTCATAGAAATCGCTCTCCAAGTGTAGCAGGACTGACTGCTCTCCACCACGACAGCGTTAACAATGTCAGATATCTGAGGTGTGTAACCATCAGGCAGCTTCAGAGATTCCAAGGTGAAAAAGATGCTATCATCTATCACCCCATTTCTTCCATGTAGGCTAGTAATGCAGACCTGTAATTACAGATAATAGAAATGTTGATGTAAAAGCACGGTCCGCTGTAACCCGGCCTGCACCTCCTCGCTCTCGCTTTAATCTGTAGGTCGCTCCATTCCCAGCCTGGCCGCCATGTTTGAAACACCGGGAGCGCTCTGTACAACGACCCATGGTGACCCCTACCTCAAGACGCTAAGTCAGAAGCCCTGCAGACCTGGCCCTGGTCGAGGATTAGAAACTCTGCACTAAACACACCACACAATGTCCATTAACCTCTCTGGCAATAGTTGAGGGAGTGAAAGGGGTAGAGCGAGAAAGGAACGTGGTGGCCAACAGAATGCCATTTCTCCACTTCCTGGGTCACATCCCAAGCGCCATCTGTCCCTTTGTGCAGACCGACTTTCCAATTTATTTCCAGTCTCCGTTCCCCAAGTCACACCCAGCATTTACTGCAGGCGCTGGTCCCCCCCACCATGCCATTCATTCTTCCCCCACAATTCCCTCAACACGATCTGTTTTCTGTTCTGGTTGCTCTCGGGGCATTTTAATACCTCCCAAGTAGACTACCTAATTGAGATCTTAATTATATGTGTGTTGTATATTATTCTCAGGTTATGTCCGTTTAGAAGCACAGCCTGTTCAATAAGGAAAGAGACTCCTCTTTGGCAAAGAATGGTTTTGCCAACACACCCCATGGAATCCCGAGCAGCAGCAAGGATCACTAGAGGAAGGAGAAGCAGAACCAAATAACAAGAGCTACATGCAGACGGACTACCTCATGCACATGCTTATGTCTCAGAGGCTTCACCGAGAGGGCCTTTCTGCTCAACATGTCCGACTGGGTGCAAAACTCAACTTCTACTCGGTCCCCCTGGTAAGGCTCGAAACCTAAAACAGCCACAGAGAGAAACTGAGTTGGAATGATTTCTTAGTCTTGGTAATGTTCAGTTTCACAGTTACTCTGATGTTGTAAGATCCTAAAATAATTTCTTTTTTTTTTTTTTTTTTTTTTTTTTTTAAAGATTTTATTTATTTATTTGAGAGAGAGAATGAGATAGAGAGAGCATGAGAGGGAAGAGGGTCAGAGGGAGAAGCAGACTCCCTGCTGAGCAGGGAGCCCGATGCGGGACTCGATCCCGGGACTCCAGGATCATGACCTGAGCCGAAGGCAGTTGCTTAACCAACTGAGCCACCCAGGCGCCCACTAAAATAATTTCTATTACATCGAAAGTATGTTTTGAACCTTTTAAAACAGGTAACCTGGAAGTCTTCCTGTCAGAAAGGACGTTTGTAATCCTCTAGGCATTGATTCTCTCACTGGTTTCCCAAAGTCTGTTGGGGAAAAGCCTCAACGGGGCCTCACAGGCCAAGCTCTTTGAGAGCAGCACGGGATTCATTAAACCATTGGTCATGTTCACAAGTCCCTCTGGAGACACAGGGAAGTACATAAGTCGGGGCACAAGTGTGAATCTGGCTGCCTGGGTTCAAACCTTGATGCTGCCATTTACTCAACTTGCAACCTTGGGCAAGTGACTTACCCTCTCTGTGCCTTAATTTCTTCATCTATAAAATGAGAGCATAATTGTAGGACTTACCACAGAAAGTTGAAGGGAGAATTAATCAGTACCTATAAAACTCATAGAACAGTGCCTGGCACATAGTCAGCCCCAAATACACACCACAGCCTAAAAATGGCAAGATTCTGCCAGGCTATCAAGTTGGGGGGATCGCCGGGAAATGTGAGGTACTCTAGGTTATGTTTACGTGAAACATTTATAGGAAAACTTAACTCCGATGTCTTGTCATGCAGGGTAGAGATTAGTCTGAATGTTCTTGCTATAAACCTAATAACTACTTATTTGTTTAATAATTTGGTAACCCCTTTTTTAGTTTTCAATAAACCCTTTTGGCAGCAATGAGCAAAAGAACAGATGCATGTTTAGGGAAAATGAGTAATGAATTAATTTTCCAAGAAAGTTAATTCATACGTGAATTATGTCATTCATCTGGGCTATGGACTGAATGTGTCCCCCTAAAATTCGTATGTCAAAGCCCTGACCTCCAGGGTGACTGTATTTGGAGATGGGGCCTCTAAGGAAGTAACTAAGATTAAATGAGCTCCTAAGGAGGGGTACCTGGCTGGTCCAGTCAATAGAACCTGTGACTCTTGATCCTGGGGTCATGAGTTCAAGTCCCATGTTGGGTGTAGAGATAAATAAAAAAATAAATAAATGAGCTCATAAGGAAGGGACCAATCTGATAGGATTAGTGTCCTTGTAAGAAGGGTCACTGAGAGCTTTGTGCTCTCTCTCCCCCTCACACACACCAAAGAAAGGTCACGTGAGGACTCCGTAAGCTGGTTAAGCATCTGCCTTCAGCTCAAGTCATGATCCCAGGGTCCTGGGATCGAGCCCCATGTTGGGCTCCCTACTCTGCAGGGAGTCTGCACTTCCCCCTGCTTGTGCTCTCTCTGTCTCTCTCTCTCAAATAAATAAAACTTAAGAAAAATATATTAATACTATTTTAAATGTCCAAACCTAAAACCAATTTGTTAGTCATATGTAAAAACTTCAAAAGCCAATTTAACTTTAATCAACTCTAACACCCTTTTTTAGTTCCCAAAATGACTCAGATTGGACAACAGAGGATACGGCCACCCCCTATAGCTACAGATGTAGGAGAGGGGTGCCCTACACAAGCTATAGCCTTTGGTAGATGTATCAAGTCATTGCCAATGTGAGGCCTGGAAATGAGATTATCTAGGGGAATAAATATTCCAACATCTCCCTGCCCACTCCAGTCTCCTGAATCCAATCCTAAGAATGTCAGCAGCTGAAGAACAGGGTCTTTTAGTGACTGTTGGTCACTGCAGAGGCATATTGAAACGGGGAAGCTACCTCTGAACTGAGTTAAGATGCTGTACAATTGGGTAATTCAAGGCATAAGGGAAAGTCCAAAAAGGGATAAGAAGGTTACATGGAGGGATGCCTGGGTGGCTCAGTCGGTTAAGCACCTGCCTTCGGCTCTGGTCGGGACCTCAGGGTCCTGGGATCGAGTCCCGCACTGGGCTCCTTGCTCACTGAGGAGCCTGCTTCTCCCTCTGCCTGCCGCCGCCCACCCCCTGCTTGTGCTCGCTCTCGCTCTCTCTTTGACAAATAAATAAAAATAAAATCTTAAAAAAAAAGGTTACATGGAATTTCTTTTTTTTTTTTTAAGATTTTACTTATTTATTTGACAGAGAGAGACACAGCGAGAGAGGGAACACAAGCAGGGGGAGTGGGAGAGGGAGAAGCAGACTTCCCACGGAGCAGGGAGCCCGATGCGGGGCTCGATCCCAGGACCCCGGGATCATGACCTGAGCCGAAGGCAGACGCTTAATGACTGAGCCACCCAGGCACCCCGGAATTTCCTTTTAATCTTTCAAGTGGGCACTCTTATTTTTGTTTTTTATTTTTTTATAAAAGAAAATGTTATTTATTTATCTGAGAGAGAGAGACTAAGTAGGAGAGAGAGGGAGAAAGAATCTGAAGCAGACTGCCCGCTGAGCAGGGAGCCCGACTCGGGCTCAACCCCAGGACCCTGAGATCACGACCTGTGCCAAAGGTAGGTGCTTAACCAACTGAGCCACCCAGGTGCCCCTCAAGCCAATATATTCTGAAAAATAAAGAAATAACCTTATTTATGACCCCAGGCTTCTAACTCAGGTCGTACCGGTTAAATAAGGATATGTAGGATGTTATAGGACTGTATTCGTGCATAACCTGAAAAATAAAGGGGAATGAAATACCAACATTGTGTACTTGGTAGACTCCCCACCCCTGCCCTGAGGCTGAACGCTCACTTCCATTTTAGCATCCTTCACCTAAATGGTTAAGATTTATTGTTTATTCACATAAAAAACACAATCTTGGACCCATTATTGATGTTAACCATTTCCCACAAGCAAATACTCATGGACCTAAACTCTCACATTTTGCCTGCAAAATGGGGCTGATCGCCACCATCCATCCTGTGAAGCAGGTCAAAACAAATGGGATCTCGGGCCCCGAAGCACTGACATAGAAACACTTCCACGCCGTGCGCAGAGTAACACGTACGCTCACCCACCCCCTCTCCCGTGCTCCTGTCCCACGTGGTCTCCATATATTCACTTCCCACTCCTTCCTCAACCTACTTACGATCGTTTCTGTCTCTATCCCATCCTACTAGAACTGACTGCATCAAGGTTACCTCAGAAGGTTCTCGATAGGATTAAATCTAGTGTAAATTATGCACTTCAGGGGCGCCTGGGGGGCTCAGATGGTTAAGCGGCTGCCTTCGGCTCAGGTCATGGTCCCAGGGTCCTGGGATCGAGCCCCATGTCGGGCTCCCTGCTCGGCGGGAAGCCCGCTTCTCCCTCTGCCTCTGCCTCTCCCCCTGCTTGTGCTCTCCCTCTCTCTATCTCTATCAAATAAGTAAATAAAATCTTTAAAAAAAATTATGCCCTTCACACAGGACCAGACTGTACTCCATCTGGATCTTACTGGCACTTAGAACCCCATCTCATACCATCCCTCATTCAGGTCATACCGCACATACTCACCACACAACCCTGTCCTCCCTTCAGTTCCTACGACAGGCCACGATTTTCCCTACTTAGGACTTTTACAGCGACTCTTCCCTGATTTAGAATATACTCCCCAGCTAACTCCTTCTTCTCCTTCAGGTCCAAGTCTCTTCCTCAGCGAGGCTTTCCTTAATCTGCTATCAATAGCAAACCCCACCCCATCCCACTCCCAGTGGTACTATCACAGCACCTGGTTCAAGTCCTGGAGAGTAGAACAATCTGGAACTCTCTTTGGGCAGGGGGCGGGGGGCACACTTACTGGTTGCCCATCTGAGATCTACCTCATTAGAATGCAAATATTAGGAAAAAACAGTACCTGGAACAGAGCCAGGCACTCAAATATTCCGTTGCATGAACATCAACAAGAATATACGCTGGCTCCCCATTGTGTGGGACAAGAAAATTTAATGCAATTTTTCCCTCTTTTAGATTCCCATTATGTTTTTTAAAAATATTTATTTATTTATTTCAGAGAGAGAGAGAGAGAGAGAGAGATGGGGGGAGGGGCAGAGGGAGGGGATCCCAAGCAGACTTCCCACTGAGGGCAGAGCTGGCGGTGGGGCTCAATCTCAGGACCCATGAGATCATGACCTGAGCTGAAATCATGAGTTGGACACGTAACCGACTGAGCCACCCAGGCGCCCCAATTCCAATTATGTTCTTGGTTTAAGATTTACTTATTTATTTTAGAGAGAGAGGGAGGGAGTGTGTGTGTGTGGTGGGGTGGGGGGGGCAGAGGGAGAGGGAGGGAATCTGAAGCAGACTCCTCAATGAGCGTGGAGCCCAACACGGGCTTGATCTCATGACCCTGCGATCATGACCTGAGCCGAAATCAAGAGCTGGACGTCATTCCCTTAACCGACTGAGCCCCTCCCATTATGTTTTATTATTATTTTTAAAGATTTTATTTATTTATTTGACAGAGAGATAGTGAGAGCAGGAACACAAGCAGGGGGAGTGGGAGAGGGAGAAGCAGGCTTCCCGAGGAGCAGGGAGCCCGATGCGGGGCCCGATCTCAGGACCCTGGCATCATGACCTGAGCCGAAGGCAGGCGCCTAACGACTGAGCCACTCAGGTGCCCCCCTCCCTCCCGTTAAGTTTTATTTATTTATTTATTTTTTAAAGATTTTATTTATTTATTTGAGAGGGCGAGAATGAGAGAGAGAGAGAGAGCACATGAGAGGGGGGAGGGTCAGAGGGAGAAGCAGACTCCCTGCTGAGCAGGGAGCCCGATGCGGGACTCGATCCCGGGACTCCAGGATCATGACCTGAGCCGAAGGCAGTCGCTTAACCAACTGAGCCACCCAGGCACCCTCCCGTTAAGTTTTAAATTTGGAACTTGTCTTTTGTCATTTTCATTAGGTTTCATAATCAGATTAACAGCAGCTATTTTGACAATGCTAATTATGACTGATTAGGTGCTCAGGTCTTTTTTAATACACTCTCTTTTTCACCCTTGAGAGGTCTATTACTCTGATTCGCTCAATTTATTTTGCAGCAGAAAGTCCCTTCACCTGCGCTTTGGGCCCGGCCTCTCTTTATGCCTCAGGGCCCTGGTTCTGTCGGTCCTTCCTGCTCTCTCCTGCACCTTCAGTCACTACCTTTGGCATTACAAACATGTTCAAGTGTTTACCAACTTGAGAAGAATTCTCCTAGCAAGGCTATGGTTGGTGGTGCCTCCTGTTGGCACGGTTAGAGGGACCAGGAAATTGACTTTGGAGCTTAGCCATCCCAGGGGCCTTTTCTCCTTGAATTGGCTATTTCTAGCTAAACGTGTCTTAAAAGCCCAGCTGCCACTAGATAATCATCTTTGGGGACTTCCACGGTCACCAACTACGGTCAAGTCCTGGCTTTTAAAACCCAGAAAAATTCAGTGGGAAGCTGCCTGGTGGGGCTGAACTAACTTCCCCCTTTTATATTCAAGCTACATGGTGGCTGGTTGCGCTTAAACAGGTACAAAAGTTTTACTTCTATTCATCTTTCCAAAGCCAGCCTGGCAGAGGCTGGGAAGGTATAGAGTCCAGCTGGGAAAGCATCTTACCCAGGTAGCCTTCCCCAAGTCTCCCCATGGTGGGTAGTCATTCTGTCTTCTCTGCTCAGTAGTGTTGTTTTCATCACGTTCTTTTCACGTGCCCACCTCTCCCAATTAGACTATGAGCTCTTTACAGGCAGGGTTTAATAATAACGTCTTATTTGTCTTGTCTTGCCAATACCTAGCACTCCATCACGAGCTGAGTTAAACTCAAATAGCATAAACAAACTAACAAATTATTGCTGTAGGCATAAAACAAAATGATAGACCTGATAATTACAAGTGGAATTCAACAACAGTACACACACACACGCACAGAAAGTGCTGGAGGAGGTCATCAAGAGGACGTGACCATCAGTTGACCTACCAGCGGGACCCTGGGGCTTGGAGGCTCCTCACCCCCTGCCCTGTCCTGGGAATATATTCCCACAGCTGGAGGTCGCAGCCTTTAGAGAGTAAGGTGTGGCCGAGACCATCTGGACAGTGTATGTGACTGAACCCAATTAAGGCATCTATGTAAACTTTTAACATTCTGGCAGGTGGGTCCAGAGATCTACTCCTTTTGGGTCCCCCCACAGACAAGCCTCGTATGTAAGTTCCCTTGTTTATTACACCGGCCACCTACCGATTAGGAGTGGCCTGCCTCTTTCTTTGGTCTCTCCTTGCCCTCCATGTATGGGGGCCAGTTTGCAAACCAACAGAAAGGTACAAGGCTATCTCCAAACCTTATTTTAAGGCATTTGAGATATATATATTTTTTAAAGAGTATGCCTGTGCGGCACCTGGGTGGCTCATTTGGTTGGGCATCCGACTCTTGGTTTCGGCTCAGGTCGTGATCTCGTGGTCCTGGGAACGAGCCCCACATGGGGCTCCGCCCTCAGCGGGGAGTCTGCTTCAGGATTCTTTCTCTCCCTCTCCCCCACTCCCCACTTGCTCTCCCTCTCAAATAAATAAATAAATCTTTAAAAAATTAAAATAAAATAAAAATAAAAAGAATATCCCTGTATACCTGTAATGTTTTTCAGTTAGATTAGAAATTCAGTGCCTATATGAATGGAAAAATTACATAAATACTAGCAGCTACATCCAATAAATGAAACGTCAACAAATGATAGCCTGAGTTTTTAAGAACATTATGTATCTGTCCCTTGCTGCACATTATTTTCAATTCCAAAGGCCCACCTCAAGTATCAGAGAGCCTCTGATTGGAGCCAAGGACACTAGAAGTAGTTCTAATCCGAAAATCCTCTTGCCAAATAGCATGTTCCAAATTTGACCCTGGAAATGGTGCCTGTAACCATCTCCAACGCCAATCGATAAAATTAAAAGATAGGTAAAACCTAGTTTTAAATTTTAAAATGTGTAAACTGTACCTTTACAAATGACATCTAGGGAGAAGTAAGTTGCGTGATCAATGTAGTTAGCACCTTCCACTACAGATGAAATACTGCCAAATGAAACTCTAGCATAGGAGTTTGAGGGTCCATTGCCATGGCAACTATCACAGAGCGCATCCACCTGTGAGAAAAGGAGACCATTACAGCAAACCCATAACACAAGTTTAAAAAGCAGAAACATGCTCAAATCATTGTCGTTCCAGAAGTGGTTTAAACGACTATAATAAACAATGCTGAATAGGTTTCACCTGATGAACATATAGGCATGAGACGATGATAACAATAATGAATGAGCTTTATATATTTTATTACTTTATTTTTTAGAGCAGTTTAGGAATACTGAGCTGAAGTTTCCCATACATTCCTTCCCTCTATGCTTAGTTTGCCCTATTACTAGCACCTTGCATTTGTTGGACTGGTATATCTGTTCAAGTGATGAACCGATATTGATACAGTATCTTTAACTAAAATCCATAGTTTAAATGAAGGTTCACTCTTTGTGTTTTTCTGTCATATATAGTTTTTTAAGATTTTATTTATTTTGGGGCACCTGGGTGGCTCAGTGGGTTAAGCGGCTGCCTTCGGCTCAGGTCATGATCCTGGAGTCCTGGGATCGAGTCCCACATCGGGCTCCCTGCTCAGCAGGGAGTCTGCTTCTCCCTCTGACCCTCTTCCCTCTCGTGCTCTCTATCTCTCATTCTCTCTCTCTCTCAAATAAATAAATAGAATCTTTGAAAAAAAAGATTTTATTTATAAAAAAAGATTTTATTTATTTATTTGTCAGAGAGGGTGGTGAGCACAAGCAGGGGGCGGCAGGCAGGGGGAGAAGCAGGCTCCCCACCAAGCAAGGAGCCCAATGCAGAGCTCAATCCCAGGACCCTGGGACAATGACCTGAGCCAAAGGCAGATGCTTAACTGACTGAGCCACCCAGGTGTCCCTGTTGAAACATTTTTTTTTTTAAGATTTTTATTTACTTGACAGAGAGACAGCGAGAGAGGACACAAGCAGGGGGAGAGGGAAAGGGAGAAGCAGGCTTCCCGCTGAGCAAGGAGCCCGATGTGGGGCTCGATCCCAGGACCCTGGGTTCATGACCTGAGCCGAAGGCAGACGCTTAATGACTGAGCCACCCAGGGGCCCCGAAACATTATTTTCAAGGTTCGTAGGGCATCCCATTAAATGGGAGTGCCGTATTTATTGACTCAACTCCACATAGTTGAACATTTGGCTTATATCCTAAAACACTGCTACTTGCCCGATTTCTTTCTGTAGGATAACCTCCTAGGAGTGGAATTTCATGTTCAAAAGTTTCTAATGGGAACTTGATCCATGGAGGTGTCAATTCATTTTCATGTGTTGTTTCTTTTTAATAGCCTAATTCACGGCCTATTTCCATTTCTCTATGCATTTCCAGCTGACAATGCCAATCTCACGGTCATTTCCCCCTCATTCATTTTCAGTGAGGAATCAAGCACCAGGCTTCCAACTATGTATCCACCACCACTTCTGTCAATATCCAAATGATGATCTATAAGACCCCCTGACCTCTCTGTTCCCCGACTCTCTACTAACCACCATACCGAGTAAACATGCCTTCTCACAATCTGAAACTATCTATCCACACCTCACAACTATAACATCAGCATGTTATTTTTTAAATTACAGAAATATTTTATGTTCATTAATGCAGAAGTAGTCAACACAGATATTTTCTCTGAGCAAATAAAGGCCACTGGACAAGACCGCCTGTGTCAACTTCCTGGCACCTATCCTGGCTTTCTCTGCCTTCCCTCCTACAATAACGGAGGGTCAACCAAGCCGCTTACCCAAGGCCGACCCCCCCAACTGGGCACATGGTACTATTCCCTCTTGCCTCTGTGTAGACTTTGCCCCTATATTATTGTTTCTCTTCCCCCTACATTGACAATTCTTCTTTCTAATGAATCAACATACATTCTCTAAACTCTCCTATCTTTTTTTCTGATAACTATCTTTGCGAATTTTATTGAGTTTACCTTAAATTTATGGACCAACTTAAGAACTAAAAGAAAGGTTTTTTTTTAAAGATTTTATTTTATTTATTTATTTAAAGATTTTATTTATTTATTTGACAGAGAGAGACAGCGAGAGAGGGAACACAAGCAGGGGGAGTGGTAGAGGGAGAAGCAGGCTTCCCGCTGAGCAGGGAGCCCGATGTGGGGCTCGATCCCAGGACCCTGGGACCATGACCTGAGCCGAAGGCAGACGCTTAACGACTGAGCCACCCAGGCGCCCCAAGAACTAAAAGTTTTTAAATATCCTTTCCATCCAGAAGCACAGTCTGGCTTTCCATTCAATCAATTCTCTTCTTATTGCCATCAGGAATGTTTTGTAGCTGTCTTCATTTTTATTTTAGTTTTTTAATTCCAGTATAGTTAATATACAGTGTTATATGAGTTTCAGGCATACAATATAGTGATTCAATTCTATGCATTACTCACTGCTCATCGTACGTGTACTCTTAGTCCTATCTTTAAAAAAACACACACACAACACACAAACCTCCCTTGATCTTATTTCTCCTTCAGTCTCGTTTCTTTGCTCCTCCTCCCAGCAAAAGATATTTAAAGAATCATCTATACTCACCCCCCCATCTCTCATGCGCTCCTCACTGCTCTCCAATCAGGACTTATAGCCCCGATATGCCTCTGAAACTGCTCTTAAAATCACCAGCAACCTCCAGGCTGTCAAATCCAATGGTCAATTTTCTCTGCTCCCATCACTCAACCTCTTAGCATTTGACTCAGTTGAAAACCTTTGCCTGGCTTCTGTGTGACCACCCTCTCCTGGAGAGGCTCCATCTCAACCTCCTCTGTTAACACTCTCTTCCTGTTTCCTGTCCTTGAACTCAATACACCATGTTACAGACATGGTGTCCCATCAGTATCTCAAGCTTGGCATGGACAAAACTGAACATATCCTGAACTTCCCAGAAAAAAAAACTGCATTCCCCCCACCATCTACATCTCAGAAAATGGCAAGTCAGCTCACCTGGACAAGATGGACACATTCTAATATATAAAAATTAAACTGCACAAAGTCAAAAGACAGCCTTGGAGGAAATATTGGCAAAACATGCATATGAGGGGCGCCTGGGTGGCTCAGTCGGTTAAGCATCTGCCTTCAGGTCAGGTCATGATCCCGGGGTCCTGGGATTGAGCTCCATGTTGGGGGAAGGTCCCTGCTCAGCGGGGAGCCCGCATCTCCCTTTCCCTCTGTGTCCCCCTCTGCTATGCTCTGTCTCTTTGTCAGATAAATAAATAAAATCTTTAAATATAAAGTTCATATGAGGAATTTCCTAGCAAAGCTCTCATTTCCACAACACACAAACAGCACTAATGTTCCTACTGTAGAAATAGCTCAAAGAAGAGAAATGTTGCTGTACTCTCCTCAACACTTAAATAAATGCAAAATAAAATTGTGAGACTGCTTTGCTTTCAGATTGGCAAAGATTTCAAAGACTGAAATATTTCCATCCTTGTCAATATTGGCAAACGGGCAGTTTCCACAGCCTGCTGTTGACAGTGCCAATTGGTACAATAAAGCTGAAGCATAATTTGATGGTATCTATTAAAATGGTAAATATCAGGGCACCTGGGGGGCTCAGTCGTTAAGTGGCTGCCTTCGGCTCAGGTCATGATCCCCGGGTCCTGGAATCGAGCCCCGCATCGGGCTCCCTGCTTGTCGGGAAGCCTGCTTCTCCCTCTCCCACTCCCCCTGCTTGTGTTCCTGCTCTCACTGTGTCTCCCTCTGTCAAATAAATAAATAAAATCTTAAAATAAATAAATAAATAAAATGGTAAATATTTTCACTGAGGTGATGGCTGCATGACTGTAAAATTTACTAAAAATGGGGGCACCTGAGTGGCTCAGTCGTTAAGCATCTGCCTTCGGCTCAGGTCATGATCTCAGGGTCCTGGGATCGAGCCCCACATCGGGCTTCCTGCTCAGTGGGGAGTCTGCTTCTCCCTCTCCCTCTGCCTCCTCCACCCCCCCCGCTCATTCTCTGTCTCTGTCTCAAATAAATAAAATAAAATCTTTAACCTACCAATTACATTTCAACAAAATCAAAAATCCTTTACTTGGGTGAAAAAAAGAAGTTGCAGAATAATATAGACTCTAATAATTATTGTCACTAACCATATTTTGAAAAGCTGAAGAACAGATATACAATTTATACTTTTATGAACAGAAACCACTACAAAGCTAAGAACAAGTGTCCCACACAAAGCAGTGAATTGGACTTCAAATTCCACTCTACATCTGCATACCAGGTCATCTCAGAGAGGCCGAATAAACAGAAGCAAGGCTGAAAGCCCCCCAGGAATAAAGCCGGTCCCCAAACTCATACTGATCTTACTTTGATCGCTTTCAATCCGTATGTTTTATCTTCTCCCACAATGACACTGACTTCTTGTCCAACTTTCAGAGAGACATTGCCAGTCACAGCATCACTACTGAAATAGATCAACTCATCAATCAAGCCGTAATCACTACAGATCTTCGTCACAACTCCTTGTACAGTTTTTAACCTGGTGCCACCTAAGAGATGAGTAAAGAAAATGTTTCATTAGTTAATATCCCAAGCAAATTACACATGAGAAATAAGCCCTACCGCAGGAAGAGATGGTAGACAACGATCTAAATCAAGAAAGAAATTGGACTTTGTTTGAGATACAGATGACCGTGACAGAGGAGCATAGTGATTACGTGTTTGGGAGGCAGAATGCTCCCGTTGAAAGGTTGATGTCACCATTTCTCTGTAAGGCACAGTGGCCCAATGCCCTTGGTAGTGGCACTCCCCTGGAGAAGGCAGAGTCTGGAACCAGACTGCCTGTCTGTGAACAGCGCTCTTCCCTTTACCATCTATGTAACCCTGGGCACATTTCTTAACCTCCCAGAATGTGTTTCCATCTGTAAAACCAGGGTATTACTAATGTCTGCCTAGGAGAGTAGATCTTAAATGTTCTCACCACACACACACACACACACACACACACACACACACACACACACAGACGCAGAGGATAATTATATAAGGTGATAGATGTGTTAATGAACCTTATTGTGCAATCATTTCACAATATATACATATAACAAGTCATCATACACACCTTAAACTTACAGTGTTATACGTAATTATGTCTCAATAAGGTGGGGGAAAGGGTTGTTATAATTATGAACTGACACATACATGTCAACTGCTTAAAACTGTGAATGCCTCGCACAGGTTAGAGCTAACTCGGTAGTTGTTGACATGGTTTCTGCATCTAGAGAGACTTTAAACAGCCATTATTGTTACAGAATTTTATCATTATCAACGAGAGTGGCAGCAACGCCTGGAGATTACTCAAACATCTCACCAGAGAAAAGCACATAAAGAGATTTGGGGCTTTAAATCCAGCCCAAATGTGCATCCAAACCACTCCGGTTTATTTTTTTTTCTGAACAAACACAGCTACTAAGCCATAATTTGGGATCTGAACCTAGAGCGTAAGCCTGCAGAGCCCATTATGAACCACAACGCCTTAGGTGCCTCCCCAAAATGAGGCTGGGAGAAATGGACAGGGAGGCTGGGAGAAACATTGATTATGATTGATTATGGTTTCAGAAGCCAAAAAAATCCTGAAAACTTTTATTTAAAGATTTGATTTATTTGAGGGGCGCCTGGGTGGCTCAGTCGGCTAAGCATCTGCCTTCGGCTCAGGTCCTGATCCCAGGGTCTGGGGATCTGCCTAGCCAGCCCCATGTCTGGCTACCTGATCAGCGGGGAGTCTGCTTCTCCCTTTCCCTCTGTGTCCCCCTCTGCTTTATGCTCTCTCTCTGTCAAATAAAATCTTTAAAAAAATAAAATAAAGATTTGATTTATTTGAGACAGAGTGTGCCCAGGAGTGGTGGATAAGGGCAGAGGCAGAGGGAGAAGCAGACTCTGCTGAGCAGGGGGCCCGACTGGGGGCTCGATCCCAGGACCCGGAGATCACGACCTGAGGTGAAGTCAGCCGCTTAACCGACTGAGCCACCCAGACGCCCCCTGAGACCTTTTTTAAAAATGGGACAAATTCGTCAAGTGAAATCATAAAACGCAAGAAAATAGAAGGGACAAGGGTGACAACTGACCCACCTAGGCTCATGAAAATAAGTCAGAAACTCTTCTGTATTGTCCCATTGGCAAAAATACAGCTAAGAGGGGCGCCTGGGCGGCTCAGTCGGTTGGGCGTCTGCCTTCCGCTAGGGTCGTGATCCCCGGGTCCTGGGATTGAGCCCCGCGCCGGGCTCCCTGCTCGGCGGGGACCCTGCTTCTCCCTCTGTCTCTGCCCCTCCCCTTGCTTGTGCTCGCTCTCTCTCTCTCTGTCAAAAGAAAAATAAAATCTTTAAAATAAATACGGCTGACGGACGCAGCAGCGTGAGCTTCCCGCTCAAGCTAAGCAGCAGCTCTCCGCAGCCCACCCCGCTGAGACTCGGCCTCCCCTGCGGGCCTCACTCTCGGGGACAGAGGAGCTGCGGACCGATCCGGGCACCAGGAAGGCCGGGGCGCTGCTGGGAGGATGATGCCAACCACAGACGGGACCCTTCTCTGCTCCGGAGCCCCCCGCGCGCTCACCCTGCGTAAGGAGGCGCCCCAGAGGCGGGGGCCCCACGGTAGGGAATGGCTACCGGGCCTCGGGGTCTGGGGGACACCAGCCGGGTGCCCGCTCTCCCCTGCACGTGTCCCCCTGCCCCGGCTGTAACGGGAACCCGACGAAGCTCCCGCCTCCCTGCGGGGTTTTCTCAGGACCACGTGGCAGGAATGCCCGGTCGGCCCTGAGCCCAGTGCTCGGCACAGACAAGGGCTCCTTAGATCCATGCTTCAGAGCAGGTCCACCGTCCACCCCAGCGAACCTTCTCAGTGTTCACGGTGCCCCCGACACAGCGATGCCTGCCCTGCTGTCCCGCGTCACCCCCTCAGTGCCAGACTCTGGGGCAGGATTTCAGGACACAAAGGTGAGCCACTTTAGTGTGGCCCATGTTTTCCTACCAGCGACAGATCCAGGACTTGACCACTTGGCTTCGGATACACGCGTGTTTAGGAAACGCAATCAAATGCACCCTCAAATCAGGGGGATCCACTACTACTGGAAATATGAGAAGGAATCTGTTGTACATTTACATAACATATGCACAATGTAAGTTCCAAAGGCATTGGGGGAAATGCAAGCCCCCCACCCCACCCCGGGGCCTTCTCTGTCTACACCACCATCCCTTTGGACAGGAGGAGGGTTCTGGGTATGCTCAGGGACTCTGGGATGCCTCTTCCCACAAGGAGGCGCTGCCATGGCCATGCAGCCCCCTTCTGAGCCCCCGAGGCTCTGAACCAGGAGAGGGGAGCACCCTTAGGTGCAGGCCCCTGTGGGGGAGAAGACGAAATGAATACCTTCCAAGAGCCTCATATGCTGCTCCCTCTCGGCCTCGGACGAGTCCACCCTCCTCCGGAAGAAGGCAAGAGCCCTGGAAATAAACCAAAGCATGGTCCCGTCGTTAGGGCAGCCTGGGCCCCCCAGACAACAGCACCAAGCTCGCTTCTGTCCAAGTCTCTGCCACCCAGCCGCACTCCGACCACAGCGGCTGTTCAAACACTGCGCCTGCCCCGCTGCACCGCTGGGCGTCTAGCCACGTACCTACACGCGCCTTGGCGCAGGCTGCCGCCCGAGGGGCCTTAACGGGCCGCGTGCCCACCATCCAGCCAATGGCGCCGTAGTGCTCTCAGTGCAAGCCGCCCAGAGGCTGGGAGCTGAAGGGCGGGGCTTCGTGGCTCCTCCCACCACGGCGAGGGCGGAAATGTGGTGGCCCTGCAGAAATCACTTCCAATACGACCTCGTTTGGCACCTCTTAGAGGGTCTCTGTGCGCTTCTGATGCCTGTCTTGGAAGGTGGCACAGCAACTTGCCCCGAGGTTGGAGGCAGGCCCCCAGGCTCTGGCTCCCAGGTGTGCAGCCCCCAGTCCTCGCTGCGTGAATTCTTTTCTCTTCCTTCGCCTCTAAGTGCCCTCCACCACCAGCCCCCATCAGCCCCACCTCCTCACCCCTACACCCACTCCATGGGGAGATCAATGGTCAGCTCTAAGCAGCGGCTTTCTGTCTGGTGTTAAATGATACCTTAGATGCTGTGGAGAAGCCGAACTTGCACGTCTACATGGGTCTCAAACCATAGGCTGTGTCTTGCTCTTCTTGGAAGGCAGCCGACTGTGCCAAAGCACTCACTATGGGGCCCGAGAGCCACTTTTAAGTACGATCTGGAGATGAGGATGGCTAGGTAAGGAGGGCCGGGTGATGGAGCATGATGCAGGGAGTTTGGATTGCATCACTTTTATTTTGGGGATCAGGCAGACGTCACATTATGAATATTAAATGAAAAAAAAAGAATATTGAATATTTTAACAGCAAAATGAGTTGATTTGGGGATAGCCGACCAATTGCAATTCAGGACACATGAACCATGGTGAACTTGTAAGCGAGTACAGAGTACAACAAAAAGCTTTCTTTGATAGAGGAGAGGAAGCTGGGACAGGTGGTTTTGAAGAAAAGTCATTAGAGGAGAGTGAGAGTCCAGGGTTTTGATGGCCTTTCATTGGCTGAGTTGTGGCAGTTTCTCATTGGTGGGGCTGTTGCTGAGCCAGGAGGAAATCTTCCTTCCTCCTGCTGCGGTAGTAAAGTAGGCTCCTGCCTGTTGGGGGCCAAAAATGCTGTTGACAAGTGGTAGTATGTGAGAGCTCCCCTTTTAGGGCTTCCACACTCTGTCTTAAGTGAGGTTGCCTTTATTCATTTTCACATTTTCCCCTTTTGATCAAGATCTTCCCTCAAAAGCATCACCGATCAAGAGTCAGGTTTTCTACATTTAGTGGTGCTGTCCCTTAGTACCATGGACGACCTTCCCTGGTTGCCATATCTCACATCGGAGGGCAACCGTTGAGATCACGCTTAGTAATAAGAAAGGGTAGGAGGGAGAGCTCTCAGGCATTCACATCTAAAGTGTATATCTTGGGGCACTTGGGTGGCTCAGTCGGTTGGGTGGCTGCCTTTGGCTCAGGTCATGATCCCAGGGTCCTGGGCTGGAACCCTGGGTAGGGCTCCCTGATCAGCAGAAAGCCTGCAAGCCTGCTTCTCTCCATCTCCTCCCTGGCTTGTGCTCTCTGCTGCTATCTCTGTCTCTCTCTCAAACAAATAAATAAAATCTTAAAAAAAATAAAGTGTATATCTTATCAGGTTTGTAGGCATCGGAGATTGTCTCAAAGTGCTGGGCTAGTATCACCCTATTAGGTAGATTGTTTCTACAAAGGTTATCAGGCTTATATACAAAGCTTAAAAACAAAGCAGAATTAAAAGTAGTATGAGAAATCCAGGTTGAGCAATGGTTCTGAACCTGGAGCCCCAACCTGAAAGTAACCAGCTAAAGAGATCAAAGGACCATGGATTGTCAGATGAAATTCACTGTAGCCGATGTGCTTGTTCTCTCATTTTATGCAATTGGGTTTCTACTTCTCCAGAGGAATTTCTGCAAGTGTAGCAGGTGGTATTGGCTATGGCACAAGCACCTTGTTGTTCAACAAGTAGATGATCAAGGGCTGCATGATTATCCCAAACTACTTTAGCCAGTGAGTCAAGTGATTGCTGTTGAGCTGCTACTACTTTAGCTGTGGAGTCAGCTACCTCTCCTAATGTAAGGGAGAGATTTCTGACCGTGTGTTCACTGGCATTTACTCTGACCCAAGGAAGAAAGGCTCTCCCTACAGAGGCAAACCCAGAGACACGTACATCTCCTGGAAGTTCCCATTTAAGGCAACTGTGGAGGTTTAATGGGATGGGCTACTGGGAAGCTTCTGCTTTATTTTGGATCTTGACACAGATGGCTAACCAACCCAATAAACACTGACCTCCAATTCGCCAGCTACCTAGTCATATGCCCATGGCAAAAGCCGTCCAGCGCCAGACAACAATGAAACCAGGCGGAGCTCTGAGTACTCTAGCTGGGGTCTGTTATTGATAGATCTATGAGCCAGAATTTCCTGATTGACGCTTTCAAGTCAGGAATCAGAGGAGTTGGGATGACATCCTGTGAGAGGCCATCCATCCTCAAAGAGTCCTTTCTAAAAATCCCGCAAAGAGGAATTAGCCAATTTGTATTTCCCCTGGGCGCAGGGAGACAGGACACACTTAGACAAGGAAAAAAGCATGAGGTGGTGAAGATTATACAATTGGCAAAGTTGGAGTGATTTAACTGAGCCAGTACAGTTATGGCTGAAGAAAGACAGAGACAAGGTATGGGGATAGTGGGCCATACGAGTGTCACTTGAGAGATAACATCCATAAGCTTGTGGGTATAATTGAAAGTGGCATTTAGGACTAAGGACACATTGGTGATGTGTAAGACCAAGGGGTCTCTGACACCATGAACAGATCCAGCAGTGTGAAAGTTTTGCCCCTTTTGCAATAGATTGGATAAGAGCATTATTTTCCCAAGACTGAGAGGGAGAAAATAAGGTAAAAAGCAGCTGTAAGAAAATGGTATGCTTTATGCATAATAACTGAGCATAGCCTACTGGCACTGACAATTTAAACCACTTCCAGTGAGGTGTAGAAATCTTACTTCTATTTAGGTCTATTGAACATTTTCAGTTTTTTTTTAAACATGTGCACCTTTTTATTTTTTTTAAAGATTTTATTTATTTATTTCACAGACACACACATCGAGAGAGGGAACACAAGCAGGGGGAGTGGGAGAGAGAGAAGCAGGCTTCCCGTGGAGCAGGGAGCCCGCTGCGGGGCTCGATCTCAGGACCCCGGGATCATGACCTGAGCCGAAGGCAGACGCTTAATGACTGAGCCACCCAGGCGCCCCTTTTTTCTTTTCTTTTAAAGAGTTTATTTATTTGAGAGAGAGCGCAAGTAGGCAGAATGGCAGGCGAAGGGAGAGGGAGAAGCAGGCTCCCTGCTGAGCAGGGATCCATTCCCAATGGGAATGGATCCCAGGACCCTGAGATCATGGCCTGAGCCAAAGACAGCTGCTTAACCAACTGAGCCACCCAGGCGCCCCTTGCAGACAGCTTTTTATTTTTTTATTTTATATTTTTTAAAGATTTTATTTATTTATTTGACAGAGAGAGACGGCGAGAGCAGGAACACAAGCAGTGGGAGTGGGAGAGGAAGAAGCAGGCTTCCAGAGAGCAGGGAGCCGGATGAGGGGCTCGATCCCAGGACCCTGGAATCATGACCTGAGCCCAAGGCAGACGCTTAAGGACCGAACCACCCAGGCTCCCCTGCAGACAGCTTTTTAAAAGTTATATGTAGGCGTGCCTGGGAGGCTTAGTCGTTAAGCCTCTGTCTTCGGCTTGTGTTCCCTCTGTCAATGTGTCTCACTCTCTCTCACTCTGTCACTCTCTCACATGTGAGACACAATGTGTCTCACTCTGAATAAATAGAATCTTTAAAAAAATTTTAAAATAAAAATAAAGTGGAGTCAGTAGACCAGAAGGGGGAGCTCTTAGGTCCTACCATTCCTTATAAATTGCAGACCCCAACAGGAAGAGACATATCTTCCAAATAAGACATTACATTAGCTATTACTACCCCAGGAGGAAAAACAAAAGGTGTTTCAGCCCAGCCAATGACAGATAGTCATAACGCAAGCCAATGAAAAGCTACTATACTTGGAACCCCGAATTTACTCTAATGGACTTTTTGTTTCCAAAAGCCATCCCAGCCTCCCCCTTTCCTCTATAGAAAAGCCTTCCTGGGGCGCCTGGGTGGTTCAGTCTGTTAAGCATCTTCCTTCGGCTCAGGTCATGATCCCAGGATCCTGGGATCCTGCCCGAGTAGGGCTCCCTGTTCAGCGGCCTTCGGACCGGTTGGTGATGCTGGGGTCCTAGAATGGAGCCTCATGTCAGACTCCGTGCTCACCAGGGAGTCAGCTTCTCCCTACCCCTGCCGCTCTCCCTGCTTGTGCTCTCTCTCTCTGTCAAATAAATAAAACCTTTTAAAAAAAACAGGGAAATTGATTCTTACTACGGGGGGGGAGGCGGAGCGGGGAGGAATGAGAAGTCCACACCACAACCAAACTCTGTCATATCTCCTGTCTATTCTAAGAACCCACTCGTGTTTCCTAAAAATCATGTAGTCTCCCCTAAATTGCCTACATCTCCGTTCCCCTTCCCCTATTAAGATGGTATATAAGCTCTCAAATCTCACTCACATTTTTTTTCTGTGATGTCCCTGTGCAGGTAATATTAAAAATTAATAAATGTGTATACCTTTCCTAGAGTTAATCTGCCTGTTGTCGATCTATTTCATAACCTAGGAGGTGTGTACAAATAGAATATTATAGAGGGAAAGTTTTCCTCCCTTACAGGTAAAAGAAAGACAATGGGGCAATTCAATAAAGAAATACACATGACCAGCAACTATACCAAAAAGAAAAAAAAACGCTCCTGTGCGTTTGGTGAAACTCTACAGGGCTGCCGAGTTAGCAGAGAAATGCGAATTAAAGAAAGGTACAGTGGGTCGCCTGGCCGGGTTTACTGTGGAGACTGCGGGGAAGGGGGATGAGGTAAACAGACGGAGCCTTCCCGGTAGGCCGTCTGCACGGAATCCGGAGAGCGGTCCAGACACTCGGGCCGCCCGCTCCGCTCAAGGACACGCCCCCAAAGCGATCCCTGGGGATACCGCCTTCCAATCCCTTCTTCCCTCGGGCTCTGCCCTTGGGCGCCCCGGAGGAGGCGGGGCTTGCTGGCGAGGCGGTCCCGTGGGCGGTCCCGTGTCGGCGGGGCCGCTCCGTGGCGCCCGGGAGGGGGCGTGGCCACACTCGGGGCGGGGTTACGCTAGCGGCGGCCGCCCCGGCAGCCGGCGAGGGGCGGAGCTCTCCATAGGCTGCTCCGGAGGGGCGGGGGCGGCGGCGGCGGCGGCGGCGGCGGCGGCGGCGGTGGCGGCGGCCGCGGAGGCTGCATCCCCGGCCCGGCCAGGGAAGGGGTGACCGAGGGCGGGGCGGGGCGGGAGGGCACCGGCGGCCGGCGGGTCGCCTCAAGCCTCGCGTCCACCTGCCCGGCCGCTCGCGCTCCCCTGGGTCGGCGGGGCCTGCGCCGGCCCGCGCCCATGGCGGCGTCGGCGGCTCTGTCGGCGGCGGCGGCGGCGGCGGCCCTATCGGGCCTGGTGGTGCGGCTGTCGCGCTCGGCGGCGGCCCGCGGCTCGTACGGCGCCTTCTGCAAGGGGCTCACGCGCACGCTGATCACCTTCTTCGACCTGGCCTGGCGGCTGCGCATGAACTTCCCCTACTTCTACGTGGTGGCCTCGGTGATGCTCAACGTCCGCCTGCAGGTGCGGATCGAGTGAGCGGGCGCCGCCGCAGCCCCGGCCGGAGGGTCCCGCGCGCCGGGCCGCGACGGGCAGGGTCGTCGGCATGGAGGACGGCCGGCGGGACGCGGCGGGGGCAGGAGGCGGGGCGGCCCGGGCCTCCGGGCCCTAGACCTGCGCGGGAGGACGCCGGCCACCCGGCCGCCGAGTCACCCGGCCCGGCCCCGGCCACGAGCCGCCCGCCCGCGGCGCGCCCGGTGACCTATTGCACGGAAACTCTGCCAACGGGCCCTTTCCGTGGGGCTCGAGAAGAAAGAAAAAAGAAAAAAACCCGATTCGAGTGCGGCCGACCTGTTGCCTCACGTCAGCCAGAGCCCGGGAAGCCGCAAGGAAAAATTCCGCAGCAGGGACTTGACTGGCCCGGGTCCGCAAGGTAAGAGGCCGGAGGCTGGACCTGCGTGCGGGCTGGCGGCGGCGCTTGCCAGGACATCTCGGTGACAGGGGGAACTGTGGACGGGACCCCTGGCGGGCTGGCGGCGGCGCTTGCCAGGACATCTCGGTGACAGGGGGAACTGTGGACGGGACCCCTGGAAGCCAGCCCCTGAGCTGCCCAGGCGGGGGGCCGCAGGCGCCCCAGACTCCCCGGTCCTCATTCCCAGACGGGGGTGAGGGGCGGCGGCGGCCCGGGCATCTCGGAGGGTCAGCCGGTCCCCGCCCCGCTTTCCCCAGAGGCCCTGGTGCTGCCACCTGAACCCCAGGGAGTGGAGGGGAATGGGCTGGCGGAGGCGCCGGGGAAGGCTCTAGAAGGAAAAGATGCTGCCACCCTTCACCCCTTTGGGGGGCCAGACAGGGAGGGTGGTTGTGTTCTTGGCCAAAGCCCTGGTCGGGCCCCTCCTAAGCCCTCGGGCCCCTCCTAAGCCCTCAGGCCCCTGGGCTCTGGGCAGCTCCCTCCCGGCCCGTGGCAGAACTGCCTCCCGCCCTGTGTCGGGGGCCGCGGGACTGCTCTGGACCTGCTCCGGCTGTGCCCACTGCCCCCCTCCGGCTCTGGGGGCGCCCTCTGGCGCTGGGCGCTTGGACGTTTGGAGACCCCGGGGAGGGGGAAGGCCGCTCGGCCCTGTCCCTGCCCCGCACAGTCTCGCTGTTGCGCCATCGCAGCCACCCTCCCTCCGGACCCTACGTCTGCCCTGCCGGTGCCACTGAATGTCGCCTGCGGCAGCCCCTGTGCATCCAGAGGAGCCGGGGAAATGGGGATCTCCTGGAGCCCAGGGCAGCTCTCAGGCTGGGGTGGGGAGAGCGGGTGGAGAAGCGGCTTGCGAGGAGGCAGCCCTTGGGCAAAGGGGCCCCACTCTCCGTGGGGAGGCCACTGTGAAGTCCCCATCTCTTTCTGTCTTTCAGGAACCGGAGTTTGTAGGTGGTGACCCACCCCTTCCGTGGCCTTGTCAAGAGACTCAAATCCGTGCCCAGGGGCCGCCCCTGGCCCGGGGGCTGCCTGGGGAGCAGCTGGGCAAAGGGCCTGGCTGAGGAGGAGAGAAAGGACCTTCCAGGCAGAGGCCCCGAGGGCTGGGGTAGCCAGTGGTCCCCTTCTGGCATGGGGAAGGACGCCACCCTGTCACCTCAGCTCTGCATCTCCTAGCAACACTTTGAGGGCCTTCTGTTCTCCCCACCTGGTGTTTGGAAAAGCTGGCTCCAGGACAGGGAGAGATGTGTCCTTGTCCTACAGATAAGAAGGGGTGGGGCTGAATCTGAGAAAACCTGGCACAGGTGGGGTGGGGAAGGGGAGCTCAAGGCCCCCCCTGGGGGATCTAGGAGGAGGAGGAGGAGAGAGAGAGAGAGAGAGAGAGAGGAGAGAGAGAGAGAGGAGAGAGAGAGAGAGGGAGGTGCAGGGTAGGGAACGTGGGGAACTGGCTTTTCTTGGAGTGGTGTGGGAGGTCACAGGGAAGACTGTGAGCACTGAGATGGACACAGGAGAGAGTCCTAGAACGCCTTGCGGAGTGGAGGTCTTTACCCACAGAGCCTGGCCTCCCCTGCCGCCCCACCCCAGGCTGGACCAAGGGCTCCTCGGCAGTTGAGTGGCACGAGCCTCTCAGTTTGGGTGGCGGGGTGGGGGTGGGGTGGTGGCGTGGCTGCTGGGGACAAGACGGACCCAGGAGGGTGAAGGCATAAACCTGGGACGGGGCTGGGACCCATGCACGACCCCATCTGTCGGTCCCCGGGCTTGCCCCCCGCCCCGGCCCCGAGCCCAGGATCCCACAGGAGAACCTCCTCTGCATGGGCTTGAATCGGCCCTGGAGGCCCAGGTGTGCGGCTGCCTGGCGCACCAGGATGGCCAGGCGTGGTTCCCGAGGGGGGCCAGGAAGGACCCCGGTCCCACAGCCGCTCTGTCACTGGTTGCTCTCGGCTCCCAGGCTCTGAATTCCTGGGACTGAAAACCCAAGCAGGCTGGCCAGCCTCAGGGACACGGTGGCCCAGTGTCATACCTCCTGCCCTCCTCAGCCACCACGCTGGAGGCCGAGTCCTGAGTGAAGAGTTCTGCCCGCCTCACCCCGGGGACCGAGGCCAGATGAGGCCGCATGTGTCCCCTGCAGCTTCCCACAGACAGGGTGTGATGGCTTCCTGCCTTGTGCCAAGTGTCCTGGGATCCCCGGTCCCGGTGGCGCCTCCTGTACCCCAACCCTTTCCACCCAGGACCACTTCTGGGAGCCTGCCAGCCTGCCGACTCCATCCACAGATGTCCGGGGACAGCGTGTGAGAGCCACGCGGGGCCTCCTTGGGGCTGATCCACAGATGTGCCCCTTGCAAGGCCCCGTCTCACCCTCGGGGTGACCTGCTCCCCAGCTGCGGCCTTGTGGCTCAGCTGGAGCTGTTTGGGGCCTGTGACACCTCTTGCCCACAGGGAGAGGGGTGGGGGGAGCCTCAGGGCCCTGGCCCGAGACCCCTGCCCTGCGGGGCGCCCCAGCCGGTGCCTGCCCTGCCCCGGGGGCCCGGAAGTCTCTGCACAGCCCCCGAGGGACTGGGCAGGGGCTGCCCTTCTTCGGCCTGTGGTCCTGCCACTGCTTTTCTGACCGGTTTGGCCTTGAGTAGTTAGCGAGCTTCTCCCCACCCCCCACCTTCCCTCTGCCCGCACTGGGCCCTGGCTGCCTGACAGGCTCTCGATGCACTTTATTTAATTTGCAGTCTGTTTTCCAGGCAGCAGAGCTTCTACAGAATCTGAGACACGGGCTGGAGATGACTGTCACTTTCCCGTGTGTGATTAACTGTACTGGTCAGCACCGGCTGCTCAGAGAAATGGTCTCGTTCCTGGTGTTGTCAAATCTTGTCACTCTAAGTTAAAAAAACAAACCCTCCCTGAGTTCAATAAAGTAAAAGAAAACTGGAGGCCTCCTCTTCTGGTGTGGCGCCTTAGAGGAGGGGGCCGGCGGTGAAGTCACCTGGGAGGGCCGCGGAGGGCTGCAGGGGTGGAGGCCTGCGGGGCCAGGGCCCCTGGAGAAGAAGGCGGCGGCACGGGCCTGGCCAGAGAGGTGGCAATTTGTCCCATTCACAACCTTTATTTGGACGACCTGATACCTGGGTCTTCTCTATTGAGGGTGGGCTGTGTGTGGGGGGGCGGTGAAAGAGGCTCCCCGCACATCATTTTGGGTCACCTGGAGGCCCGTCTGCAACAGCAGGTGGCGAGGTCGCCCTTGCTTCCCCGCCAGCCAGGTGGGCACCCAGTTTTAGAAGAGAGAAAACCATGGGGGCAGGAAGCCTGCTGCCCTTCCCCCGCCCCAGACCCGAACTGTCCCTTCAGAGCCCCAGCCTAGTGACTCCCCGCAGAAGCCTGGCCATGGGCTCCAAGGGCTGTAGGGCTGAGGGCGGGCAGGCAGGCAGAGGGGGGGTGGAGGGCACCTGGGGACCTCAGTGGCTGGGGTAGAAGAAGAAAGGCCCACAGTCCGCTGGGAGGAGGCTCCTGAGGATGCAGGGTCATGGTCCCCCTGAGGAGCACAGCCTGGGGTAAGGGCCTTGGGTGTGCTCCACCCACTGGGAACTTCCAGGGGTCAAAGCACCCTGACAAGACAGACCCTTCGGGCACCTGCCACCACAGAGGGATGGACCCCCGTCCCTGCCAGCACCCTGAGCTTCCCTCTGCTTTGTCCAGATGGTCCCGTTCAGTCCCTGTTGGTCCCAAACCCAGCCCAGGGATCACGCAGCCTGGTGCCACCAAGAGGGGAGGGGTGAGACCGGAGCTCGGGGCCCCAGGCACGTTGGGGAGGGAGGACCACCCTTCCGTGCCACCGAGGAAGGCAGGCAGCTTCTGCTCTGGCTCAGGGCGGCCTCCTGAGCCCAGCTCTTCCACGGACCACCGTGTGGCCCCAGGCCGGCCACGGGCACTCTCGTGTCGCCAGGAGGGAGCCTTCAGTGTGGCCCGTGTCCTCCTACCAGCGACAGACCCAGGACTTGGCCACTTGGCTTCAGATACACGCGTGTTTGGGAAACGCAGTCAAATGCACCCTCAAATCAGGGAGATCCAGCAAACGGGAGCTCAGGGAGGAATCGGGGGGCGCTGCTGGGGAAACGCAGGGGAGGGGAAGCCCCCCACCCCCCCAGGGTTCTCTGCCGGCATTGTCACCACTGCGGTGGGTGAGGAGAATTTGGGGCTTAGCTGGATGCAGACCCAGCTGTGGGGGACTTGGGAACACGGCCTCCCATGCCCACGAGATGGAGCCACCCTTGCAGCCTGGAGCAGGGGTGGGGGAGCCCCTCTGGAGAGGATCCTTGCGCGGGAGACAGAGGGACGGAGACACCCTGGCAGGGCACCGAGCTGCCTCAGGCAGTCCCCCTCTGCAGAGTCCACCTTCCTCTGGAAGACGGCCACAGCCCTGGTCCCAAGGCTGAGCAAGGTCCCGAAGTCACCACCACCTGGGTGGCCCACCACACAAAACAAAGCAAAGGGCCTGCCTGTCTCATCCTTGGCCTCGTGGATGCTCTGTGGTCACAGCAGCCTCTCAGGGCCCGCACCTCCCGCTTCTGTGCCTCGGCCCCGTACCCTCCGAGGATCGTTGCTGCCATCGCAGCAGCCGGCAGGAGCCCCAGGCCCAGGACCTCCGAGCGCGGGCCATGTAGGGCCCGCCCCTGCCACCTTCGAGCCAACGGGGAGGCAGCGGACAGGCTCGTGCGGCCCCGAAGAGGTGGAGGCAAGGAGGTCCGGTCTCCTCCCACCGTGGGCGAGATAGCCAATATGGTGGCCATAGAGCAATGGGCCGGGGCGGGTGCCCCCGTGTGTGCTTTAGGGGGACAGCGAGCTCCTCGGTGAGGTCCTTGGGAAGATAAGAGCCTGTCGTGGACGGCTTTTGAGCAAGGTTCCAGCCCTAGAACATGCTGGCGGCTCCTCGCCCCCGACAATGCCATTCTCTTTTCTCTGCCTCAGGGACCACAGCCTGGGTGAGGGCTAAGTGGGGAGACCAGGTAGGGCCTGGTCAGAACACCCCAGAGATACATACCAGCAGCAAGTGGGATTTCTCTCTGGAATGCAACGTTGGTTTCACATCTTGAAGTCAATGTTTTACTCCATATTAACATAAGCAGGGGGAAACCTGACCATTACAGTAGGTGCGGGAGAGAGATTTGACAAAATCCAACACCCGTCCATGATAAACATTTTCAACAAAATTGGTATATGGAAAGGAATTTTCTCAACTTAATAAGGAGTGTCTACATAACCTTATAGTGTGCATAACACTCAATGGTGAAAGAATGAAGATTTTCTCTGCACATCGGGAACAATGCAGGATGTGCACTTTTGCCCTTTCTATTAGAGGAGATCCTCGACTGTGGAATAAGCTCCTCATCCCCCCAAATAAAAACATTCTGATTGGAAAGGCAGAAATAAAACTATCTTTATTCACCGATGATCCTATATGGAGAAAATCCCAAGAAATACACATAGACAAAAAGGCACTAGACCTATAAGTATATCTGGCACAGGCCACAGGACACAAGATCAATATTAAAATAGCAACTGCATTTCTATGTACTAGCAACAAAAATTCAAAAATGAAATAAAATAATTTGAAAAACACTGCTGGGAAGGTTTAAAGAAGCTCTGGATAGAGGGGCGCCTGGGTGGCTCAGTTGGTTTAGCGGCAGGCTCTTGATTTCGGCTCGGATCATGATCTCAGGGTCCCGGGATGAGCCCTGCGTGGGAGTCTGCGCTCAGCAGGGAGTCTGCTTGAGGACTCTCTCTCTCCCTCTGCCTCTGCCCCTCCCCCTGCTCGTGCTCACTTGGTCTCTCTCTCTCGATTATATAAATATATATATATATTTAAAAAGAGGATATAGATAGAGACATTTCATGGTTTGGAAGACTGAATGTTGTCAAGATGGCAATCTTCCCCAAGTTTATCTGGAGATTGAACACAAAGTCTATCCAAATCTCAGCTTAGTCTCCTGTCGAAATTGACGAGCTGATCCCAAAATGTATGTGGAAATGTAGATGACTTTAAATATCTAAAACATTTTGAAAAAGAAAAACAAAGTTGAGGATTTACCATACCTATCTCAAAACTTAGTATAAACCACGGTAATGAAGACAGTGTGGTATTGGTGCGAAGATAAGTGTATAAAGCAGTGGAACGGACCGAGAGATTATAAACAAATCCCTACATATATGATCGATTGATTTTTATTGTGCCACAATACACAGAACATGACATTTACCATTTTAACCACTTAAGGGTTACAATGCAGTGGCATGGAAGACATTCACGATATTGTGCAACTGTCTCCGGTATCAAGTTCCAGATCATTTTCTTTACCTCAAAGTGGAAACACCATACCCATTAAGCTCTCGCTCCCCATTCCTTCCCTACCCCTGCCCCTGGCAACCAAAAATGTGCTTTCTGTCTCTATGCCTCTTCTGGGTGTTTCATAAAAACGGAATCATACAATATGTGACCTTTCATGTCCGGTTTCTTTAATTTAGCAAAAGGTTTTGGAGGTTCGGAGAGATTGTTGCCTGTGTCAGTACTTTGTTCCTTGTTGGGTGAATTCTATTCCATCATCTGGATAGACCACTTTTGTTCAGCCATTCACACGTTGATGGACATTTGGGTGGTTTCTACCTTTTGGATCTTATGAATAGTGCTGTTACGGTAAACATTCATGAACAAGTTTTGTTTGAACACCTGCTTTCAAGTTTTGGGACCCATATCTAGGAGTGGAATTCCTGGGTCCCATGGTTATCCTCTGTTTAACATACTGAGGACGCGCCACACTGTTCCACACGGAGGCCGCACCAGTATCTTTCGCACTAGTGATGTATGATGCCCCTGACTTTTCCACATTCTCTCCGATACGTGTTATCTGCCTGTTTTTAAATGATGGTCCTCCTAGTGGGTGTGAAGTAGCGTCTCAGTGGAATTTTAATTTGCATTTCCCTAATGACTAAGGATGTTGAGCCTCTTTCCATTTGCTTGTTGGCCATTTGTAGGTCTTTGTAGAAAGAGCCGTACTTGGGGACACGTTTGACCAAAGATGTGCAACACCCGCACCGTGAAAACCTCAAAAGATATTAAAGAACAAATGTAAATGCGCAGCTATAGCACGCTCATAGATTTGAAGACTCGGTATTGCTATGGGTCAACTCGACAAAACCGACCTATGGATTCAGTGCACTCCCAATAAGCTCACAGCAGGATTTCTTAAGGAGATTACCAAGGTGATTCCAACGCTTACACATAAATGCAGGAGGCTGAGGACAGCCCAACACTTTTGAAAATGAACCGAGTTTCAGGACTTGGACGACCTAGTTTCAGGACTTACAGCCATCATCCGGGCCTTGTGCTCTTGCAGAAAGATAGAGATCAATGGACAGAACGGAGGGTTCAGAATATACTCAGAACTACACGGAGGATGGACTTTGGACAGAAGCGTCAAGGCAATCCAGTAGAGAAAGGATAATATTTTCAAGAAATAGTCCTGGGGAAAAAAAAGAAAGAAAGAAACAGTACTGGAAACATCGGAAAAGCATGCCCATAAAAATGCAACCTGACCCCAAGCTCACATCATATACAAAAATTAACTCAAAACCATGACATACCTGTCAGAGACGAAACCACATTCTATGCCCCTGCGGGGACTGCAGTTCTCTGCTCAGGGGCTCGGCGGGCTTCTCCCCGATGTCAGATTTGAGAAAAAGTCAGACCCTGTCACAGCGAAACGGCTAACGCAGATGCCCTGCACGCTCACCTTGACACCCACACCCCCCACCACCTTTTTGTGCCCCAAGACCTCCTTCCCTCCCCCTTATCAAAAACTGCCCTGCGGGGCCGACTGGCCCTCCAGCTGAAGGCCCGAGCTACGCCCCCGCCGGCCTTTCTGGTGTAGTTCAAGAGATTTGCCAGCAGGTGGCGCTGCTCCCACAGCCCAGGCCAGACTGGGGCGGAGCAAAGAGCCTTCCATCCAGCTTGGACGGAACTAGCTTCCTGTAAAGGGGTCGACCACGAGGATCAGACATTCAGGTTTTCGAGGTACCCGAGGTGCAAGATCTTGAGCAAAGAAGACCCGTGAACGGATGATGTGCTTCGGCTGACACGCATGCTCCAACCGTGATGCTCAAACACAGCGGGGGGAAGCGGGGCGCCCCCGTGTCCCCGGGGTCTGTTCCGAACAGCATTAGTACCGGGACATGGTCAGTCCCTTCTTGGATCGAGGCGCCGTGCGGTTGCAGCAGGCTTGGGGGGGGGGGGCGGGAAGCAGCTGGGTTGGAACCCTGGCTGTTCGGGCTAGGAGTGGGTGCCAGGCCCCTCATCCTTGCTGTCTGCCCTTCACTTTCTTCGTGTGCACAGGGATTTAGTAATTCCGAGGTCCCGCGAGCAGTCGGGGAAGCCACGCACGTCTAGGACTGGACGCTGAGCCCGGAGCCCGACACGTGGTAGCCGCCGGTAAAGGAGGACTCGTCTTTATTGGCTACGAGCCTTCCTTCGTAGCTCATCATTCAGGCTGCTCTGTCTCCTGGACGGCGCCAAAAGGCAGCCCCGTGTCAGTGTCAAGGCCACGGACTTTGTCGATGGGTCCAGCAGCCGCACCACTCCCCAGGGGCCGTGGGAATAGCCCCGGGCCTCCCTGAGTCCCAGCTTCGTGGCCGCTACAAGCGACATGTGCCGCACGCCCCCGGCAGGCTGTCCCGGGGACCAGACGCCGCCGCGCTGCGGGACTGCCGGGCACCGAGCAAGGGCCGCGTACGTCACAGCTGCCGGGGCGGCCTGCACCCCGGGAGCACCGTCCACCGCGCGCCGGGCCCCGGAGACGACTCCTTCCCTCGGCCGTGTCCGCGCCTTGTCCGGTCCCTCTCCTCCGCCAGGGCTCGGGGGCCGCGGGGCGGGGGTGGGGCGGGGCGCGGCAGGGATGGAAAAGGAGGGAAAGGAGAACCTGAAACGGAGGGGGTTCCATCCGTCCGCGTGTGTCCGGCTTCGAAAAAGACAGCCGCCTGTGACTCCGAGGGCTGGCCTGCAGCTCCGGGCCGCAGGGACGTCCCCGACGCTCCCGGGTCTCCTCTGTGCCCGGCTTTGCTGGAATCGGCGTGCGTCCTCGCGTGCCTCGCCGTGTGGCCCCCAGTAGCCACAGCAGCAAGCCTCTTGGTGCTGTCTGTCTGTCTGTCTGTCTCGCCAGCGCCCCTGGGAGACCCGAAGCACAAGAGCCTGGCCACATCCCTCCCTGCTCTGATCTGCCCTCAGCCTCCACTCATCCCTCTCTTCTTTTCCATCACATGGGCCTTCCAAGGAGCACAGTGACTTCCTCAGCCTCTTTTGCTCCAGAAGGCTTAAAATTGCGAAGTCTGCCACATTCCTTTCTCTGGAAACCTCGCATAACTTTAGAGGACTATGCCTGACCTGGGGCTCCTGAGGTCCTTATGTTCCCACTACCCAGTTCAAATACACTTGTCCTGGGAACCCCTTCCCTTAAGAATAACTTCTGCTTTCTAAATTCATGCTGGTGGTTTATCCTGACCATTGTAGTTCTCAGTCATGAAAGGGATTGACATGCTAGTTTGTAGATCAGTCTCTGATGAGTTTACCTCAACTCTTGACTTGTAAAAATGAGCACATTACCCTGTAGTGCCAAGGACCAGGCCTTAGTTGTGGTAACCAAGCAGGTTGTGACCACAGATCTGTTTATGGCACACTCGAATGTTCCAATTCAAAATGTTCCAAGTCAAACTTGTCTTTTCTAAAAATCAAAAATACCCTTCTTTTCTTCCTTGGCTCCCTATGTCGGGTGGTGTTACCAACCATCCACCCAGAAATCAGGAGTCATGTCTGATCTGAGTTGACTATATCCTTGCCCCTCAAGTATCCAGGTAGGAAGACTCCACTCACTGTGGCTTCCGGAATCCATCCCCACTTGCCAACCCCCATCAGCCTTGCCTTGGTTTAGATACAAATTATTTCCCTGTTGCTTCTCTACAAGTTTCCTTTCACAGTCTACCTCTTCCCAGGTTTTCAGCCCCACCCTGTGCCAATGCCAAATTCATCCCCATCCCTGATAATGTGATTCATGGAAAACATAAATATGGCCTTGCCACTCTTCTCTCAAACATCTTTCAAGAAATCTCAATGTTTAGGAGTGGGACACACCTCTCCAGAGCCCCTGATCCCTTTTCTCTGAGTCCAATTTCCAATGCACAGAGTGTACACTGAGGTTTGTTTTCCGGCTCTCCAGAGAATAACAAGCTTAGTAAAGCACTTGATGTTCAGGAGGACCTGGATTTTCGCTTGCTCTCCAAGGCAGATTGCATTTCACAAACGTCATGGAAATGATCAAACATGAGGAAGTTGAAAAATAATACCAGAAACCGCATGTTCCCCTCATTTATGTACAATAGGTATCACCCCCTAGTCGATCAGGCTTGATCTCTGCCCCTTCCCCTTTCCTCCTACCATGGGATTATTTTTATTTCTATTTTTTATTTTTTTAAAGATTTTATTTATTAATTTGACAGAGAGAGAGAGCACAAGCAGGGGGAGCGGCAGGCAGAGGGAGAAGCAGGCTCCTCCTCCTCGCTGAGCAGGGAGCCCAATGCGGGGCTCGATCCCAGGACCCCGGGATCATGACCTGAGCTGAGGGCAGCTGCTTAACCATCTGAGCCACCCAGGCGCCCCTACCACGGGATTATTTTTAAATGAATCTCATACATTATATATGAGTATGTATAGGAAATAGCTTTCAAAAAGGGGACCAGAAAGCCTTATGAAGAACTCCAAGTGTGCTATCTTTGGATCTGTTGTATTCATCCATTTTATTGGCTTGTGAAATAGTTCAGACATCCCCAACACCAGGAATGTGGCTGACTTTGCAATTTTTATTGAATTTTAATTAATTAATTAAGAGAGGGGGTGGGGGAGGAGTAGAAGGGGAGAGTCAGGAAGGGGGAAAAAATCTCAAGCAGACTCCCATGCTGAGTGCCGAGCTTGGACCCGGGGTTCGATCTCACGAGCCCCATCCTGGGAAACCAGGTGCCCTAAGCTGCCCTCCCTGACTGGTGATGCCTGAGGTTTACCAATTTATTAAGGAAAGGAAGGCGGTAGGTAAATTAATTACCCCTTGTGAGAAGGGGTCCTTTGGTCCACTACACGAAGGCCACAGATGCATATTTGAGGATTGTTCGGTGTTGAGGGAAATCTCCTGACCCTGCTCAGGGTAAGATGGAGTTAGGTGACTAGTACGGTCCTAGAGAAGATCATATAAGAAGACAGGAGGACCTGACACCAAAAATAAAAGCAACAAAAGCTAAAATAAACAAGTGGGACTGCATCCAACTAAAAAGCTGCTGCACAGCAAAGGAAACCACCAACAAAACAACAAGGCATCCTACTGAATGGGAGAAGATACTTGCAAATCATACATCGCATAAGGGATGAATATCCAAATATATATAAGGAATTCATACAACTCAATAGCAAAAAAACACAATGTGATTTAAAAATTGGCAGAAGATCTGAATAGATGTTTTTGCAAAAGAAGACATATAGATGGCCAACAGGTACATGAAAAGATACCATACATCATTTAATCATCAGGGACATGGAAATCAAAACCACAATTAGATATCACTTCACACCTGTTAGAAGGGTTAGTATCAAAAAGCCTAGAAATAACAAGTGTTGACCAGGATGTGGAGAAAAGGGACCCTTGTGCACTGTCGGTTGGAATGTAAATCACAGCCACTATGGAAAACAGCATGGAGGTTCCTCAAAAAATTAAAAATATAATGACCATATGATCCAGCAATTCCACTTCTGGGAAAACAAAAACACTAATTTGAGAAAAATATATGCAACCCCATGTTCATTGCAGCATTATTTAAAATAGACAAGATACAGAAACAACCTAAGTGTTCACTGATGGATGAATGGATAAAGAAATTGTGACACACACACACACACACACACACACACACACACACACACAATGGAATATGATTCAACCATAAAAAAAGAAAAGAAGTCTTGCCATTTGCAAAAACATGGATGGACGTACCTCCAGGGCATTGTGCTAACTGAAGTAAGTCAAATAGCAAAAGACAAATACCATACGATTTCTCTTATATGCAGAATCTAAATATATATCCATATATATAACTATACATATATAACATATATATACATATATAACATATATAGTTGTATATATATTTGTACATATACACACACAAAACTTAAATCATGGATACAGAGAACAGATTTCTGGTTGCTAAAAGCAGGGGATTAGGGGTGGGAGAAACGGGTCAATTGTTTGGGGGTTATTTGTTAGTTTGCATAAATTGGAAAAAAAAGAAGCAATAGGTATTTAGAAATATAATAACTGAAGGGTTGCCTGAGTGGCTCAGTCGGTTGAGCAACCAACTCTTGATTTTGGTTCAGGTCATGATCTCAGGGTCATGAGATCAAGCCCCACATTGGGCTCTGCCCTGGGCATAGAGCCTGCTTAGGATTCTCTCTGCCCTTCCCCCGCGATCTCTCTCTCTCTCTCTCTCTCTCAAATTAATAAATAAGTATCTGGGCTCTGTGCTCAGCAGGGAATCTGCTTGAGATTCTCTGTCCCTCTCCCTCTGCCCTTCCCCTCCGCTCACACATGCTCTAAATGAATAACTAAATAAAAATCTTGAAAAGAAAAGAAATACAGTAACTTAGCAGTGACAATTTAAAGGAGAGTGACAGAAGGTCGCACATCGGTGCCAGCACTTGGGGCCTACTGACTCATGCACTCTCTTCCAGATGGTTGTCTCAGATTCCTGGTAGATAAGAATTCATTACACAGGGTGCTTTTATAAATAAATCTAAGGTCTTAAATGTAAAATGAACATTATGTTAATGAAAGGAAAGAAAAGAAAAGAGAATGAGAGGGTTTTTTTTTAAGCCCTAAGCGTACATATTTTTCTTTACCCTCACATTTAGTGAGCCGGGGGTGGGGGGACGGCACCGTTTGAATTCCAGCAGTTTCCAAAGGGAATCTCTGTCTGTTTTTTCCCTCTTAATTAGTTGTGTTTCTTGATAAAACAGCTATATTGTCAGAGGAACTTCCTGAGGTATGGATGTTGTAATTCTCGAGTTCAAATAAAGATAAACAAATAATTTGAATTGTTGGTTGATGCATCCTACAATGCGGATGAACACAGTTCTTTCCAGTGTTGCTCAGCACTAAATACCATGAAGAGGAGAAGTAATCATACAGATAAGCACAATACAAACAAACAGACTCTTATATGCAGAAACAAACTGGTGATAGGCAAATTAGGTGAAGGGGATCAAGAAGTACAAACTTCCAGTTATAAAATAAATAAGTCACAGGGGTAAAAAGTACAGCATAGGGAATACAGTTAATAATATTTTTAGGGCGCCTGGGTGGCACAGTTGGTTAAGTGACTGCCTTCGGCTCAGGTCATGATCCTGGAGTCCCAGGATCGAGTCCCACATTGGGCTCCCTGCTCAGCGGGGAGTCTGCTTCTCCCTCTGACCCTCTTCCCTCTTGTGCTCTCTATCTCTCATTCTCTCTCTCTCTCAAATAAAAAAAAAATCTTTAAAAAAATAATATTTTTATAACGTTTTGTGGTGATACATGGTAGCTACACTTGGGATGAACCTTAAGTAATGTATAGAATTGTCAAATCAATATGTTGTACATTTGAAACTAATATTACAATGCATGTCAGTTAAATTTCTTTTTTTTTTAAGGTTTTATTTATTTATTTGACAGAGAAAGACACAGCGAGAGAGGGAACACAAGCAGGGGAAGTGGGAGAGGAAGCAGGGAGCCCGATGTGGGGCTCAATCCCAGGACCCTGGGATCACGACCTGAGCTGAAGGCAGACGCTTAACGACTGAGCCACCCAGGCACCCCAATTATATTTCTTTAAAAAAAAAAACATTTTATTTATTTATTTGACAGAGAGAGAGAGAAAGCACAAGCAGGGGGAGTGGGAGAGGGAGAAGCAGACTCCCCGCTGAGCAGGGTGCCCGATGTGGGGCTCGATCCCAGGACCCCGGGATCATGACCTGAGCCGAAGGCAGACACTTAACCGACTGAGCCACCCAGGCGCCCCAATCCTCAATTATATTTCAATTAAAAAAATAAGCACAATTGGGGTGCCTGGCTGGCTCAGTCAGTGGAGCATCTGACTCTTGATTTCGGGGTTGTGAGTTCAAGACCCACATTGCATGTAGAGAGGCCTTAAAAATAAAATCTTAAAAAAAGAAAAAAGCACAATAAACCAGGGGCAAAATATTAAACACAAGACTGCGCTGATGAACATGAAAGTATGCGTTTAGATAATTCTCATCAGAAAGAAAAAGAATCTTAGAAATGCCAAAACTGAGATTTATTTTCTTGATGAAATTAAATTTGAATTCATATTATTGTTATCATTATTTAGAGAAGGGGGAGGGGCAGAGGGAGAGGGAGAGAGAGAAACTTAAGCAGGCTCCATGCCCAGCACGAGCCCAGCTCGATCTTGCGACCTGAGCCGAAAACAAGAGTCAGACGTTTAACCCACTGAGCCACCCAGGCACCCCTTGAAGTCATATGATTATTAGCAGTGTATATTGGAATGGCTAAAACTTATATCATTGTTATCATTATTAAATTTTACGACAGATTCCTGGATTTCAGGGTGTGACTTTTATTTTCTGTCTTGAATTGATGCAAAGCAGCCTTTTTCTTGGTCTCTCTTAAGGTGACATCTACCAATTCGGTGCAGTGCAGTTCCCTGGTTGGTCCATAGCCCTCTGACCAGTGAGGTCAGCCTTTTAGATTCCTGCTTCTCCTCACACAGACAAGCCTTGGAAAAGTGCATCGACTGTTATTTTTCTAACTCTAATTTGTCATGTAGACACAACTTTGGTTTTCACTTGGGTTTGGCAGCCATGCAGTTTGTTTTGGAGGCTCTATATAAAATCATCCACACTGGCAGCTCCAACAGCAGAGTTGGGACTAATATTACGTGCACAAGTATACTTGGGGCTGAATGAAGCAGGCAGACTGGCTGGCATCAAGACAATTTTCAGACAGACTCTCAGCTTCCTGAAAATTTAAACACTGCTCCTTAAGAAACACATGATTTATCATTAATTTCTAGAGTCTTCATTTATTTTTCTTGTATTTTTAATATAGCTATTCTTAGGGCCATTAAACAAACACACACACACACACACACACACACAACACACATACACACATACCTATTCCCAGCCATTACTTGGACTCAACTCACTGTCAAATCTACCTTGTTTTTTTTGCTTTGTTCTCCACATTCTTGGAAAAAGAAAACACCTAAAATTAATATAATGTTGTATGTTAATTATACTTAAAAAAAATCTCACCCTCAGGGCGCCTGGGTGGTTCAAGTCGATTAAGCATCTGCCTTTGGCTCAGGCAACAATCTCAGGGTCCTGAGATCGAGTCCCGCATGGGGCTCCCTGCTCAGCAGGGAGTCAGCTTCTTCCTCTCCCCCTGCTCCTCTCCCTGCTCATGTTCTCTCTCTCTCTCAAATAAATCAATAAAATCTTTAAAAAACAACTCACCTTCCAATTTCTTCCCTCCATGAAAGAACTGGGTGTTTTTTTTTTTAATGTAAATACACTACCATGGAATGAGGAGACTTGTGTTGATTATGGAATGAATGTGGGTAGTGGATTTAGTGCATGTTATTCAACTCCGAGGATGTATTGAAGTCAATCATGTAAATCAGACTGTGTAGCCAGACCTAATCAGGAAACTGCCAAGCGAAACCAAATTTAGTAAGCTCTGTGGCTCCCTTCAGATATTATAACTTTTTATAAGATCTTCATAGGAATGTTGTTCTGTGCAAGTGCTTTCAGCAGATCTATTTGATCTTTTTTATAAGGAGACAGTATACATTCTAAGTTATATATTGGACACACACACACACACACACACTCCCCCTGCTCAGATGTTTTCAGATGCATGTAAATTCATATCTAACTTCAGGCAATGGCATTGAACCAGAACCCAGACTCCCACTGAAATCTGGTCAGTTGGCCATAGGATTATGGGATCATTTTGATGCAAAAAAAAAAAAAGAATTCAGGAGGCCCAGAACTGGAAACAGTGGGCACACAGTTAAATCCTGTTTAAACTGGTATCAGGACCCTGGTTCCTTAACTCTGAAGCACTTCCCATTACATCACAGTGCCTGCTTTTACCAAATCTCTGCAAGGGCAGAGTCAGAACAGTGAAGTCAGAGGCCCGCTTCGGGCATGGCAGTGTGAGGAGCTCCATGGGCCCGCCCCCGAGTGAAACCGGTGGAAATTATTTCCAAACCAGCCATTTAAAGTCTCTGGAAATGGTGCTAAGGGAATGCAGTAAATGAAGAAACATTTATTTAAGAAAACCTACTAAAACACTCTTCATGGGTTTGATGTGATTTGTCTTTGGCGGGGGCCGTGACTTTGGCTTTGTCTCTGTCTTTCGGTTGCTTTCATTCTTTACAAGATGTGCATTTGTGGGGCGCCTGGGTGGCTCAGTCCTTCGGCTCAGGTCATGATCCCGGGGTCCTGGGATCGAGCCCTGCATCAGGCTCCCTGCTCCGTGGGGAGCATGCTTCTCCCTCCCCCACTCTCCCAGCTTGTGCTCTCTCTCGCTCGCTATCTCTATCTCCCTCTGTCAAATAAATAAACAAAATCTTAAAAAAAAAAAAAAAGTATGTGCATTTGTGCTTACACAAAGGATCTTGGAATTTTATAGATGGAAAGATGTCAAAACCTATCTGTCGCATATTTGTATCCTACAGGGTGAAGGCAATGGTCATAGGCTGGTTGGACTATCCGGCAGGAAGCTTTTCTTGGAGAGAGCTGTCCATTGCAAACACACCCTTCTCTTGCTTGTGTGACAGAGTCCCCTGGCCAGAGCTACTTGGTTTGACACTGGTTGCCTCACCCTAGGTGAAGCAATCAGTCTTTCTCCCATGAATCTTAGAGTACTGAATTAGACCCCAAGACTGAGTGATTTCCTGCAAAGTCTCTTTATTGCCATTTCTTTTTTTACAATATTTTTTTAAGATTTTTATTTATTTGTCAGAGAGAGCGAGAGAGCACAAGCAGGGGGAGCAGCAGAGGGAGAGGGTGAAGCAGGCTCCCCGCTGAGCAGGGAGCCTGATGTAGGACTCGATCCCAGGACCCTGGGATCATGACCCGAGCCCAAGGCAGCCGCTTAGCCGACTGAGCCACCCAGGCGTCCCTCCTTAATGCCATTTCTTTTGAGAGTTTTACGTAGATGACCAACTATTGATTTCTCCTGAGCTACCCTTGTTCCTGTCTTTGTGACACTTGTTCATTGGTTTGATTTCTTGGATTTTGTAAAATACTCACGTTCTTCTAATAAAATTTGTTGTTGTTGGAGAAGCTCCCACTTGTAGGTTTTTATAATTTGCAAAGTATGCAAATGTGATCAAGGAAGCGTGTGGTTCTGCCATCAAAGATATATACCAGAGCAGAGCTCTGAGCTCTGTAATTTGAGGCACTGATGTCTGAGGGGAGGGAGGGGATGTTGGTGGCAGGGTGAGGGGGCTCCAGGCCAGAACTGAAGTTCTTCCCTTTTAAGGTAAGAAAGGTAGTAGATAATCTGACACCTCATTCCTATGAAAAGTGGCCACTTGATGAAGATTCCAAGTACGTGTTCAGATACTGTGGGGGCAATGGAGCATCTTCTGTTCCTGCTAAAAAAAGGCAGAGGTAGCGTGACCAGCCTGGTTCTGCCCAAGAACAGTCCAGAAGTCATGAGAATCAAAACTGGAAGCAAACAAGCATGCAGTTAATTCTGGCTCAAGCCTGTATTAGAATCTTGGTCCCTTAAAAATATGAAATATTTCTCATTGTACTACACTACCTGGTCTTAGAAAGCCTTAGTAAGGGCTGGATTCGGAGAGGCAGGTCAGTGATGATTATTTGTGGCATTGTCCCTTAAAAAGATCAGTACATTTCCCACTACTTTTATAACATTTCCAATGAACTAAAATCGCACGTCCTCTGCACAGCTTACCAAGATTCAAACATTCTTCAAATAGCCTTATCACTGTCGTCAACCCCTCCCCTCCCCCACCCAGGGGAAGGGAGAGCAAGACTGTGGCCATCTGTTCTGCCTGAAGATGCGCCCCCCGGGGCAGTGGGGCACGGGTCTCTCCCTGGGATTTCCTTTTTTTTTTTCTTTAAGATTTTATTTATTTATTTGAGAGAGAGAGAGAGACAGAACATGAGCAGGGGGATGGGGCAGAGGCAGAGGGAGAAGGAGGCTTCCCGCCGAGCCGGGAGCCCAATGCGGGGCTCGATCCCAGGACCCTGAGATCATGACCTGAGCCGAAGGCAGATGCTTCACCGACTGAGCCACCCAGGCGCCCCTCTCCCTGGGATTTCATAAGGATCTTGGGCTGCGGGCGTGAGCGGCTCAGTTCTTGCCGCCCAGTCAAGAGGGGCCCCAGCTGCAACGTCTCCGGTTCTGCGGGAGGGGGCCCTCAGCATGCGGAGTGCAACGCACCTCCCCTCCCGGTCTCCCACGGCAGCTGGAACTGTATTTCTACATATCCCCGTTATTACCCTCTCTGTGTTAAGGAATGGGTTGTCCATGGGGCTGGGAGCCACTCCTTCCCAGCTATGCTCAGCCTCACCGCAGACAGTACCCTGTCCCCCCAGTGTGCGTCCCTTGTCCCTCTCCCCAGAGAGTCTCAGAAAAACTCTTCTGGGTGGTGAGCAGTTTGTAAGGGACTTAGGGGTGACGTGAACAGATGGCCGGTGACATGCAGGGTATTAATACTGACAAGACTCCATTTCAGCACTGCCACAGCCACAGGTGGCAATAGATGGCCTTTCCAAGCTTGTGATGGGGACCCAGTAATGACTCTTTGTCACAGCTCAGATGTGGCTTGGATGCCTGGCTCCACCGGCTGCCCAGTGATAAAGGAAATTTGCAACTTTTAATGTATGTGGGCCCTGCTCCTGGGCTCGGGGGAAGCTGTACTTTAACATTTACCAAGGTCAAAATGACTTGGCAAAACCTCAGAGCATGGGCTCTATTTCTGCCCTGGGCACACAGCGTCTGTCTGCCTCATTGAAACAAACAAACAAACAAACAAAACAACAACAAAACAAAAACAAAAAGGAGCATTCCAAACATAAAGATAAGAAAAACAACAACAACAAAAATCCCCTCCCTGGTTCCCATAGGTCAAACAGCTTGCGCATACTGAAAACAAGATAAAGTCTGTAACTTTCTGCAATGTCCTTCCTCTTGATGACTCGTAACTCTTTACACAAAAAAACCACATATAACCCTGCACCAAATGTTCCTTCCCCAGAGCACTCTGTTCTTTGTGAAGAAGGGCAGCTGTCCTAAGTTGGGCTTGAATAAAATTCTTTTCCTTTCTCTTTAAAAATTTTGAAAAAGTTTTGTTCATTTTGTGTGGACACCCGCCAAGTGTCTTCCGTCAGCTGTTAGAGATTCTCTGAGCTGTCATCATCCACATACCAGGGAGTGCTTAGGGTTGGTTCACCCTGCCCTAACTCCCCCAGAGACATTCTAAGAGCCAACAGGAGGTCCTGGCCTGTTGGATGGGGGTGGGGGTCTGGGCCTGGGGAAAGAGACACTGGGGGGGGGGCATGTGTTATTAAATGCCCTCCATAGGAAAATAAGATCAGCGGGGCAAGAAGCTAGAGAAAACTATGGGAGACTTGGGGATTTCTCACATCTGCTTTCCATTTGAGATCAGCAGGTATAAACAAACAGTCCCCCCTCGGCCCCCCCCCCCCCGCCCAGACACACACATATACACACAAATAAACAGATAAAAAAGGCAGCCTGGGTGTTTGCTCCCAACGGGAAACCAAGGCAATCATACGGTTCACCTGAGGTGTTGTTTCACTCTTAGGGAACACTACCCTGGCTGCTTGACATCCAATGTCAGAAAACTGTCGTTTTGTATATTTTAAAGGCTTTTTTTTTTTTTTACTTGTGGATAATTCTGGGTTAGCTAGGTCCTCAAAAGATATTTTGCCCTTGAAAGGTCATGGGGGCTCTAGACAGTGTTGTAACTCAAGCAGGTGTAAGCAAATCGGCTGTCCCCTTCTTGGTATGGGGCAGCAGCGGGCTCTGTAGCTCATCTAGTTCCAGCTGGGTCAATTCTTCCACCTTCTTGAACACTCCTGAGGCCACAATTGTACCTCTTGTGGTGCCACCTCAGTCCAAATTTCCTCATGCAGGGAAAATTAACATCTTTAAGATGCTGTGCTATTCTGTATGAGACCTAGGCATGCATTTCTGCTTGAATATTCTTTTGTATCCCTCTTGAGCATTTAAAAAATGTTCTTTAAGTGGCCTTTACAATTATTCAAGCATATTCCAAGGTACTATTATTTCTTTTTAATTGCTTTTTTGAACTGAGTCATTAACACAACACTACCTATTTTAAATGTTATTTTCTCCACATATGAAAGCTAGTGGTGAATTTATATTAATTTTGTACTCAGCCGTACAAATGAATTCAGATATAATCCGTAACAGTTTCCCCTCCTTCAATAGGTTAATCTCAGGGCACCTTGGTGGCTCAGATGGTTAAGCATCTGCCTTTGGCTCAGGTCATGATCTCCAGGTCCTGGGATTGAGCCTCACGCCTGGCTCCCTGCTCAGCTAGGAGCCTTCTTCTCCTTCTGCCTCGCCCCCCTGCTCGTGCTCTCTCTCTTTCAAATGAATAAATAATATCTTTTTATCTTTTTTAAAAATAGGTTAATCTCTGTTATTCCTTTCATTTATTCTTTGGCTTGGAAAGCATTCAATACATCTCACTTTTGTCTCTTGGTTTCTACACTGATAATCCTCTTTTGATCTCGTATATACCAAATTAAGGGATTTTTTTTTTTAAAGACTTTATTTATTTGAAAGAGAGACAGGGGGCGCCTGGGTGGCTCAGTCGTCTGCCTTTGGCTCGGGTCATGATCTCAGGGTCCTGGGATCGAGCCCCACATCGGGCTCCCTGCTCAGTGGGGAGCCTTCTTCTCCCTCTCCCCCTGCTTGTGTTCCCTCTCTGTCAAATAAATAAAATCTTTAAAAAAAAAAGAAAAAGAAAGAGAGACAGAGATAGCGACGGAGATAGCGACAGAGGGAGAGTAGAAGCAGATAGTGAGAGCACAAGTGGAGGAGAGGGAGAAGCAGGCTCCCGCTGAGCAGGAAGTCCAACATTGGGCTTGATCCCAGGACCTTGGGATCATGACCTGAGCCGAAGGCAGACACTTCACTGACTGAGCCACCCAGGTACCTACCCCAAATTAAGAGATTTCTTATCATTAAACCCTCTTTACATTAACTGGTCACAGAGCATCATTCTTTGAATACGGGGTTCTGGATAATGTTTGCTAATATTTGGGGCTTTCCCATTATACTGCAAGGCAACCACATTTACAACCTCTTGTGTAAAACTTCTCTAGCTGAGAAATGCATGATTAAGCAGGAAATTGTGTTGGAAGAACCTCCCTCAAGTGGTGTCCAGATGCAGGAGTTCAGAAATATACGCTAGGCCTGAGGGGCAGAAAAGGTGAGAGGGAAGGACTTCTCAGCCCCGAAAAGAGGGGCCCACTGAGACCCACAGGCATCAGGACCTGCCTACACGAACTAGAGACAGATATCCAGATTGAGCCAGATAAAGCCAGATGTCTTGGGCTACGCCCCTTGCCCCGCCCCTCGCCAGCGGACCCGCCCCTTCGGACCCGCCCCTCTACTCTGACCCCGCCTCCCCGAGCGGCCCTTAGACCTGACCCTCCCCGTGTCCGCTGTGGCCCTTGGGAGCCTACCCCGTGCTGCGCCTGCGCCCTAGCGACCACCCGGCCTCGTGGGCGGAGCCTGAACAGGCCACGCCCCCAAGCCTGGGCCCGCCTCCGCGCACACGCACTTCCCGCCACGCCTCCCCGCCCGCCTCAGCCCAGCCCCGCCCAGCCCGGCCGAGCCCAGCGAGCGCGAGCGCGAGCGCGGCGCGATGGACGGCCGAGTGCAGCTGATCAAGGCCCTCCTGGCCCTGCCCCTGCGGCCCCAGACCCGGCGGTGGAGGAACCCGATTCCCTTCCCCGAGACGTTTGACGGCGACACCGACCGGCTCCCGGAGTTCATCGTGCAGACGGGCGCCTACATGTTAGTGGACGAGACCCTGTTCTCCAGCGATGCCCTGAAGGTGACGTTCCTCATCACCCGCCTCACCGGGCCGGCCCTGCAGTGGGTGATCCCCTACATCAGGAAGGAGAGCCCCCTCCTCAATGATTACCGGGGCTTCCTGGCCGAGATGAAGCGGGTCTTTGGCTGGGTGGAGGACGAGGACTTCTAGGCCGGGAGCCCCCCGGGCCCGGGGGCGGGTGCTCGGGGGAGGGTCCGCTGCGCCCGTCGCCGCCGCCCAGATGGCCGCGGGCGTCGCCCCGCCGCGCCTCCCCCCCTCACCTTCGCCGCGCTCGAGTGGCCGCGCTCTCCCCCGCGCTGCTGTCCCCTCCCGCGTAGTGCTTGCCTTTGTTCCAGGAATAGCGCTCCGGGTCCCCGCCGCTGCCTCTGGGCCCCGCTCCGGAGCGCGCCGCCGCCCTCTGCGGCCGGCCGGGCCCCTCCCGTGCGCACTTGGACTCGGGCCCGCGCTCCAGCTGCGGGCCGGGCTCGCGTTACACGCCGGGCAGACCACCTACAGCCGGGCCGCCGCGGGCCGCCTCCGCCAGACTGACCGCCAGGCCTGCAGCGCGCTGCCCGGAGACCCGCGCTGCCGCCGCCGTCCACCGCGCGCCACCGACGGCCTGCGGCCTGCGGCGATCTGGGCTCAGCCAGGAAGTATCTGAGCGGGCCGCGGCCCCTGGACGGTGACTCCAGCAGCTCGCCACCCCCGACCCCCGGAGGGGCCGGCCAGCCTCTCGCCTGCAGCGGGACCCGTTCCCCGCCTCCTCCCAGAGACCTCTTCTGCTCCTGCCAGGTGGCCGCCAGGTCCCAGGGGTGCCTGGCAGCCAAATCCAGCCACTCGTTTTCTTTCTCCTGTGGACCTGTTCGTTTTGCCCAGAACCCAGTTCTCTTCTCAATTCGCAGCTGTCTCTCTGATGTGTGCCTTTTGTCCCACACGGTAATTAAGCCCTGCACTCTGCCCAGCTCTTCTACACTACCTGGACAAACGTCTTTTCCTTCTTTTCAATAAATGTCAGACGCTAGTAAAAAGAAACTGAGTCTCGGTGAATGTGGCACCTCTGCCTCCCCGGGCCAGTCGGCGGGGTCCGTGTGTCTCGTTGAGAGCAGGCCTGTCCCCTGCCCTTCTGTGGCTGATGTTGAATCTGGCATCCTGAGACAGAGCAGGTGGTCCTGCGGTGGTCCTGGGGACGGAGACCCCACTGGCCGTCATTCGGGCCCAGATGCCGACTCTTCCAGTCCAGTCAGCTCCATGCCCCTCAGGAAGTGGACCTCCATCTGAGTTTGGCCAAGGGGTATCAGGAAAAGGCAGCCGGGAGGCTTCTGGAAAACATCTCGTCCTTTCCAAAAAGCTGCTTGAAGGCACAACACTTTTCTGTGACAAATCATGAATCCCACACATTTGTTGCTGAACACCTGTCAGATTTTATTTAATCCATTATTCAGGGAAATCAGCAGAATGACAGGTTCTTTAGAAAGAGCATTTGCTTTTATAGAGCCTTGATTGTGTGGTAGAGAAGGGGAGGCAGAAGGGTGATTGTTAATTTAGCACAAACCTGGCTTATGAGCTACAGGACAATAAAATTGAAAGTTTCTCTTTTCCTGCAGAAAAGGGAAACTGTCACTTCTTACTGTTCTCTGCATGCTAACCTCTGAAATCCACAGTGCTGAGAAAAGCCTCTGCTAGCTCGTCTATGGCTGGAAAAGTTAAGTATCCCGTTAGAGTCAGAGAAAAGGTGGGCTTATAAGGCAGCACTCATTCATCTCTGCCTCATTTCTAATTTGGGTGATTTTTCAAGAACAGGCAAAGAAATCCATCATACCAGTGGTTTGGTTTTTTTTGTTGTTTTTTTTCCCCTTTTCTCCATCTCTCTGTTCTTTTGTGAGGATTTTTTTTTTTAAGATTTTATTTATTTGACAGAGAGACAGCAAGAGAGGGAACACAAGCAGGGGGAGAGGGGGAGGGAGAAGCAGGCTTCCAGAGGAGCAGGGAGCCCGATGTGGGACTCGATCCCAGGACCCTGGGATCATGACCTGAGCTGAAGGCAGTGGCTTAACGGACTGAGCCACCCAGGCGCCCCCTCTGTTCTTTTGAACAGGTAAACTTTTGCCATACATGTGCAGTTGTTCATAGGCTGTATGTGAAGCTAGAGGAACATATGCATTATGTATATGATAATGTTCTTATTCCAATAAATCATGGAAGCATCATTTACTTTCAGCTTGGCTTGTAATAGATCAAAGTCTTGAAGTCAGAGGTTATTTTTTAGTCCCTTAATAAAATAAAGTTGTTATGGTTCACATAGTTCTTAAAATAATTGGAAGCTGGCTAATTATGAGGTCCCAAGTCGATGTGCTAGCTGTCTGCTCTCCTGCATGGGTTTCAAGGATGACCGTGTTCAGCATATTCACTGTTTGGTTTTAGACATAGACCCTGCTCACATGGTTTGGAACGTGTTTGGAAACAGTTTATATAATTGGTCTAGCATATTCCCTATGATCTGTGTCCACATGGCTGGAGAGATAGGTAGAATGGGCAGGGACTTCCGGGTATCCTTTGAACAATGTCATTAACCCCCCTTCCTTTCCCACCAAAAATACTCTGCAGTTTTCTTCCTCCTGCCAGTGTGGTTCTGTTAGGGATCATTCCTTCATTTACTCGAGTTTTATCATCCCCAGTCATCTTTCGTGCTGAAAATGTCTCGGAGAGGGTCTTAGTTCACAAGAATCCATCATGTACACTTTAGCAAGAGTCCATAAAGGGACAAAGGTATGGCATTTGTAAGGAAGGAAGGTGGTTCTTTCTCTTTACTTTGCGATCTAACCCCTCTGCCTTGCAGCTGTCATTCTGTGTCCCCAACCTCCTTCTAGCACTTGACTCAATACCCACTAAGAAGCCTTACCTTAGGAGGAAGCGATATAAAGACTGACAAAACGGAAGAGGGACAAGAGAGAAATGCAATTAACCTTTTATTTATTTATTATTGGTGGTTGAGGCCAATAGTGACTTGAAACCTGTAATTAAGGCAACATTACACAAATTTCATGATGGTGAAATCCACGAAAATTTAAAACGGAAACAAAGTGGACTTTGGGTGGTTCAGTGTCCTGAGTCTCGGTCTCAGGGGAATCATAGTAGAATATAGTCGTGAAATGGCTCTCCTCCCTTAACCCCAGAGTGCTGAGTGTACCCCCGTGTCCAGAGGCAGCCCTAGGGCAGAGACAGTAGGAAGGGAATCCCAAATGGACCCTTTGTGAGTACCCCCAATCTATCTGTCCACCAGAGACTTGGAGCCTAAGGGGCAGGCTGAAAGAGTTCCAGAAATCTGCAGCACACTGAAGCTCCCTCCAGGAGCATTTGCAGGGGTCTGGTACCCTGCTTGCTTCTTCAGGGGTTGAGACACTGCTTTATCTTCCATCATGAAGGTACTGTGACTACCTAGGTACTTCATCAAGCTGTCCTGAGCAGCAATAAGTCTAAAAGGAAGTGCCCCATCTCGTGGGACCAGGTGTGAAAAGGACCGAGATCAATCAAAACGCACTCAATGAAATAAAGTAAAATGAATGCCTGTTATGATCTCAAACTATTGAATGACCTAAGGAAATGGTCACAACTGAACAGTAAGGGGAAAAAAAAGTCTACTAAACAGTCAAAACCTAACGAGGGCATCAATACCTCTTGATCTTACTACAGTTAATCACCAAGTCCGTACTACAAGGACCTGGACTTGGCGTTTCTGTTTGTGTGCGGGGGAACATGGTGATGAAGAGTGTGGTTAAGAGAAGCCACTTTGGCTGGATTCAGTGGTGCTGACCTGGACCCAAAGCTCCTTACCTTCCTTTTACATCTTTTGGTCCCCTTGCTGGTTACCCCACCATCCCCCACTCATCCCAAGTTCTCCTCATGCCTGCACTCTGGTCCCTCATAGACAGTCACCAAATCCGTTCAGTGGGTCCCCTTTTCTCCCGCCCCGAGTCACCAACTCCAATTCCAGTCACCTGCCCTCCTTAGCCCTGGGATTGCAGACGCTCTGCCACCAGGGCCCAGCTGATTCTGGAACCTCTTTTTCTCTTCCTGCTGTTGGTGCTTCTCTATGTCTGACGGCAGCTGAGAGCCTGTTGTCAGATGACCAAAGGGGGAACATTTAGACTTTCAGCACCCCTTTGGACCTACAGATACAGTAAGCCTCTTAATTTAGACCTTCAGGTAAAGACTGCAGTAAAACCTATCTTGCAATCTAAGTAGAATCCTGCCTATTTACTTACACTTGAAGCAAACACGGTCTTGGTAAGATCATTAGGATAGATTCCTAAAATTAATATATAGATCAAAGTCCATATAACATATTAACCATTTTGACCTGTCAAAAATCTCACTCCAGAAAGATTATTTTCAAATTATGTTCTCACTAGTAAGGTGAAGGAATGTGTCTTTGCCTCTGTCGTTATTAAATTTTTAATTTTCAAGTAAGATGCCGTATCCCAACAATAGATAGTCTTTCCCACAGCAAAATGCTCTTTTGTCCTGCTTCGCCTCTGTCACCAAAAAGATGAGGCTTTTATTTTTTATTTTTTAAAAATATTTTATTTACTTATTTGAGAGAGTGTGTGTGCGAATGAGAGTGTGAGAGAGAGCACGAGCAGGGGAGCAGCAGAGGGAGAAGCGGACTCCCCACCAAGCAGGGAGCCTGATGTGCCCCAAGATGAGGCTTTTAGAAAATAGTTACTTTCTCCCTCTCTTATCCTCTCCTCTACCATAATCAAGACCATTGGAACCCTTAGCCTTCCACTTTCCAACCCCACTCTCGTCCCCCCTGTGATGGGGCCGGTGGAGACACTAGAAAGTACAGGAATGATTCAGCTAGGAATTTTTGTCATTTTTAGGTCTCTATAAGGAGCAATATTTAACTTATAATGTGAAAGCCTATCAATCCACTTTCAGATATTGGATGTTAAATGACATTTTAGGGATGAAGACAATGGTGAAGTTAAATTTAGACCTTTTGAAAATCCAGGGAGGTCTACAAACACTGAGGTGTTCCCATCTGCCCAAAAGAGAAATACAAGTAATAAGGATAATCTGTGTCCTAAGATAGCCGACCGAGCCGGAAAGAGAGTCCCAGCCCCTGTCCCGGGGCTCTTCCGGGTTCTTCTCCCTGCTCTGCTTCCCGCGCACACCAATCCGGGTCCTTCTCCCTGCCCTGCTTTGCGCACGCGCCAAGAGTGCCCATTATGCCGAAGTAGAAGTGTATAAATTACCCCTTTGGGCTCGGGGCTCAGACCTTTGGAGACCACTCTCCTCTGAGCCCACTGCGCATGTTAAATAAACCTCCTATCCTCCAAGGTCTCCGGGTGCCGCTTGGTTCTTCCGTGGGCCGATCCAGTGCAGATTCTTTAACACAAGGACGTTCAAGTAGCGAGTTAGCACAGGTGCCAAGTACAATGCTGAATGAAAAGAAAGAACACCTGCCCGTAAGATATTGAGAGAAGATAAAAGGATCAAACAAAACTTCATATGTAACCACCCACAAATTCGGAGCCCACATTCACATTCACCAAGAAATCCTAAACCGGGATTTAGTCTAAAGTGATTCTGAACTGGTTCTGTAGAGAATATAAGGTTAAGGTTAAGGGATATGAGGGGCGCCTAGGTGACTCAGTTGGTTAAGTGTCTGCCTTCGGCTCAGGTCATGATCCCGGGGTCCTGGGATCAAGCCCCGCGTAGGGCTCCCTGCTCAGTGGGGAGTCTGCTCCTTCCACTCCCTCTGCCTGCCGCTCCCCCTGCTTGTGCTTGTTCTCTCTCACTCTCTCTCTTAAATAAATAAAAATCTTAAAAAAAAAAAAGTTAAGGGATAGGAACATTCAAATTGACTTTCTAATTGAAGGATTATCTATAATCCTCTACTCCAGTTTGTTCTATCTTCACAGAATCACACAGACGGCCTATCTTGGAGCCAAAATTGGATAGGTAACACCTTGACTGTTGCTATCCTTCTCAGCTCTTTCCTGTACTATCATTACTTGGATGGGTGCATCACCCTGGTTGGATCCAGGGTCCATCTCACCTCAGCCACCAAGTCGTCTCCCAAATGAGTGTAACAGATCTTCTGTGTATGTCCAGTTTTAGCAGGTTATTAGACTACTGGGTGCATTGAGGAGGACGCTCTTGGGCAACCGTGGAACCTCAGAACACTATGGGCCATTTAAGCCCACTATTTTTTTTTTAAGATTTTATTTATTTATTTATTTGACAGAGAGAGACACAGCGAGAGAGGGAACGCAAGCAGGGGGAGTGGGAGAAGGAGAAGCAGGCTTCCCACTGAGCAGGGAGCCCGATGTGGGGCTCGATCCCAGGACCCTGGGATCATGACCTGAGCCGAAGGTGGATGCTTAATGACCGAGCCACCCAGGTGCCCCTAAGCCCACTATTTAATGAATTCCCATCCACACCATTTGTGTGATCAAGGCCATAAAGATGAGGAGCAAAGAATTTGCTGTGTAACATAACATCAGGGCCAGCCCCATCCACTCTGCCTACAAGAAACCATGTTCATATCTAATACTTATAAGTAATGAAGACTTGCGTGTATTAAGCGCCTACTATGTATAAAGAAATGTTAGATGGGCCTCGTGCACATGACTTTATTTCATCATCAACTTCAGATGAAGTCTGTGTTTCTGTCTACTCTTTAGACTAGCGCAGACCGAAGGAGAAACAGGCATTTGCGAATAAAAGAATATACTCCAGGTATTTCAAGCAGGTACATTTAAGTACTTAGTACAATAACTCTAAGAAGAGCTGGAGAGCCTGGCTCTAGCTGTCATATTATTTTTCATGGTATTACGAGCATTAAAACTAATGCCCATTGAAGTAGATGCTATTAATGTTATGTCTTTCTCCCCCCTTGGAACTCTCAACCATGTTCCTGCACAGCAGCAACTCTTGTGCTTTTCTGCCCAATAGCCAGTATCTGTAGCTCTTTGTCTGCCCACGGGCTACCAGCATCCCCTTTGTCTACCCACTGGCTACCAGCATCCCCTTTGTCTGCAAGCGTGAAGAGTCAGGAGCTAGTAATTTCAATTCTCCAAAGAGCAGCCTTTAGCTAATGACCGACAGATGTGTAGTTATAAAAACCTTAGCGCTCAAGTCCCTGATCGGGACAAGTCTGAGGTGTGACCTACATTGTAGAGTTCCCCTGTTGGCTTTTGTCAAGCGACCCTCTGTGGGACTTTGACTGATACCAAGATATTGCTTGGCTTTCTTCCCTTACTCCCCATCAGTGTATTTTTTTGGACCACTTCTTGATGTATCACTTTTACATGAATTCTTGGTCAAAGTCAGCTTACAGGGAATCCAGTCTAAAGGCACTGCCAAGTTGTTTTCCAAAACATTTCTTGGGGCGCCTGGGTGGCTCAGTTGGTTAAGTGTGTGTCTTCAGCTCAGGTCATGATCCCAGAGTCCCGGGATCAAGCCCTGCATCAGGCTTCCTGCTCAGCGGGGACCCTGCTTCTCTCTCCCTCTGCTCCCCCCACTCATGCTCGCGCACTCTCTCTCTATCTCAAATAAATAAGTGAAATCTTAAAAAAAAAATAAAAGTCACCTCTACCCCCAATATGGGGCTCGATCTCACGACCCCAAGATCAAAAGTGGTATGCCCTACCAACTGAGTGAGCCAGGCACCCCCATCTATTGTTTTTAATCTTAAAATTAAATATTTGTACTATTGTTTGTGTATATTTAGCCACATATTTACCTCTTTTAAAACCTATTTTTTAAAGATTTATTTATTTATGTTGAGAGAGACAGAGAGCGAGCACGGGGCGGGTGGGGGAGGAGGGGTGGAGGGAGCTGGAGAAGGAGAATCTCAAGCAGGCTCCACACCCAATGCAGAGCCCACGACCCTGAGATCGTGACCTGCACCGAAATCAAGAGTTGGAAGCTTAACTGACTGCACCACCCAGGTGCCCCTAAAAATCATTTTTGAGTCTCTCATTTACAGAATCACCCAGGTCTTTGTTTTTCCACACAGTATTCCCCTGCGTGCCCAAGACTGGTAGTGATGCAGTGGTTCTTAGCTGACTATTTCAGCTTTGTTTTCTGAGACTTTTTTCCTTCCTTCATGGGCATCAGTTCTGCAAGTTCTGATATGGGTGCTTTTGAGGTTTGTACACGAGCAGGCGATGAGTCTCTCACAATGGCCACCTGGCCAACAACAACTTATAAGACTACAATTTAGTGTAAGAAACACCCAGCTATTGGAGAGGTCAAAATGTGAAAAATTTGAGTCATAGAATTGATGAAAACAATATTATTCTGTGGTCTTCCAGCTTCCATTTTTACTGTTCATAAATCAGCTATCGGCCTAATTTTGTGTTTCTTAGTTGGTTGTTTTGAAGCTATCCTCTTTGTATTTAATGTTCTGTAGCTTTTCTATTTATCTAAATGTGCATTCCTTTTCTTGTATTTAAAAAAAAACTGAGATAGGACGCCTGGATGGCCCAGTCTGTGAAGTGTCTGCCTTTGGCTCAGGTCAGTCCTGGGATCGAGTCCCACATCAGGGTCATTGATCAGTGGGGAGCCTGCTACTCCCTCTGCCTGCCGCTCCCCCTGCTTGTGCTCTCTCTCTCTCTCTGTCACATAAATAAATAAAATATTTAAAAAATAAATAAATAAAAAGAATTTAAAAACTGAGATATAAAAAATAATTTAATTAATTTAAGAAAACTGAGATATAAATTATATCCAGCAAAGGATAAAAATCTTAAATGTACAGCTAGATGAATTTTTACATTTGTACACATCAGTGTAACCACTGCGCAGATCAACGTATAGAATATTTCCAACATTCAAAAATGAGTTCTCATGCCCCCTTTCAGGCAGTGCTACTCAAGGGCAACACTCTTCTGACTTCTATCACCATCGATAAGTTGTACCTCTTTTCAAATTCCTTATAAATGAAATCATATAGCATGTATCCTATGTGTCTGTGAGATTCATCTATGCTGTGTATTTCAAGTTTTCGTTATTTATCAAAGCGTAGGCTGATGGTTCTATGGTGATATCTCATTGAATTGTTAATTGGCATTTCTGTTATTACTAATAATATTGAGTACCTCTTTTTTTGAAGATCTTGTTTGTCAGAGAGAGAGAGAGAGCACAAGCAGGGGGAGCTGCAGGCAGACGGAGAGGGAGAAGCAGGCTCCCCGCTGAGCAACGAGCCCCATGAGGGACTCGATCCCAGGACCCCGGGATCATGACCTGAGCCGAGGGCAGACGCTTAACCGACTGAGCCACCCAGGCATCCCAAGTACCTCTTTTTTTTTAAGATTTTTTTTTTAAGTAATCTCTACACCCAACATGGGGCTCAAATTCACAACCCTAAGATCAGAGTCGCTCGCCGTACTGACTGAGCCAGCCAAGCGCCCCTCGAGTACCTCTATGTTTATGGGCCACTTTACTACCCTTTCTTATGAAATGTCCACTCAAAAATTTCACCTGTTCTTTAAATTGGTTTATCTTCTCAGTGATTGGTGGCAGTTCTTTATATATTTTTGAAGTTAATACTTCAGCCAAAGACCACGAGGAACACACCTGTAATTGAACAATTTGGGTTTGTTACTCATTGCAGCAAGGGAGAACACAAACCATAGAGAACCATGGGGCATCTCAGTAGGAAGATGTTAGAAGAAACTTACTGACGCATTTTGGCTTGTGTAAGGTTATCTGGGTGAGGGTCTTAAAAACTGGGGCTTTGCTTTGGATTTGGTTGCTGTCAGGAAGTGGGGGAAATTCTGTGAATGAGTGTCTTAAAAAATTTTATCTATAGGGAGGATAGACTTAGAATTCGTGCTTCTTATGTCCTATTTAAGAAATCTTTGTCAAACCTATTATCATATTCTCTTATACTTTCCTCTAAAACTTTAAGTGTTTTAACTTTCACTTTCGTATTTTGCCTGTAATCCATACTGAATTAATTTTTATGTATGCTTGGAGGTGGGGGCCAATGATTATTTTTTAATATGGATATCTAATTGACCTAATGACATTTATTGAGAAGACCGTTCTTTCCCCTACTGAATTGAGGTGGTGTCTTTGTCATAAATCTGGTGACCATTTAAGTGTAGATTTCTTTATTTTTAATTATTTTTACTTTTTTAAAAGATTTTTTATTTATTCATTTGGGAGAGTGAGAATGAGCAAGACCACAAGCAGGAGGGAGGGTCAGAGGGAGAGGGAGAAGCAGACTCCAGGCCGAGCAGGTTGCCTAATGTGGGGCTCAATCCCAGGACCCTGGGGTCATGACCTGAGCCGAAGGCAGACGCTTAACCAACTGAGCCACCCAGGTGCCCCTAAAGACTTTATTTTTAAGTAACCTCTACACCCACCACGGGGCTCGAACTCACAACTCGGAGATCAAGAATCACATGTTCCAGGGGCGCCTGGGTGGCTCAGATGGTTGGGCGTCTGCCTTCGGCTCAGGTCATGGTCCCAGGGTCCTGGGATTGAGCCCCGCATCGGGCTCCTTGCTCAGCAGGAGGCCTGCTTCTCCCTCTCCTTCTAATGCTCCCCCTGCTTGTGCTCTCTCGCTCTCTCTGTCAAATAAATAAATAAAATCTTAAAAAAAAAAAAAAAGAATCACATGCTCCACCAACTGAGCCAGCCAGGTACTCCCAGTGTGGATTTCTTTCTGGATTGGTTGTTATATTCTATTTGTTGATCTATACTTGCACTAATACCACATGCTTTAATTTCTGGTTTTTCGTTTGTTTGTTTGTTTTTCACAGTAGGCCTTGATCTGGTAGTGTAAGTCATCTAGCTTTGTATTTCTTCTTCAATATTGACTTGGCCACATTTGTCGAGATTCCTTGCCTTTCCATATATTGTATTTATTCCTACATTTTAGAGTCACTTACCACTTTTCTCCTATGGTTAGTACTTTTTGTATCCTGTTTAAGATATATTTGCCTAAGCTAAGATCATGGAGATATCCTTTTGTATTTTCTCCTAAACCCTGCTTGATTTTTATTGGAAGTGCACTGAATCTAGAAATAAATTTGGGGAGAATATATACGGTAACAATTTTGAGCCTTTCAATTCATTACCCTCCTACATCTTCCCATTTATTTTATATAACTTAGCTCAGTAATATTTTGTAGTTTTCAGTGTTAAAGTATTGCAAATCTTTTGTAGATTTATTCCTAGGTACTTGATAATGTGTAATACCATCATACGTGGTATTATTTTTTTTAAGATTTTATTTTTTTAAGTACTCTCTATACCCCACATGGGGCTTGAACTCATAACCCCAAGATCAAGAGTCGCATGCTTTACTCACAGAACCAGGCAGGCGCCTGGTTTGTTTGAATTTTCTATGTGCACCATCATATCTTCAAATAACAGCTTTTATTTCTTTTCCAATCTTAATACCCTTTATTCCCTTTTATTGGCTAGCTGTTCCGGCTAAGACCACCAAGACATTGTGAACAAAAATGGCAATAATGCACAATCCTGTTGTAGTTTGTGACCTCCGAGGAAAGCATTTGATATTTAACCATTAAATATTATCTTAGTTGTAGTTTTTCCTAGATATACTTTATCATTTCAATGAACTTACTGTCAAATCATTTATTAAAAATTATATATGCATAGTCATGCATATGCATAAGTACGTATATGTTTATATATGTGTATTAATGATGCATAGGATTCAGAAACTATACCCTGTTTCTATTTTATAGGTGGATAGATAAATAAAGAGATGCTGAACGGGGTGAAAGGACATGGGAGTTGCCTGAACTGTTCTTGCAACTTTTGTGAATTTTAAAATTATTATCCACACTTTAAAAAGAAGAGAAGGGGGGAAGGACCGATGGAAAGGTATATATGTGTGGATATGCGTATTCATTTTCCTACCGATCCTACTTAGGTTGTTTCCAGTTTTCAGCTACTACAAACAGGGCCGCTGCTTATGGTCCTGTAGTTACTCCCTTCTGCGGTGCCTATTACCAAGCGAGAGACTGACGCTGCAGTCCAGCCCCCAACCCAGCCCACCAAACCAAACTGCATCCGCACTTAGGAAGGATCGCTCTTTTTTTAAGCCTAAAAATACTACCTGTTTGTCCCGCTGTGCATGCATGAGGCTGCTTCCACCACCAGGGGGCACCTTTTATTAATTTCGACGAAGGAGCCGTACAGCTTAGAGAGGTCTTAATCATATACACATTTTTTTTTTTAATGCTGCAGTCAACATCCTTACTGGAATTGCTGGTTGGTCGGGCATGTATGTCATAAACTTTACAAGGGATTGCCACATTCATCTCCAGTTTCGTTGTACACCGTCACAAGCATTTTGTGAGAATTCTCGTTTCCCCATATCCCTTCAACACTTGATGCTGTCATTATGTTTACTTTTGCCAATCTAAGAGTTTTGAAGTGGGACCCCATTTTTGTTCTATTTCAGGTCTGTCTGGGAGCTTCCTGGTTGGTGAACATGTGGGGATTTGGGGAGAGTGGCGCGTTCTGAGAGGGCCTGGAAGCTCCACGCCCCTTCCTACAGACCCTGCCCTCTGCATCTCTTCCCTCCGGCTATTCCTGAATTATAGCCTTTGATAATAAACCAGTGATGTCATGCTCAGAAAAGGCCATGTGAGGACACAGCAAGAAGGTGGCCATCTAGAAGCCAGGGAGAGAGCCCTCAGGAGAAACCGAATCTGCCCGCCCCACGATTTGGAACTTTCAACCTCCACAACTGTGAGAAATAAATGTCTGGTGTTTAAGTTAAAACACACACACACACACATCCCCAGCTCTGATTACTAATGTGATTGTGCGTCTTCGCAAATGTGCCTCACTTGGAATTGATTGTCCATACATCTTTTGGATATCTTCCATTTGCCCTTCTGTAACTACTCTCCGCCACCCTACTCTGTGCCCAGGAGGCTGACATTTTGGGACTGCACGAATGACTCCCTTGCCCTCTGGCTCCTGGTTGAGGTTGTTGAGTTGTTGAATTGTTGAGATCGCTGGGTTCCAGTTGAGTTCGGCCAATGAGAGAGCTTCATCTCCATCAGATGGAGAGGTGGCTGTGGATGAGTTTCTTAACCAAAGACCACACATGCGCTCCAGGGATTCTCTTTAATGTTTATTTTAAAATTATTATTTATTGTATTGAAGTATGGTTGACACACAATGCTACACTAGTTTCAGGTGTACAACATAGTGATTGGACAAGTCTATGCGTTATGCTGTGCTCCCCGCCATCTGTCCCCATACAGCGCCATTACAGTACCACTGACTACATTCCTTATGCTGTGCCTTCCATCCCCGTGACTTATTCATTCCCAAACTGGAAGCCTGGACCTCCCACTCCCCTTCACCCATGTTGCCCAACCCCCCACCCCCCTCTCCTCTGGCAACCATCAGTTTGTTCTCTGGATTTAGGGGTTTCTGCCTTTTTTGTTTCTTTGTTCCTTTGTTTTTTGGATTCCCCATGTAAGTAAGATCATACGGTATTTATCTTTCTCGGTCCGACTTATTTCACTCAGCATAATACTCTCCAGGTCCATCCTGTTGTGGCAGGCATTCTCTTTCATAGCTTTTGGGTTCGGATAACCACTCCCTGCACTTATTCCTTCATGCTTTGCTGGGAGGTCACAGCTCCCCACCATTGCTAGCCCCAGGGCATCTCAAAATGTCTTGTGGGTGTCAGTTTTAGTCAGCTATTGCTCCAATAACGGTGTAACAGTACCCTGTTCTCCTTGCTCATGTGCTCTGGGCTGTCTGGGGCCCTTCCACGGCAGGATGCAATTAGGGTGGGCTTGGCTCTGGGCTGCAAATGGTGTTCACAACTGCTCCACGTGAATCACTGGGTAGCGCAGCGTGAAGGATCAGCAACTATCTGGGGCCAGCTCGTCTCCGAGCAATCACAGGAGGGCAAGAGGACCAGCCAAACCACACAGGCACATTGACATCCTGTTTACCTCATGTCCACTCACATCGCACTGATAAGAGCAAGTGCATGACAAAGCCTAGGTTTAGAGGAGCGGGTATGTAGCGAGGGGAGTGAAAATTTGCAGAGCAGTGATCCAACCACAATTTCCTCTAACCATACCCACACCATTTCATAGTCCCTTCGTTTACATCTCCTCTGTGGCCCCATTTGCGTGCACCACCCTTTTCTTGTCGGGACCCTCATTAACACCATATCCTCACAAGTTTCTGCAGATTTTTCCAGTTTTTAGGGACATGCAATAACCCCCTCCCATTTTAGTACAGCCTTTTTGCTTTCCTTTCTTGGGTGGGTCCTCCTCCCCAAAGGCCATGCCCTATCTCTGGCACCAACCCTTTCCCACCTCCTGTGACTCATGCTAACAACTTAGTGTGTTTATTTCTATAGTTTTCTTCATACCCAGCCAATCGTGTGTATGGGTGTGCGTGCGTGGGCGTGTGCATTCATACACCAGCGTTTTTGAGTTCAGGTCTATTTAACGGCAAAAACACAATGCAATTCTCCACATATTCTGTTTCTTACTTAAAACCTTGCAAAAATCTCCCCAAATCGGCTGGCATAGATCTTTCTTATTCCTTGAAAATGCTGAATTATTGGGGCGCCTGGGTGGCTCAGTCGTTAAGCATCTGCCTGCGGCTCAGGTCATGATCCCAGGGTCCTGGGATCGAGCCCCGCATCAGGCTCCCTGCTCAGCAGGAGTCTGCTTCTCCCTCTCCCACTCCCCCTGCTTGTGTTCCTGCTCTTGCTGTCTCTGTCAAATAAATAAATCTTTTAAAAAAAAAAAAAGAAAATGCTGAATTATGTTCCATCATGCTGGCCCCATTCCCCTATTGGATGAGTGAAGTTAATGCTACGAAGTTCTGCCCAGAGCCCACCTTCAGGACGAAGGTTCTCCTTCCCCCTGGCTGCTAGGAGCCCAGGCTGCTGAGAGCCACAGCTGAACCACTCCCCAGAAATTACTATGGGTTGAAGGGAGCTGCCTTGCCCAGGGGTACCCTGTGGCCTTCAGGTAAGACCATATCCAATGACCAGTCGGTGTGGAGGTACCAAGGCCTCAGCCTCAACTACTCAATCCCTAACTTTTCTGAACGGCTCTTCCAGCTTTAGATATCCCTGTAGAATCAGCCGAATCTGCTATTGTAACTGCTTTGTCTCTTTAAATCCTCCCTCTGCTCAATCCTGCTTCCCTCCCTCCCTTCCAAGTGTTATGAGATGTTTTTGAGGGAACTACAAGTGTATACTCCAAGTGTATTTGGAGCTAGAAGTGGTCCTAAGAGCAGGTTATGAAATAGGATTTTGGAGCACGGTTACCTGCCAGCTAGGTATGAGGACTAGGTTTGAGGACTCCATCACTGGCAGCAAGTGAAGTGCTGATAGCCCATGATGTCCTAGTGATGCCACTGTCAAAACTGTCACTAGTGGTAACCAGAGACAGGACACCAACGGAAGTAAATTTACTGGCAGGTGCAATGTCTCGGGTTGACTGGTTCAGAGGAAGTAGTGATTATTCGCGATTGTGCAAAGCCATGGTTGGAACAAGAGGCTGCTATAGCACTGGAGAAAGACAAGGAAAGGCTAGGGGTGACTAATACCAGTCTAACCTAGGCTCCAAAGCCAAGGGTCCCACCTGCAGGCAGAAGGCAGTCTGAGGACCGGCCTGTAAGCATTAGTCCTCTTTGCATGCTGCTCAGAATCCAGTTTTGTTTTCTACAATGTTAGGCCAACGTATGTACAAGCGAAGCTCGGCCCTTTCCCACTCTCTTCCTATGTTCTGGAAAAATCACCCCAATCAGAAATAAGAGGGTGATTCCATGAACTTTTAACATACCAGAGTGCTGCTTTATAAGCCCACCTTTTCTCTGACTCTAACGGGATACTTAACTTTTCCAGCCATAGACGAGCTAGCAGAGGCTTTTCTCAGCACTGTGGATTTCAGAGGTTAGCATGCAGAGAACAGTAAGAAGTGAGTTTCCCTTTTCTGCAGGAAAAGAGAAACTTTCAATTTTATTGTCCTGTAGCTCATAAGCCAGGTTTGTGCTAAATTAACAATCACCCTTCTGCCTCCCCTTCTCTACCACACAATCAAGGCTCTATAAAAGCAAATGCTCTTTCTAAAGAACCTGTCATTCTGCTGATTTCCCTGAATAATGGATTAAATAAAATCTGACAGGTGTTCAGCAACAAATGTGTGGGATTCATGATTTGTCACAGAAAAGTGTTGTGCCTTCAAGCAGCTTTTTGGAAAGGACGAGATGTTTTCCAGAAGCCTCCCGGCTGCCTTTTCCTGATACCCCTTGGCCAAATTCAGATGGAGGTCCACTTCCTGAGGGGCATGGAGCTGACTGGACTGGAAGAGTCGGCATCTGGGCCCGAATGACGGCCAGTGGGGTCTCCGTCCCCAGGACCACCGCAGGACCACCTGCTCTGTCTCAGGATGCCAGATTCAACATCAGCCACAGAAGGGCAGGGGACAGGCCTGCTCTCAACGAGACACACGGACCCCGCCGACTGGCCCGGGGAGGCAGAGGTGCCACATTCACCGAGACTCAGTTTCTTTTTACTAGCGTCTGACATTTATTGAAAAGAAGGAAAAGACGTTTGTCCAGGTAGTGTAGAAGAGCTGGGCAGAGTGCAGGGCTTAATTACCGTGTGGGACAAAAGGCACACATCAGAGAGACAGCTGCGAATTGAGAAGAGAACTGGGTTCTGGGCAAAACGAACAGGTCCACAGGAGAAAGAAAACGAGTGGCTGGATTTGGCTGCCAGGCACCCCTGGGACCTGGCGGCCACCTGGCAGGAGCAGAAGAGGTCTCTGGGAGGAGGCGGGGAACGGGTCCCGCTGCAGGCGAGAGGCTGGCCGGCCCCTCCGGGGGTCGGGGGTGGCGAGCTGCTGGAGTCACCGTCCAGGGGCCGCGGCCCGCTCAGATACTTCCTGGCTGAGCCCAGATCGCCGCAGGCCGCAGGCCGTCGGTGGCGCGCGGTGGACGGCGGCGGCAGCGCGGGTCTCCGGGCAGCGCGCTGCAGGCCTGGCGGTCAGTCTGGCGGAGGCGGCCCGCGGCGGCCCGGCTGTAGGTGGTCTGCCCGGCGTGTAACGCGAGCCCGGCCCGCAGCTGGAGCGCGGGCCCGAGTCCAAGTGCGCACGGGAGGGGCCCGGCCGGCCGCAGAGGGCGGCGGCGCGCTCCGGAGCGGGGCCCAGAGGCAGCGGCGGGGACCCGGAGCGCTATTCCTGGAACAAAGGCAAGCACTACGCGGGAGGGGACAGCAGCGCGGGGGAGAGCGCGGCCACTCGAGCGCGGCGAAGGTGAGGGGGGGAGGCGCGGCGGGGCGACGCCCGCGGCCATCTGGGCGGCGGCGACGGGCGCAGCGGACCCTCCCCCGAGCACCCGCCCCCGGGCCCGGGGGGCTCCCGGCCTAGAAGTCCTCGTCCTCCACCCAGCCAAAGACCCGCTTCATCTCGGCCAGGAAGCCCCGGTAATCATTGAGGAGGGGGCTCTCCTTCCTGATGTAGGGGATCACCCACTGCAGGGCCGGCCCGGTGAGGCGGGTGATGAGGAACGTCACCTTCAGGGCATCGCTGGAGAACAGGGTCTCGTCCACTAACATGTAGGCGCCCGTCTGCACGATGAACTCCGGGAGCCGGTCGGTGTCGCCGTCAAACGTCTCGGGGAAGGGAATCGGGTTCCTCCACCGCCGGGTCTGGGGCCGCAGGGGCAGGGCCAGGAGGGCCTTGATCAGCTGCACTCGGCCGTCCATCGCGCCGCGCTCGCGCTCGCGCTCGCTGGGCTCGGCCGGGCTGGGCGGGGCTGGGCTGAGGCGGGCGGGGAGGCGTGGCGGGAAGTGCGTGTGCGCGGAGGCGGGCCCAGGCTTGGGGGCGTGGCCTGTTCAGGCTCCGCCCACGAGGCCGGGTGGTCGCTAGGGCGCAGGCGCAATGCGGGGTGGGTGCGCAGGCGCGACACGGGGTGTGGGGGGCCCTAGGGCTGGGGCTGAACGGGGAGGGGCAGGCCTAAGGACTGCAAGCGGAGGGGAGGTCCGATTGGAGGGGCGGGGCCCAGGTTCCCGAGGAGAGCGGAAGGCGAGGGGTGGGGCCAGGGGCGGGGCCCAGACGCGAGTCTTCTTGGTGAGGGCGGAGCCAGCTGCACGTGGAGGGGGGAAGTCCCTGTGTTAAAGCGCTGAGGAGTACTCCTTTGTATATCCTTTGTGCCGGCAGTGCACCTGTCCTTGCGTTTTCTTTTTCTGTTTTTTTTAATTGTTATGTTAATCACCATATATTACATCATTAGTTTTTGGTTGTCCTTGCGTTTTCTTAGCTCAGCTTCCATGATGACACTTTGAAATATTATAAGTGAGTCATTTTGCTAAATATCCCTCTGCCTTTGCTTTGGTTATTTTTGTCACTTAAAAGATACTGTGTCTCTCAAAATAGATCATTGGGCTGGTAATATCAATATATGTTATTACTGATGATGTGTACCATGATAACTCGTTACATGCTGTGTTACAAGATCTGAGGAGCTGTATAGTATGACTTCTGCCTGCATCCATTCAGACTTTTCAATAAAAGCGTTCTACCAGTGCAATTAAATGTATTTCTAGCCTCCAAAAGTTCCAAGATGCTCTCTATGAATTTTATCTATTCCTTAATAGTAGAAAATGAAAGATGTCAAATATAGTTTCAGTTTCTCTTGGAATGATCACATGGATTTCCCTCTCTCTCTCTCTCTTTTTTTGAGAAGGAGAGAGAAGGGGACGAAGGCGAAGGCGCAAAGGCAGAGGGATAGAGAGAATCTTAAGCAGGTTCCACGCCAAGCGCAGAGCCCAACCAGGGTTCAGTCTCACAATCCTGAGATCATGACCTGAGCCAAAATCAAGAGTCAGATGCTTAACCAACTGAGCCACCCAGGCACCCCCCTCTCTTTTTTTTAAATATCTTATTTATTTGTTTCTTTATATATTTATGTATTTATTTATTTTTAAAGATTTTATTTATTTATTTGAGAGAGAGAGAGAGCACATGAGAGGTGGGAGGGTCAGAGGGAGAGGTAGACTCCCCACCGAGCAGGGAGCCGGATGCGGGACTCGATCCTGAGACTCCAGGATCATGACCTGAGCGGAAGGCAATTGCTTAACCAACTGAGCCACCCAGGTGCCCATCTGTAGACTACATTCTTATTCTTGGTTAGTATAGCAAATTACATGTTTGATTTTCTTTTTTTAAGATTTTATCTATTTATTTGACAGAGAGAGACACAGCGAGAGAGGGAACACAAGCAGGGGGCGTGGGAGAAGGAGAAGCGGACTCCCCACCGAGCAGGGAGCCCGAGGCGGGGGCTCCATCCTAGGATCCTGGGATCATGACCTGAGCCGAAGGCAGCCGCCTAAGGACTGTACCACCCAGGCGCCCCACATGTTTGATTTTCAATTAAGAAGACAACCTTGCCGCGTGTTCTGCCTGCCTTGTCTTCGCGTTTTTGTTCTCAGAGCTGCCGATAGCAAGATGTCTTCAGGAAATGCCAAAATTGGGCATCCTGCCCCCAACTTCAAAGCCATGGCTGTTATGCCAGACGGCCAGTTCAAAGACCTCAGCCTATCTGACTACAGAGGAAAATACATTGTGTTCTTTTACCCTCTTGACTTCAGCTTTGTGTGCCCCACGGAGATCATTGCTTTCAGTGACAGGGCAGAAGAATTTGAAACTCAGCTGTCAAGTGATTGTTGCTTCTGTGGATTCTCATTTCTGTCACCTGGCATGGATCAAGAAAACAACCTTGCATTCCTGAGATAGCCTTCATTTAATTTTGGTGTAGTATTTTTTAATACATTACTAGATTAGGCAAATGGACAAATAAATTGTGGTATATCCATACAGTGGAATTCTAGACAATATTTTAAAAGAAACTACTAGTATAGCAATATCAATGACTGCTATAGAAAATATGTTCAGTACAAGAAGTGAGTACAAGAAAGTATAGAAGTTTATGATTCCTTTTTATATCAATGTCAAGAATGGGCAAAACTAAATGCTTGTAGAATTCAGAATAGTGGTTATCTCAAGAGAGGAGAAATTATAGTCTTCAGAGTTGCATGAAGGATTCTAATGAGATGCCAATGATATTGTCCAAAGCAGCTCTACTATTCTGTATTGCCACTGGCAATGTATGAGATTAATATGTTCTTCAAACCCAATGACACGTAGTATTGTCAATTTTGGTTGGTTCTGTTTTGTTTTAACTTTGTTCTGTTTTGTTTTTCCTTTAGCCTGTCTAAAAGGTGTGAAGTGGTAACTCATCGTGGTTTTAGTTTGCAATTCCCTAATTGTTAATATTAAACATCTTTTTTGTGTGTGCCTATTTGCTACACATATCTCTTCTTTTATGAAGTGTCTATTCAAATATTTTGTCCGTTTTTAATTGGGTTGTTTGCTTTTTTATTGTTGACTGTTGAGAGATATATATCTATCTCCTGTATTCAGGTCTTTTTTAAAAAAAGATTATATTTATTTATTTGAGAGAGAGAGAGAGTGTGCCTGCACGCACCCACTAGTCAGGGGGAGGGGAAGAGGGAGAAGCAGAGAGGGGAGAAGCCGACTTCCTGCTGAATAGGGAGCCCGATGCCGTGGCTGGATCCCAGGGCCCTGGGATCATGACCTGAGCCAAAGGCTGACCCTTAAACTACTAAGCCACCCAGGCGCCCCTCCTGTATTCAAGTCTTAATCAGGTATGTAATTTACAAATATTTTCCCCTACCCTGTGCCTTTTATTTTATTTATTTATTTTGCCTTTTCCTTTAATTCTCTTAAAAGTTCCTGGATATTATACGAAAACAATGAATCATGTAACACTACATCAAAAACTAATGATACTGTATGGTGACTAACATAATAAAATAAAATCTAAAAAAAGTGCTTTTTGAAGAACACCAGGTTTTTAATTTGATGAAGTCCAGAACTCCATTTTATAAACGCATGCGTGAGTAGGCAGGGCTGAGGGGAAGGAAAGAGTAGGCATGGGGGTGAGCCCAGGCTCTGCCCTGCCTGAAACTCGGCCTTGACCCTCCCATCCCAGGAGAGGCAGCCCTACCCATCGTGGCCCACAGGACCCGGTCGGCTCTGTTCTGGGGGCTCATGCTCGGGGTCATATCCCACTGAAGCCTCATGCTCTACCACCAACGGCTACATACACATCTTCTAGATGCCACGTGTCATCCCGATGGCACAAAGAGAGCACGTCCCAAATGAAAACGACTGAGGAAAAAATGAATACACTGGATGCATCGACAAGGTGGGATTGTGGCCGTGTTTTCTTTCTCCAACAATTCCCGTCCTTGCCTTTACTGTGAAGTAAAACTGCTGTTGAGGGTGTTAATTGGCCCAACACACGGGGAACTCTTTGGCGCTATCTACCAAAGCTACACACAGGCCTCCCCTGCGACCTAGCCATTGTAACTCCGAGTTCTCGAGACTTAACAGAAATACGTACAGCTGCTCAGGAAAAGCTGTGCGCGAGAACTGACATTGTAGAGCCACAGGGAAGAAGCAGAGAGACTAGTTAGGAGGCTGTTAGAATAATCCAGGAGAGTGGTAAAGGGAGTCTGGACAAGGGTAGTTAACAGTGGGGACGCAATGAAGCCGTCCGAGTCTGGCTGTAGGTTGAAGGCAGAGCCGAGGATTTGCCGATGAAGTTAATGTGGGGCCTGAAAGAAACAGAGGAGTCAAGGAAGACACCAAGGCGTTTGTCTTGAGCAATAGAAAGGAAAGAATTACCCTTTACTAAGGAGGGGAAGACAGGGGAGGAGCAGGTTTAGGAGGGGGAAAAAAACAAAGGCTTGACTAAAACCTTCATGAATACTAAATAATTCCACTGAGTTCAAAAAGTAAACCAATAAAATCAGTGAAACTAAGTTTCCCTTAAATGTTCCAATATATAAGCAATACATAAACTTAGTAAGAGCTCTACTTAAAATTCCAACTCCAAACCCATTACTTGATTACATATTTTAAACTGGAACATCAGGAGCCACATCATGTTTGGGCCAAGCTGTCGTGGGCATGCGGGAGGGCGGGCGACCTGCAGCATAATTTCCTAAACACACGTGATTTACAAAAGACACTGGAGTGTCATAGCCCTAACTAAATGATGAGTTATGTGCATACATGTGACTATGATGTTCGAGAAGGTGATGTCATCATCAGAGTGGTAATTCAGCGTTGTGGGGTTGGTAATAGACTAAAGCAAATGCCTCTCGCAAAATCATATATAAATCCCTCGTTTTTACCTTTTCAACATCTGTGGAGATGACCGCATGATTTGGTCTCTTAATACAGCAAGTTCAGCGATTTCTTAACATCTAATCCTCATTATATTCCCTCATCGTGGTGCATCACTCTGAAAATGCTGCTCCACATTATGATGGCTAATATTTGGGGTTTTCCCATTAATGTTGCAGGCAACATCTGCAGCCCGGGCGCCGGTAACCTCTGGCTGAGAGACGCATGAGTAAGCAGGAAAACGTGTCCACAGAGCCTCGCGCAAGGGGCGTCCAGAGGCCGAGAGTCCGCTAAGGAACTCCAAAGGGGGAGAGGCCGGCTGGGAAGGTGTGCACCATCGGAGCCCGAGCTCCCAAACTTGGGGACCTTCCCCTCGCCGACCGCAGCTGGCTCCGCCCTCAACGCGGACGACGCCGGGCCCTGGGCTCCTCCCCTGGCCCCGCCCCTCGCCCGGCGTCCGCCCGGAGACCCTCGGCCTCGCTCCTCGAATCCCACCCCTCCTCCTCTCTCTAACGTTAGGCCCGCCTCTCCCCCCGCCCCCTGCCCCTCGGGCCCTCGCGCGCCTCAGCTCGCGGTGCGCCTGCGCACTGGCGGCCTTGTGGGCGGAGCCTGCGCCGCCGTCGGGTGCCGCCCATGACCCCGCCTGCCCCTGCCCTGGTCCCGCCCCCGCCCTGGTCCCGCCCCCGCGGAATGCACTGCGGCAGAGGCCTAGGAATGGCCCCGATGGGTAGTAAGGCGACTTCGTGGTGTTTGGCAAGGACTAAAAGCAAATGCCTCAGGTAAAATCAGACCCACCGACCTAAAATAGGCCCAGTGGGGAATGGGTCACAGCCTCATGTTCTGTAACACAAGAGAGGATAATCAAAGGGACCCAAAGGGACACCAAGTTCCAGCTGCAGTTGGAGAAAAAGAAGTGATCTGCACTCTGGGTACCGCTGACCCTCTCAGCAGGAGAACGAGACGTTGCAGCTGGGGCCCCTCGAGACTGGATGGCAAGAACAGCACTGCTGGGGCGCCTGGGTGGCTCAAGTTGGTTAAGCATCTGCCTTTGGCTCAGGTCATGATCCTGGGGTCCTGCGATCGAGCCCCACATCCGGCTCCCTGCTCAGTGGAGAGCCTGCTTCTCCCTCTCTCTCTGCCTGCCACTCTGCCTACTTGTGCTATCTCTCTGTCAAATAAATAAATAAAATCTTTGAGAAAAAAAAAAAAAGAACAGCACTGCTGACACCTGCGCCTGAAGTCTTTATGGAACCCCAGGGAGAGCCCTGTGCCCCACCACCCTCTGTAGTTATAGACAGAACAGCCTGCCACAGGCTTGCTCTCCTTTCCCTGGGTCCATAAGGATAAAGCTATTTGTTGGGATTTTTTTGGGGGGGGAAGATTTTACTTTTCAGTAACCTCTACACCCAATGTGGGGCTCTAACTCAACCCTGAGATCAAGAGTCGCAGGCTCTACAGACTAAGCCAGCCAAGCAGCCCTGCTGAGATGTTTAAACCATGGTAAGCTGCGGGGGAGACATGCAGTTCTAGTTAACTGGAAATTTTGTACAAAAACTGCAACACTGTATTGGTATGTTTAAAAAACAAACTGCCAAAAAACTCTTCTACCCACCTAACTGATTTAATTCTGCTATTAACAAAGCCTTTATAAGGCCTCGTGGTGTGGTGTAAGGAAAGATGCCTCCGATGCAAGGGACCAAGATTCTATTGCTGGCTTCACCAGGAATTAACTGTGGGCTTGCTGCTTCCAGTTTGGGTCGGGGGGACTGATCTCCTGTACAATCATGCTGGTCATGCTACCTCTGCCTTACCCTTGGGAGTATCAGGAAATTCCCCTACCGCTTCCACAATCCCCAGATAGGTGCTTATGGCCCGCAGGAAGTGCTGAAAGGACCACTTTTCATAGGAAGGTATTACATTACCTAATAATTTTAGGGGAATACTTTTGTAATCAAAGGGTAGAGCTTAACAAAAAGGACGAGACCCCACTCCCCTGCCACCAAGATCCTGTTGTTAATGTGTCAAATTCTATAGCTCCGAGCCCTGCCCTGGTTCAGGCGATGGCCCACGTAGCAGAGTCACAGCTTTGCTCATGCTGGCGTCCATTGTGAATAATAAAAATCTACAAGTGAGATTTTCTGAAGCAAATACATTTTATTGGAAGGACACAAGTATTTCACAAAATGCAAGAACCTTAAGCAACAAACACATTTTAAAGACAGAAATGAGGATAGCTCAGGGAAACTCAAGAGTATGCCTTCTGATTACATTCTCTGCAGTGAAAGAATATTAGTGAGCCTTTTCAAGATATCACCCATTCTCTCTCTCTCTCTTCTTTTTTAAAGATTTTTAAGTAATCTCTACACCCAGTGTGGGGCTCGACCATAATGACCCTGAGATCAAGAGTCACATGCTCTACCGACCGAGCCAGCCAGGCGCCCCCAAGGATGAGATACCACTCATTCTTGGGGCCTAGTCCCAAACTCTAAATATAACAAAAGTACCATTGGCTCAACTCTGATAAGGTGAAAAGTATGAAACCAAGTAGCTATGGCCAGGGAACTCGGCCACACAGTAGACAGAAGGGTGGGGGCCAGGCGCCGAGGAAAGTGCTTACTGGGGAGATCCAGCGGCCCGAGACTAGTGCCCTCCACCCTGCACAATACAAATACAGTACACAATGCAAATACGGTACCCATACACATTTTGACATGTTCTCATATACAAAATATTTTGAAAGATTTCTTGCGTAGGCACAAAAGCACAATTGCAAACCATGGAGACAACCCCAAATCCAGGCCGATCCCAAAGTCACATTAACCCCAAGTCAATTTCTGGTCACATGACAAACAGCGGACGGCCCAGGGCTGCTCCTCGAGTCCAAGTCTTCCAGGTGAAGTTCACGGCTTCTGTGGAACTGCTGTGTTTCAGTGAAATGGAAAATCTTACGGACTAAAGGTCATCCTCATACGTCGCCAGGGCAAATGCCACATGTAAATGGAACAATACAGACAAAACAATAATACAGAAGCAGTAATTTCCCATTTCCCTGTACAGAAACTTCCTTCCTTCCCCTTCAGTCTGCAGTCCAAAAACATTCGAGGGGAGCACTCATCTGTAATCATGGGAGGGTTTTTTTTTTCAATTTCTTTTATTTTATTTTAAGCGGGCTCGGGGAGCCCAACACGGGGCTTGAACTCACAACCCTGGGATCAAGACGTGAGCTAAGATCAACAGTTGGATGCATAACCAGCTGAGCCACCCAGGCGCCCCTTTCTTTACTGTTTTTTTAAACCACTTTATTGAGGTATGAAGGTAGGTGACTGGCATACAACAAGCCGTACATATTTAATGTATGCAACTTCATGAGTTCAGAGATCGGTATACACACATGAACCGTCACCAAAACCCATGCCATAAACATAGCCATCCCCTCCAAAGCTTCACTCCACCTTCAGTAATTAGTATTACTTTTTTGGACTAAGAAGATGACAGAAGGTAGAAGATCTACCCTCTTAGCAAATGTTTCCGTATGCGTCTCCTCTGAGCTCTGGAGGAGAAGCCTGGTGTCCGGTTCCTGCCGTTAACCATGTTCCTCATCCTGTGGGTCAGCACCCCGAGGGCACAACCTATAGTCTTCGAGCAGATAGAAGACTGGTGTCTCCAACGGGCCTTTCAGCGTTCTGTAAGGCGCCTGTGTCTGACTAATGGGGGGGCGGGGGGCTGGTTGAGGCAATCAGTGAATCTCCTCAGGAGTCACTGAACACAGCCCACTGCTATTCTTTTCTGAAGCTGATCAGAAGCAGTACAGTAGGTCTGCATGTGAATAAAAGACACGGGAAGCTCAGAAGGCCAACCCGAATCTCAACTGCGGGGCAGCCTGCTTGGCAGCAGTCTAATCCACGTGCTGCGCTCCTGGAGTCAGCAGGATGGGCAGAGGGGGTAAACCCAAACCCAGAGGGAGCTAGAGGGCATCACTTCAATGATCCGAGAGTGCACACATTTTGCACGTTCTTCCCACCCACTCTGAGAAGCCCCCACCCTAGAGCTCTGTAACACACAGAGGATCCGAGTCCTCCCCCCTGACCAAGTATTCTTATCAGGTCCTGTGTATCGCAAGACAGACAGATCACCCCTCTGCTCCTCCAGGGCACTCGAGAAAGGGAGGGTATGAGAGGAACAGTACAGCTCAACTTGCCAGTGGAGAGCTGACATCAGCATATCAACTTACACCCGTCCCTAAACAAGGTTTGTGGTTTCAATCCTCATTGGAGTGGGCTCTGTGGGATCAGAGAGGGCTCCCCCTGAGAACACAGCCTGCACAAGCAGGCTAGAGGAGAAGCAGTTGCTCATACTTATGAACCGTCCCTTGGGTGCTGTTGGCACCAAGGGCTCTTGAGGGAGTTCTCTGCGTGGCCTCACTAACTCTGGCCAGTGCTCGGGACTCACCAGCCGGGCGAGGGTGCAGTTACCAAGGAGACCTGGTATCTCCTGGTAGCCTGTCGCAAAGGCATACAAAATAAGAAATAAAAGTTAAATGATCCCTGTTGAAAGGAGGCCAAGGACTCCCCCCACCCCCCTTCCCTTTTCTGAGAACACGGACTTCAGAAAACTTCTCAATGTGAGTTCTTGGTCTCTTTGCACAGTAGGCAAATCTTTTTCAGAAGCTAGGTAAGCCTCTGGCAATTGTGCAACCCAGGAATGTGTCCACAAGGGCCCTGCAGGGCCTGAGAGCGAGGTAAAGGGGGAGCAACTTGAGCAGTTGAAACAGAAAGCTCGGCTACAGCCTCCCGCAAAACAGAGAGGGGCACGAACACCACGGACAGCGCCCAGGAGCCAACAGAGAAGGTCTCCCGGGAACAAAATGAGCATAAGCCACAGCAGTTCCTCCTCAGGAGGGCCTCAGGTCGCTGTTGACGGGCAACGAGACAGCGGGGTGAGGGGCTCACTCCCGCCCGAGGCCTTTGTTCAGAGGCCTACGGTAACACAGAGTTAAAATGAGACAGCATAACCTGCGCGCACAGGCAAAACCATTCATTTGTAAAATGGAAAATGACCCTCTCTTGTCCGAATGAATGTCTCAACTCGATGAGACAGTCATAGTTTCTCACATCCTATCCCCCAATGTCCAATGTCTTCGGTCCCCCCAGCTCTGCTGCCCCAAAGGTAGTGTGGGAGAATGGAGAGCGGCAGGAGGCGCAGCCCGGAGCCCACAAGGCCCAGCACCACTTCCACACCGAGTCCCTCGTCCGCCCGACTGTCGAGGCTCCCTACGCCCTCAGAGTGTACTCATAACCCTGCTGGACCCCGGATGTCCCTGACCAAGAGAAATCAAGAACCTGAAATGGGGAAACCGTAACACCCCTCCCCTCCTCAAATTGCAACCCCCACTTACCCTCTCACCCCTCTGGTAGCTTCAGTACAACGCCCTCCTCCTTGAGAGTGCAGGCAAGATCCCCTTGAGGCTATGCCATCGCCTCCCAAGAGAGGACCAACACGGCAGAGGGGTCAGACTAGCAAGGGGCAACGCATTCTAGCAGATACATAAGGGAAGGGACGCCTGCAGCCTGTGGGTATAGCTCTCCTCAGCAAAAGAAATAGGAGGGCTCAATCCTCCAGCCTGGAGACCTGACCCCGGAGGTTCCTGGACATCCAGGTTCACCTGCACAAGCCCAGGAGAATCGAAATGTCCCCTGGCTCACGTAAGTTTCATTGACAGCGCCCATGAGCTGCTTGTCTTCCCACCAATGCGCAGAGTACACTCAGCAGAAGAGTGTAGGAAGTTAATATGGAAAGGGGCTTGGACAGAATTCCAACCACATTCCCAGACACAAGATCTGGATTCCTGATGATCCCTAACATGCCACTGCTGTGCACAGTGGACATTCTTCTGTTCAATACGTTTGTGTCAGAGCACAGAAGCCTGACAGCCGGCCAGGGCCCATTTCTTCCCTGGGACCCACTATTGCCCATGCCCCAGATGCTGCCATTGCCAGCCAGTATGCACTTTCTGTAGGAATTTAACAAGGCACTTTGAGCCATGGGAACGTCGGGGGAAGAAGTGTCTGGCCAGTGTATGAAAGAACATGCCAGCAACAGCAGCTCACTTTCATTAATCTCCCCTTGAGAACACAGGTCACTATCAGTATGAAAGACTGCGCAGTCAACTCAAGCACGTCCGATCAGTCGCCAGAAACAGCAGCAACTGCCTCTAAGAAGACTCCCTCGGATTACCGTTCTAGAAAACAGTAGAGAAGGGTGAAGGGCCACCATTCCTTGAGCCACTTTTCACAGGCTAAGGCAGCGCACAGAGAGAGACAAAGCCTTCCCCAGGAGCAAAGTCCCAAATTCTCAGGGAAGCTGGACAAATAAGGAACAGACCCCGTCACAAAAATCTCATCTTTTCACATTCAGCAAAGTGCATTGTTGTCTTTTGTCCTCCAGCTATGCTGATCCTAAGCAGTGCCAGCGACGGGGAAGTAGGCAGAAGACAAACTTTGAGCGCACAAAGTCCAGTACAGGGAACCATATCCCCCTGTCTGCTTTTCCCCCGCGCTCTGGGAGCAGCTCTGCAAAGGGAAGGCCACTCTTCCCCAGCCCTCTCCCCATCTCCTGAAGGAAGGACCACATCTAGTCAGTCATTCCTTCTCTCCTGATCAGAGAACCCCCTCCCCGATCCCCATCTCCTGAGGGAAGGACCACATCTAGTCATTCCATCTCTCCTGGTAGCTGCTCAACAATTAGAAGTAGAACTACTATATGTTCCAGGCATCCCACGTCTCGATATTCATATAAAGGAAATGGAGCCGCTATCCCAAAGAGATATCTGCACCCCAGTGTTCACTGCAGCATTACTCACAATAGCTAAGACATGGAAGCAAGCTAAGCGTCCATCAACGGGATAAATGGATAACAAAAATGTGGTCTATATATACAATGAACTATGATTCAGCCATCAAAAAGTTGACATATAACAGGGAACCAGGATCGTAAGGAATACACCCCATTCCAAAGGCCTTGCCTTAAAGGGCTCCATAGCCGTCCTCTTTCCGTCACCCACAGAAATCAGAGGAATGAGAAAAAACACTTAAGGCAGACACAAGTTTGACATGGGACACTTCACACCATGAACTGAGAGCACATTAACATTCCCGCTGCCGGGGAGACATGCGCCGAGTACAGGCCTCCTGAGGCAGGTGATGTGGCTGGTCCAGGAATGGACTCGTGGGAAAGAACCAAGCCGGATCCCACCTTCAATTCTGAGGAGGGTCACCTGCTCTTTCCCTGAGAGTCCTGGCTTCGAGAATGCCACCAGAGAGAGTCACCCTTTCGGAATTATTTTTAAGTGACTTACTTTTGAGTACCAGTACTCAGCAGATTTCCCCATAAACCATTCATTTAGATCTTCCCCAGCCCGCCCCCCCCACCCCCAGTGAAATGACCCAAGATGATTCTGAGGGCCAGGGGGCACAAGTGTGTGTGGAGGGGGAAGGAGGCATCACCGTTGTTCAATTGTACAACGGCTTCTGAGAAGCAAATAAGCCAGTCTTGGTCCCCATCACGTCACCTGGTAAAGGAACATGGGTTTGGGTACAGGTTTTGCTAAGTACCTCAGACCTCGGGTTTTTATCTTCCACGGCTTTAATGTGACCAATCACAGAGATAAATAAAAGGTCCTTAAAATGTCAACCTGTTCTATAAAGGCTACATACGTTAGTGGCTAATCACAAAGAAATGTGGGGGTTTCTTGATCTTTGGTGAGCACACATCAGGCTCTGTGATGCCACCTTCTGGATTGAACCAGTGCTAATAAAGCAACCGAGGAATCAGAGGGCTCTGTGAACCTAAAGGTCAGGAGGGTCTTTGAATGCACCCTAGCGTAAGTCATAGTTACACTGAACACTCTCCCGCCCGACTGTCAAAAGCCTTCACCTGATTTTCAACCAATTACCTAGTGCCCAGAAAAGAAGTAACTGCATACGGGGAAGGAAAGAGAGGAGACCTTTTCGGCACTGCCAGTTAACAAGCACCCTGCAGCCCCAACTCGACGCTGAGCCACGTCAGCTTCAATGTAAAACGTCCAAGTGAGTCACAAAAGGCCGCAGCTCAGAGCAAGGCAAAGTCTGCATTGTGGGGCAAACTCCTGGCATCATAGCAGAATTAAAGACGTTGATTTCCAGAGAGATGCCCAATACTCTCCGAGGGTATTGCTGGCCCTGTGAAAGGAAGCAAACACTAAGCTGAAATTATGGCAAAAGTCTATAAAGAAATGAAGTGGGAGTGGGGTCTGGACAGGTAGGGAGAGGGGCTAAACCAAGCCATCATGTTCTGCTCCAATATATGGCTTCTGGAAACGGTGGCCTAAATCCTTCAGCACCTCCTATGTGCCGAGCACTTACTAAAGATTATCACACCTGATTTTCACAACATCCCTGGTACCAAGGTGGGATTCCCACTGTGCAGATGGAGAGGCTGAGGCTCAAAGATGAGAGTAAGAAAGAGCCAAGGGTCTTTCAGACTCAGATACTAGAGATTCATTGTGAATGAACCACAATGGGTGGTCTCGGCAACATCTGCAAAGCAAATGAGGAACATCTACAAGGCCAAAAAAAAAAAAAAAATTAGCTAACAAATATGTAAGGAAGTATTGACCTACATATTCCTCGAATTGTTAACCTATGCTTCCAGGACCGCTGCCAAATAAATGCCTGCCCGCCCACCCACCCATAGTAGGGGTAGACTGGCAGATTGTAAATCTCTAGCACCCACTTGGGGTACAGGACTCATCTTTTCCCCTTTCCTAGATAGAGCTGGATTTAACTGCATTCAGATCCATGATAAAAAATTACATTTGTACCTGAAAACGAAACGAAACAAAACAAAACAAAACAAAACACCTGAGCAGTGCTCCCACAATCTCTGGATTCCTGAAGTTTGTTTCTGACAATCCCATCCAGTCCCTCCTCCTTCTGCATTGTATTACAAGTTTTCCAAAAGGCTAAAAAGATCAAAACTGTGATGTGAGAGCATCGAGATCAGGTTTGTTTGAAATCTGACATTCTGATAAAGTCCACATGTCCCTAAGAGTGGCACCCAACAGTAAACAGAGGAACACAAATAAGGATTGGAAAAGATGCCACGGACCAATTAAAAAAACTGATCAGAGACACAGAGTCTCTACCACAGAGTTAATAAGTAGCACCCAGGGAGTGACCCTGCCATTGCGGGAAGTTCCAACCTTAAGAGACTCAGGGAAGGCATTCCAACAACATCTTAAATAATGATACAACGGACAGGAGGCAGGTGCTATTCCCCACCCAACACCTGTGGCCTCACACAGCATAAGGTTGCACTTACCTTATGGCTGGTCTTGACTCCTGGGTCTAGGTCCTCTCCTCTCACTACAGGCCTATAAGCTGACCAGGACTGGATTTCTCCATCACAGATCCTGAAGGAGTTAGAGTGATTATACAAATCTACAAAGAGACTTACCTGTGAGAGGTCAGCTTAGCACCACTGCAGGAAAATTAGGTAACTTGGAAACTCATAAGATGAGTGGATGGGGGCAAACGTCCTCTTTCCCTTATCCAGAGGAATTTCTGAAAGTGGTTGGTGGGGCCAGAGCACCCAATCATGCAGCCTGTGTGAGGTAGGCCAAAAGAGTGAAAGATAATGTAAGCCAGGGACTGCATGAGTCAAACCACAAGATAAGATTGCTGCTCTAGAGGCCGATTGTCCCCTCAAGAGGAACCATAGTTCATCCTGTTTTAATCAAACATCATAGGGGAATTATCAAATAGTATGTTGAGAGTTATCACCAGTTATTTCCTAGAAGGGGGGGAGGTCTCAGAACTCCATTTTTTCCTCTTCAGTAATAAGGCAATTGACTCATACAAAATTGTGGGTAACAGACCCTTGGAATGGGTTGTGGCATTCTCACTTTGTTACCAATTCCTGACAATTATATAGCATGCAAGATTATGGGTAACAAATCATTCAAATGGGTTTTGTGTCCTACTTAATAGACCATGAAATGCACATTATACAACCTTGTTGTTATATTAGTCTTAGTAACTGGTAACACAGTAAGATCAAAAACCGCTAAAACTAAAAATGAGCTGCTTTAATTCAGAACAATTTCACAAAGAATTTCATACATTACATAATGTCACTGCCATCTGACATTGAACATAGGTCTTTGAGGAGGAAATACTGGAAAAAAACTGGACATCTGGTAATATATAGATTGGGGAAGCTGCTCCTAATTTGCAAGTATGCCCCTGGGATTTTAGGGACAATGGGCATGTAATAAAAGCACCTTCATTCCCCACTTAGATGTTGTTCAAGATCTAGGACTCTTGTCTCAAAAGTCAGGATTGGTGAGACTAGTTAAGTGTCCCAGTTCCTGAAATCTGCTTTCCTGTCAGTACCAATGACAGATAAAGTAAAACCCAAATACCAGCAATGAATCTTTCACATGTCTAAATGTAATCAAGGCACCTTTAGAGATCTTCAGTGTTCCACCAATATGAGCCATTAAATTATTTCTACGTGAGTTAATATATATAATTCAAGTCAATACCAAGAACTGACTTATTAGCAAAAAGGCTAATAAGGCAAACTCAACTATCACCATTATCAAAAGGAAGGAACTGTTTTACTTAAGACCAAGTATCAGGTTCCTCTCAGTGATTAGGGTCCTCGGGGTTTTGAGCAAAACACCAACTTTCCTTTCAGTTAATTCTCCCCTTGAATACACTATTAGATGTCACACACGGAGGCATGAGTGTAAATAGGCAGGCACTGACTAGTACGCCAATATGCTAGCACTGAGGCAGTAAGGCACAGTCAGCTCTTGTAGCTAAAGAGGCAGGGACAACATCCTCTGTTACTGGGGCGGGGCGGGGCGGGGCGGGGCGGGGCGGGGTGGGGTGGAGGGAGAGCACCAAGTCCAGTCTAGCCCAGGACCTCAAACAAGAAAGATTGGAGTTGTCCTGGACCAGACTGCTCAGGACATAAACTGGCATATCCCCCTTGTTTGTAAATAGAAACTACACAAGTAATTTTTTCTATGGGAGAACACCTGGGAAGGAGCACGTAAGCCAACATTTAAAGAAATAACAATATGTCACATGCACAATTACAGTTCTAGAATAATATTCAAATGTATGCAGGACGACCAGCAAGGGCCATTCACTTCTAGGGAACAGAGAACACCCATTCTGGGGGTGAATTTCCTTCTAAGTAAATTGAAAATGCTCCACGATTTTCAAAGGAAACGCACTAAAGGCTAAGAACAGAACTGAACTAAAGGAAGTTGATAATCAACATGTAATTATTGCGAGAAATAAAATCCCAGAAGGATCTAAACGACTTCCGGGATGGCCGGTGACAGGCACTTCCGGGAATTCACTGTCGTCAAATAACAACCGCTCAGTCAGATGGGCAATATCTGTTATTTTTTACATTGAAAACAAAACTTTTTCTTTATTTTAAGTAGAACTATGAAATAAAAGACACAGGACTCGTTCTTTTTTACACATAGAAACGTTTTAATAGTAAAATAAAGAAAAGTTGGGCTACCGGACCGCCGGAAGCCAGTAACTGTCGTAAAGCAAGGAGCATAAAGATCATTAGAACCATCGTTTCCTCATTTGTAAATTGAAAATAACGTGAAAATGTTTAACACAAAGCTTATGAAAAAGCCTGGACCCAACATTTAATAGAATAAAGCGATACCGGACACAATTCTTCTGTAAAACAAAATCCCACACTCTGTTAACGGCTGGCGTTGGAGAGTTAAAAGCATTCGCTGTCATAAAACGTCAAGGACTTAGCCAACTGATTACAATTACTGCATTGTAACTCGAAAGTGCCTCAAAACCTTTATTACTATTATTATTTAAGATTTTATTTTTAAGCAATCTGTACACCTAACCCGGAAATCAAGAGTCACAGGCTCCGCCCACTGAGCCCGCCAGGCGCCCCTCAAAACGTTTACTTTTCAGAAAATTTATCAATAGGGAACAAGACCAGAATTTAACAAAATAAATTAGGCTAAACATGCAATTATATTCTAAACTTAAGGCACTCAATTAACTGAGACGTTAAATTACTCCCCTGTAAATTGAAGTTTACACCAAACCATTTAAAGGAAATATGTAAGGAGCGCCAGGATCAAAACGGAATCGAATGTATTAAGATAAACATGTAAAATCAAATGCCAAAACAGTGCCCAGTCTTGGCTAGCAAGAGCGGCTAAGGGATATTCAGAGTGTAAAACTTCCAAGTGTCCGGCCGGACAATTTATTCCCAAAAGCGCACACTGAGAATACTTTCATTTGGAGAAGAGTCGTGAAACACAGCCGAAATAAAAATTAAACAAACTCCAATACGGCAATGTTGCGATATCATAGGGGAAAAAAAGAACCCCAGCGCCGTTATATTATAAAATAAAACAAGAAATAGGACCCCCGCGGGCATGATTCCCATCAGGGACTTGAAGCAACAAGGTCTTGCCAACCAAACCGCTATTTCTCTTATTCGAAAACTGTAAATAACACTTTTTTTTTTTAATGGAAAACACACGAAAAGCTTCCGGACCACTTTTGGTTGAATACAATGATATTAAATACACAGATACATCACATAAAAATGCAGCGTTCAACGATGAAAATTCCCAGTGGTCAGTGAAACGATCCCCGAGCCGCTCAAGCGGCTATTGACTCATTTTCACGTTAGAATTATCAGGATCCCCCCCCCCCGCCCCTTTTAGGCAACATATGAAGAAGGCCATTCCAAATTTTAACCAAATGATATTAAACAAGCAGTCATGTTGTTAAATTAAAGACAAAACTGCGCTCAACGGCAGGCATCGGCTGTCCTGATCACACACATGCCCCTCGGGGCCTTACTTTCCTTTCTTTCAGATCGAAACTCACAGAAATTCTGTCACTAAGATACTTCACGAAAATGGCCAAGGCCAAGATTTAAACAATCCCCGGTGACAATATCCACCCAACAACACTGTACAATAAAAAGCAAAATCAGCTCCCTGGCGGCCAATGGCCGTTCACGCTCTCCTGGACCCACGCAGGCTCAGCCGACCGCACCATTTTTCTTCATTTTTAAGTTGCAAACGCCACAAAACATGAAGACCGCGAATGGTGGGGGGTTCAAGACCCACATTTAAACAAACAAGATGATCTGAAAGACTCGTCGTGTTGTTACCTAAAGCACAACACCGCGCCCAATGGCCGCTAACGGGCCTTCCCTTGTCATCGGTCCAGAAGCCCATGAGACACACCTGTCAAAGCCCATTAGGACACACCATGTATCCGCTTCTCTTGAAATCACACTTACACAAAGCCAATTACGAAATAAAGTAAATTAAACTTACGTTTTTTGAGATCGCGGAAAAGGTAACCGCCATTTTCCGTAATCCCTGAGTGGAACCATCCACGGAAGCCACCTTGTACAATCCAGATTTTAATGGAAACGCGCCCGGTCACGTGGTAGAGCCTCTTTACCCGCCTTTCTATGTATGGCCCCGCCCTCCAACGTCATCATTGGAGGGCCTGCGACGATTGACAGGCAGACTGTCCACTCTCTTCAGGTCTATGAGTAGAAACTGCCATATCTCCAGGTCCAGCTCATATTGTTGTCTTTCTACATCTATGTCCATCCGTCAATGCCTAACTCCCCCAAGTTAGTCCTTTGCCTTTTCCTTTGGTTTTAGTCATCTCCGACTTTGGAAATCTTGCTAACAAGAGTTGATCCCCATCCAGCTCAATTGCATCCTCTTCCAGGAAGCCTTCCGTGCTTTACTCCTCCCAACCCTAGAGGTCGATTGTCAGTTCTTCTTTGCTATTAGATATGGACATGAAGAAACATTCGAGCAGAGAAGCAGGGGAATCGTGTGGGCTTTGCGATCAGACAGTACTGGGCTGGACACAGTGTGAAGGACCCAAGGTCTGCACCTGGAATTTTGGGGAAGTCAGTTAAGGCTGCAGAAATCTGGGGTAAGTCCAGGCAAAAGCTGACAATAAGGTAACTCACAGCAGCCTCCCAGGATTCATCCCAGCAATAAATTCAAACAACTCCCAACCACCCTTTTCAGGATTTTCACATCCTTTCCACCCTTTCTCTCCAGGGAAATCTTGCCATCTCTTGGAGGCTGAGGCATAACTCAGTTCTCTTATTCCTTCTCTGATTTCATGTTCCCGCCTCCAATCCCAAGAAAAGTCATTTCTTTTGTTGCTATAGGATGAAACATAAAGGGACTCCGGATCTCTGCTGCCAAGGTCACTAAGTTTCACGATTATTCAAGGTGAGACTGGAGGTCCACTTCTTCTCAGGAGGCTATCTGCTGAGTCATTTTTGCAGCCGCTCTCAATCTGTGAGTTGTGCGAGCTGGGAGGTGCAACTCCCTGGGAGCCGACTACCTCGAATGTTCAACTCCCTACACTCTATCGTGGCAGGTGGACCCCATAGCCACCGGGTCACGTTCGTTGGACTTCACACTCACGGTGTGCACTGCCCCTGGGAAGGACACTCTCCTGCTGGCACTATCCTTCCCCTATTCGTCAGGGTCTGGGAGGAGTTGTGAGGCTTTATTGTGTGAACAATGTTATGCGATAGTTTATGATGCTGCCCTACTCACTGTAATGGTTAATTTTCTGTGTCCACTTGACTGGCCATGGGATGCCCAGATTCCAGGTTATTTCCGGTTGGATCTGCGAGGGTGTTTCTGAATGAGACGTGGGGTGAGCATGATCCAAACTCACTGAGGGCCTGAATGTGACACAAGGCAGAGGAAGGAAGGATTGTCCCCTTTTCTCCTGCCTCACTACTCGAGGTGGAACATCTCGTCTCGTCTTCTCCTGCCCTTAGACTGGGATTCATATCATGTCTCCCCTGGTTCTCAGGCCTTCAAACTCAGACTGATTTACACCATCGGCTTTCCTGAGGGTTCCAGCTGGCGGATAGGAGATCGTGGGACTTCTCGGCCTCCAAAAACGTGTGGACCCAATTCCTCATAATACATTTTCTGTTAAACTTATCTATCTAAACCTAGACCTCGATATATGTCTCCTATCGGTTCTGTGTGACTGGATAACGCTGACTAATATACTTGGACTCTCTCAGCCAGCTGCAGCTGTTGAGAGATGGCTTCATAGGCCACAAATAGAACTCTGGAGAAACAGCAAGACCAAATAAAGTAAAATTAGTCCCAGACTATGGGTGAGGAAACGAAGACAGCAGAAACAGACAGCCCGATAGGTGGGCAGCGCTAAGCACACGGCCATTGGCCCGGATGGGTGTCTTTTCCACTAGAGCCTGGCCGCTGGTTTACAGACTCAGAGTAGGCTTCTGGTTGAGCTCTTCCAGAGCCGGGGTTGGGGGTAAGAATTTCACAAAGATCTAGAGGGCAGGAGAGTTGTGGCAGGCTTTGTCCAGCAACCAGGGGAGGGATGGATTTGGGAAGTTAATCCCCAGGGAGAGAGAAGGGAAGAAAGACTGGAGCTGCTGATGTGAATCCTGTCCCAGGATCTGCCGACCCTTTTGACATCTGTCACTAAGGCTTGTCCGTCTGACTGCTTCTGTGCATGGACCCGTGCTGGACCCTTTCAATGCCTGGCATGTAATGACCGATACCACACAGGTCCTGTCTTTCCAGTCATGGATGCCTCCTTCATCGTTGTGTCTCCGATCACTCCCGGCCCAGTCACACTTTATCCACCCGCCTGGGAGGCACTACCAAACACTACTGATCCACTCTGCATTATGGCTGGTGGTCACGTTTGTGGGCGGGACCTTTGTTGCTGGGATTCCTCCGCCGGCTCTTCCTCCTATCAGCTGGGTAACTTTAGATGATTTTTGTGCCTCAGTTTTTTTCATCTGTTAAATGAACAGTGCCAATAAGAACCATCTCACTGGGCTGTTGTAATGTTCGTTGAGTTAATGCCAGGCCCTTTCTTGGTGCCTGGAGCCTTCCCATACCAATGTAGCTCATATAAATCTGCATTTTCTGATTACCATTCAAAGCACATAATCCGCGTTTACAACACTATGCAGTTCTCCTGCTGTTTGTTCCACAACTTTATCACTTTCATCTGTGGTAATTTCTCCATGCTCATTAATAAATCAGGTAGTCCTAATTTTTCATTTATCTAGGTCTCCTATCTCCTTTCTAAATGTATCACCAGTTTCCCATATATAATGATATAGTAGAGCTCAGTGCATAGCACGGTACATACGGGGATTCAAGAAGTACATATGTAGGTACTGAAATAGAACCCTTCACCGGGAGATCTCCGGAAATACTCCTTCTTGAGGAGTTCCCAAACTCTCTCGTCCAATGGCTGGTTTTGCCAGGAGGCACAGTGGGAGTGGGGGCTCCGATAGGGGAGTTGGCAAAGGGCCCTTGAAGATTTGGTTGACTACCTCAGGCCAGTCTGCCAGGAAAGTGCACCAGGCTGAAATACGCACCGCATGAGAGTTGATGGGGCCTAGGAGAGAGGGGAGGCAGTTTAAAGGACGAGGGACCGTTCCAAGGAGATGATGAAGCCATTTACTTCCCTTGTGAGGACCGGGTGGGTTGTGAGCACCGGGGAGAAGTAAACACGTCAAAGGCCGAGCCTGTCCTGTACCTGTCTCACTGTGGTACAGAAAGACAAGGCTATCCCCGAGTCCCGAGAGCCCATATACATACACACACTCTGATATAATTGTGATATTGTGATATATAGGTATATATATATATATATCAGGACCTCACACATGTGCACAACTCAATGACTTATCCCAAAGAAAACCTGGAACTACCATCCACTAAAAGAAATACAACTGGCTAACCACCTTGAAACCCCACACCTGGTCCCTCTTAATCACAATAGTCTTCCTCCTTCTCAAAGGTCACCACTGTCCTGACTTTCATAATAATCTCTTCCCTTTCTTTTTAGTTTCACTGACAAAGCTTGCATGCGTAAATGCTAAGCTTTGCCAGTTTAAAAAAATTAAACGGCCCGCCTTCTCCCCCCATTTTTGGATATGTGACTCACAGGAAAGTGTTCAAATGGAAATGGGAAGAACCCTCTACTCACTTCAAGAAAGAAAACACTTCCATCACCCCAAAAGCCCCCCCGCCCCGTGCATTTTCCCATTTTCCGATTCAATCCCTCCTCCCGCCTTCAAAGAATATACATTCTTAGTCATTGTTAGTGGTGCTCTGTGCATCTCCATCAGACCCTATTTGCTATGAAAAATATTTAATTTCCTTACTGATTCTTTTTCTGCTTGTTCTATCAGTCACTGAGAAAACTGTATTAAATATCTTCCACCATGATCGTGGGTTTGTAATTCTATTTCTCCTAAAGGTTCTCTCCAATTGCCATTATGTATTTTTAATTTGCTAAGAGGCGCATTAAACAGTAACTGTTACATATTTCTAGTGAATTGAACCTCTTATCATTATCAGATTTATTTTTTAAAAAGATGTATTCATTTATTTGAGAGAGAGAGAGAGAGAGAGCGAGCACACACACGAGCTGGCGGGGGGGGGGGGGAAGGGCAGAGGCAGAAGGAGAAGCAGACTCCCCGCTGAGCAGGGAGCCCCAAGACCCCGGGATCAGGACCTGAGCTGAAGGCAGACGCTTAACCGACTGAGCCACCCAGGCGCCCCGATCTCTCTGCATTTTAAACCCCATAAGGCAGTATTCTCCCAGATCTGCCCACATATCTTTCCAATACATCACTTTTCACTTACTTTAAAATTTTTCTTCGGCTTGAGGGATATTTGTTAGCAGTTCCTTGAAGTACCATTCTGCTGGCGACACATTCTCTCAAGTTTTTCTCTATTTCGTGTACAACAATATCTTTTTTTCCATCTTCATTCTTGAAATATATTGCGGCAGGGCAAGGATGCTTCCATCGGAAATGATTCTCTTTTAGTACATGGAAGGTGGTATTTCATTTTCTAGCGGTTTCCATTTTTTACTATTGAGAAGTCAGCTCTCGGACTAATTATTGCTACTATGGTGGTAATTTGCTTTTATCCTCTGAAAGTTTTAGAATTTTTCTATTTGCCTTTGGTTTCCAATAGCTTTTCTAAGACGTGCTTAGGTGTAGATTTCTTTCATTTTTCCCTGCGAGTTGTTTGTTCTCAGCTCATATCTGCTCAAATACTGCTTTGCGTCATTCTCTTTCCTGTCCTTCTGAAACTCCAATTGTCCTCTCCTCCTTTCAAACAATCCTCTGTGTGTCTCACCTCACCTGTGTTTTTCTCCTGTTTATCTTTCTGTGTTTCGTTCTGGATATTTTCTTAGGACACAACCTTTGGTCCACTGTTTACCTCTTAAGCTGTGTCTGGCCTGCGCTTACACACATCCGCTGAAGGAGGGAGTCCCTGTCACGGACTCCTTTGTCAGCGTCTGCCAACCTGAAAAGTCAAAGCACAGGAGGTAACTGAGGCTTGCTCCATGTGGAACCTGGGAGAGAGGAAAGGACTCTTCTCCTGGACATCTGGGGTCGATTCTCAAGGCTCTCGGCAAGACGATGATGATGCAGCCAAGAGGTAGGCAGTCTGAGGCCTGATGACGGCAATCTGGGTACAGAAGGCTCTCATGAAGGAAACAGTCTCACGGCACAAATGTATGGATATGGCGGACCAGGTTGAAAGTCACAACCTAGAGCATTGACACTATTTGACCTGTTACAACTCCCTGAAAAAGTTCCAGGTCCATGCTAGGACATTTGTTCATTTAACCTGACTGGGAGGTAGCTGTGAGAAAGCCCTCTCATCACGGCATTTACTGGGAAAACGAAAAAAAAAAAACACCCCAAGATCAGAGACAATTGTTTAACCTCAAGATCACCTGAGGTTGCCGGCATCTTGTATCTTAGTCAGGGTAAAAGATAATAAAAACCAACTAATAAATAATAATATATTTGTGAATATCTGTTGAAACAAGTCATCCCTCATTACCCTTGTATTTCAAAAATTTCCACCCTAATTTTGGTTGTTTATTCTTCCATATGAAAGTTAAAGTCAGCTTGTCTAATCAAAAATATCCTCTTTGTGTTTCTGGTAAGATTATGTTGGGGGGAAAATAGTGCACATAATTGTATTAAAAGTAATATTGGCACATCGCCTGACCCCATCACCGGTCATGTGTTGAAAGTATAACTTAACTTAGGGAAATTTAATAAATGTCTTTATGATGTTGGGTCATCCTATCCCAGATCTGGGGGTATCATTCGACTTGTTAGAATATTCTTTTATATCCGTCTTTTCCTTTAAGACACTACTTCCTGCGGTTTTGTTTTTTGGTTTTTTTCAATTAAAATATATATTCCTGGCACTATTTCCTTCGAATTGCTATTCTGAATAGGATCTTTAACGTCATTGTACGTTTTCACTGATTATTTTCTATATATATGAAAGCTGGTGATACATTTATATTAATTTGTACTCAGCCACAAATTGAATTCAGATATAACATATCATGGCTAATTTCCCCTTCTCCTTTCCATTTTTTAAAAGTAAGCTCTAGGGGCACCTGGGTGGCTCAGTCGTTAGGCGTCTGCCTTCAGCTCAGGTCATGATCCCGGGGTCCTGGGATGGAGCCCCGCATCAGGCTCCCTGCTCAGCAAGGAGCCTGCTTCTCCCTCTCCCACTCCCCCTACTTGTGTTTCCTCTCTTGCTTTGTCTCTCTGTCAAATAAATAAATAAAATCTTTAAAAAAAATAAAATAAAAGTAAGCTCTAGCCTAATGTGGGGATTTAACTCACCCCTGGAAGATCAAGAGTTGCACCCTCTACTGAAGGAGCCAGCCAGGTGCCCCTCCCTCCCAATTTGATAAATCTTATTCTTTTGCTTTTTTCTTGATGTATGAACATGTATAAAGTCACGCTTAAAGCATCCAACCACTCATATTTGTCTTCCAGTTTCGGTATTGATTATTCTCTTCTGGTCTCTTAATATAGCATGTTAAGAGACTTCTTAACGTCCAACTATTTTACATTTCCCAGTCATGGCACACCATTCCTAAATATGCTTTCTGCATTATGTTGGCTAATATTCAGGGTTTTCTCATTAATGTTGCAGGGAATATCTGCTGCCTGGGTGCCAATAACCTCTGGCAAAGAGATGCATGAATAAGCAAGAAAATGTGTTCACAGAAGCTCGTGCAAGGGGCGTCCAGAGGCAAAAGGTCCTTTAAGGAACTGGAAGGGCAGAGACTCTGTACACCAGACAGACTCCTCAAAACCACAGCACTTGGCCCTCCCTCCCTTCTCCACGTGCACCCGGCTGCCCTCAACACAGCCTACCTGGTGCCCGGGCCTCCGCCTCCGGCCCCGCCCCTCGCAGGCCGCCGCCCCCCCCTGGGAACCACGGCCCCGCCCCTACGTTCTGACCCCGCCTCCTCGAGCGGCCGCTGGGCCCGTCGCTCCCACGTTCACCCTAGTCCTAGCGCACCGCCCCCGCCTTTCGCGCCTGCGCCCTAGCGACCACCCGGTCTCGCGGGCGGAGCCCTGGCAGGCCACGCCCCTCTGGCCCGGGCCCGGCCCCGCGCACACGCACTTCCCGCCACGCCTCCCCGCCCGCCTCAGCCCAGCCCCGCCCAGCCCGGCCGAGCCCAGCGAGCGCGAGCGCGAGCGCGGCGCGATGGACGGCCGAGTGCAGCTGATCAAGGCCCTCCTGGCCCTGCCCCTGCGGCCCCAGACCCGGCGGTGGAGGAATCCGATTCCCTTCCCCGAGACGTTTGACGGCGACACCGACCGCCTCCCGGAGTTCATCGTGCAGACGGGCGCCTACATGTTAGTGGACGAGACCCTGTTCTCCAGCGATGCCCTGAAGGTGACGTTCCTCATCACCCGCCTCACCGGGCCGGCCCTGCAGTGGGTGATCCCCTACATCAGGAAGGAGAGCCCCCTCCTCAATGATTACCGGGGCTTCCTGGCCGAGATGAAGCGGGTCTTTGGCTGGGTGGAGGACGAGGACTTCTAGGCCGGGAGCCCCCCGGGCCCGGGGGCGGGTGCTCGGGGGAGGGTCCGCTGCGCCCGTCGCCGCCGCCCAGATGGCCGCGGGCGTCGCCCCGCCGCGCCTCCCCCCCTCACCTTCGCCGCGCTCGAGTGGCCGCGCTCTCCCCCGCGCTGCTGTCCCCTCCCGCGTAGTGCTTGCCTTTGTTCCAGGAATAGCGCTCCGGGTCCCCGCCGCTGCCTCTGGGCCCCGCTCCGGAGCGCGCCGCCGCCCTCTGCGGCCGGCCGGGCCCCTCCCGTGCGCACTTGGACTCGGGCCCGCGCTCCAGCTGCGGGCCGGGCTCGCGTTACACGCCGGGCAGACCACCTACAGCCGGGCCGCCGCGGGCCGCCTCCGCCAGACTGACCGCCAGGCCTGCAGCGCGCTGCCCGGAGACCCGCGCTGCCGCCGCCGTCCACCGCGCGCCACCGACGGCCTGCGGCCTGCGGCGATCTGGGCTCAGCCAGGAAGTATCTGAGCGGGCCGCGGCCCCTGGACGGTGACTCCAGCAGCTCGCCACCCCCGACCCCCGGAGGGGCCGGCCAGCCTCTCGCCTGCAGCGGGACCCGTTCCCCCCCTCCTCCCAGAGACCTCTTCTGCTCCTGCCAGGTGGCCGCCAGGTCCCAGGGGTGCCTGGCAGCCAAATCCAGCCACTCGTTTTCTTTCTCCTGTGGACCTGTTCGTTTTGCCCAGAACCC